>NW_011888855.1:1913681-1967641 GCF_000151845.1 Pteropus vampyrus
GGACAAAATAATGACTGGAAAGGATCATGAGGAAGGCATCTAGAAAACTGGCCAGGCTGTTTTTTGATTTGGGTGCTGTTACAAATTCAGTGAGCTATTTATTTAAAATATTTATAAATCAGTGAGCTATTTATTTAAAATATTTATAAATCAATCATAAAAATTAGTGGAACGGAATAGAAAGTTCAAATACAGACCCATAGCTATAAGATCAATTGATTTTCATCAAAGGTGCCAAAATAATTCAAAGGAAAAAAACAACAACAAAAAAACAGTCTTCTTCAGAATGGAAAATAGGATATCTAGTTGAAATAAATGCCACATGCTTAGGGGAAAAATAATAAACCTTATCTCTTACCTCACAACATACACAAAAACTGACCTTGAAACAGAGCATAAACTTAAACACTAGATATCGTTAAGAAAATGAAAAAAAAGAGAAGATTCCCCCAGTCAAGAGAAAATCTTTGCAATACATATATCTGACAAAAGACTTATATGCAAAATATATAAAGATTTAAATTATATTCTAAAATTATGTTTCAATTATATAAGTTACAAAAAATTTAAAAATGGGCAAAAAGACTTGGACACTTCACCAGAGACACCAAATGGTCAGGAAGCAAATGAAAACATGCTCAACATCACTAATCACCAGTGAAATGCAAACGAAAACCAGTAAGATATCACTGCGTACCAATTAGAACAGCTAAAATTGAAATGACTGACAACCCTAAGTGCTGGCAAGGATGTGGAGGAACTACCACTGTCACACATTGCTGCTGGAAGTATACAATGGAACGGTCACTTTGGAAAACTGTTTAATAGACATTTACCCTATGACCTAGTAATTCTACTTCCAGGTTTTTACCTGAAGAAATAAAAACTTGTCCACAAAAGACAAATGCATGAAAATTGATGGAATTTTTCATACTAGCTAACGATAATCTGATATCCACTGACAAGTGAATGGACCAAAAAAAACAAACAAACAAACAAACAGTGGTGCATTCACACAATATGACACAGCAATAAAAAAGAATAAACTGATACATGCAAAAACATGGGTGAATCTCGGAAACATTAAAAAAACACTTAAGAGTACATACTATATGACTGAATGTATATGAAACTTTAGAATAAGCAAAATTAATCATTATAAAAAGCAAATCACTGCTGCAGTTATGGGGGAAGACTGGCTATAAAATATAAAAGGTCAACAGGAACTCTCGGGAGTGATAGAAATGTTCCATCTCTTGATCTGGGTGGCAGTTACACGAGTCATACATTTGTTACAAGACACTGAACTGTATACTTAAAATGAGTGCGTTTTATGATAGGTAAATTATACTTCAATAAAGTTTATTTTAAAAGTGAAAAAAGTCATAGTGCTGTATAAGAATATATAATGACATGAGATGGAAATCAGTATATTTAATTGGAAAAAGGTTACATTTCTAATATCATCACCCATTAAAAGAAAAAAGGGCTCTATGGAGAAAGGAATGACTCTAGGACTGGGACAGGTGATATACATTATGAGCATCTTATAGTGACAGAAGGTAGGAAAGTGTTAAAAAAAAAATCCCACCACCTCAATGAGGAAATGATGAAGGGCAAAGCAGTCAACTGACAGAGTTCGAAACAGCCAAAACTCAAACATTTTGAGTAACAAAATAAATACAGTAGTATTGGGTTATAACCCCATGTATACAATCAATACTTGTGAGTCCACACTGATATTAGTAAATGGTGTAAATTAATAAAAGGAGGAAAGAGACAAATCTAATGTGCTAAAGAAGCCCAAATAAATTCTGTAGATATTCCACTGAAGGAAGGGGGAGTGTCATCCTCATTCTTTCAGTGAGGGCTGTGCAGAGTGACTTTCTTTCAAAGAGTAGCGTATAGAAAGGGGGAGAAAAAGGAACTTCATAGTGGAGAAACCTGACAAACACTACCTCAGCCAGGTGATCAAGGTTAATTAACATCAAGTCACAACTCGTGTTGACTGTATGCACTTTTGATATGTAATGAGAATGGCACTTTACCTGTGGTCTTTTTCCTTAAAATGCATAATCTCAGTCTAACCACGAGACAAACATCAGAGAATTCCAATTAATGGACATTCTATAAATACCTGACCAGTACTCAAAACTGCCAAGGTCATCAAAAATAAAGAAAATCTAAGAAACTGTCAAGGCAAAGAGCAACCCAAGGAGACATGACAGCTAAACGTGGTGTCATATCCTGAATGGGATCCTGCAACAGTCATTAGGTAAAAACTAAGGAAATCTTAATATTCACTTAATAATGTATTAATTTTAGTTTATTAATTGTAACAAATGTACTGCACTAATATTCGATTTTAATAATTAGGAAAATGATGCACAGGTGTGTGTGTGGGGGATAATATGAGAACTCTGTACCATCTTTGCAATAATTCTGTAAATCTAAAACTTCTAAAAATAAAGTATGAATAAAAAATTAAAACAGAAACATAAACAAGCAGTATATACAGCATGACTCCTTTTTTTTTGGTAAAACTGTGTGTGTATTTGTGTAGATAATATTTTAAAGTCTGGAATGACATAAACTAACGTGGTAGAATTTATTTATTTATTTTTGCTTGGCTGTTCTCTAGCTTTCCTGCAAAGAATGACTACGTGAATAACATTTATAAGGAAAAATAAAATCTTACTTTTTAAGTTAAAAATCAGTGACTTTGTGAAAAAGATTGTAATGACAGCAAAGATTCTTCATCCGCTTCTCAGCATAGGCACTAATACTATCTCCACTTTCTATTCTTCATTCAGATTATTAGTATGCCATTCATGACTTCCACTATCAGCTGGAATTGGCATTTTTCAGGTTGGTACACAAAGATGTTAGAGGAGACAGAAGCAAATAAAAAAGGGACAGCACTAAGGTCAGTGAGAGCATTAAAATATAAAGCTTTGAAGACTGTCCCGAGGATAAAATTTTCAAAGAATTCACAAACAAAATTGTTTTCACAGACTCCTGAAAGTGTTCATTTTATTATTCTGCTCACTGCTTTGCTATCTGAAATCTTGTGGCTTTTCATTTCTTTCTTTTAGAAAAAAATGGCAGCACCACATTGATCACACTTGCAACTTGAGTAAAAGTGACAGGTTATTAGGTTTCCAGACTGACAGACTGAACACATGCTGCTGTCTGCTCTTTCCTCACAAAACCAACAGGAACGATAAAATACTTACTTAGGATATATATTCACATAACTCGCTCACAGATTTAAAAAATCCCTAAGAGTTGGAGCAAACAAGGAGGAGAGGGAAACGGAAGCTACAGACAGATGACACAGCCACATGCAGGCAAATGCACTGCAGAAGGTGGCATCAACATTAAAGGCACTCCAGGTGTGGAGTCAGGAAGGCGAGGCCAACAGAGTGGTGAGCTGGGCTATGACAAGCTACCGTCGGTGCGTTGCGCTCCTTGTTAGGCATGCTGACCATCCAGTGGGGGCCAGTGAGCCAGGGCCAGGCTCTGTCTTCAGCTGCAAGACTAGATCTGGGACACAAGGCGGTATTATGGGTGAGGAGTGGGTAACTTAAGTCACGAGCTGGTCACTGTACAGAATAACAGTCCCTCCTGCAGTGTGTTTCTACCTCCTCCCTCTTGCACCTTGACTCAGAAAACAGGAAATCCCAGCTGCAGAAATGAATATATAACTAAGAATCACCAAACGTTTATAGAAAATCACATTGTGAAAGAGTAAAAACTCAATAAAATGGTTTCCTTCCTAAAACTGAGAATGTACATTCTTTTCAAGTACATAGAATTCAGAAAAGCTGACTACGTACTAAACTACAAAGGAAACCAACAAAATGAGAAACAGTCTGCATCCATTCACTAAATATAATTTAAAAACCCACAACAAATGTATATCAGAAATAAACCCACACACGGGAAATTTTAAACTTATTTTAAAATAACTTGTATTAATAAGAGTCAAAGTGGAAATGAGAAACTATTTACAATCAAATGAAAACAAAAAATTACTATATGTTAAACTACACCGACTTAACTTCATTTATTAAAATCCCAGAAAGATGGAAAGTATATGAACTAAGCTTCTAACTCAAGAAAGATAAATAACTAAAATAAGTCCAAGGAAAGCAGAAAGAAGGAATTAATAAAGCTAATAATAGCACACATTAATGAAAACCAGAGTTTCAGTAAAATCAGAAGACAGTTCTTTGAAAAGATTTTTTTAAAATGAACAAATCTTTTGTAAGTAAGCTCAAGAAAAAAGAAAAGTGGCAAAAATAACCCACATGAAGACAAAAGGAGATGAAACCACAAGAATAAATTTTATAAATCTTAAGAGTATACCACAGATACGACTTTAAACCAATGGCTATAAATGTTTTTCTAGGAACATATAAATTGCAAAAATTGGCCCCCAAAGTAGTAAAATGTTGACCAATGACCAAAGAAGTTGAAATGGTAATTGAAAATCTACCCACAAAAACAAGGCGTCAAGCCCAGGTAGTTTTTACAGGAGAATTCTATCGAAAAGTCCTACCTTATAAAAACTATTCCCACATTTATAAAAAAAAAAGAAAAAAAAAAAAAGAAAGCCACTCCAACTAAGTTTATGAGGCTATATCAAAACCCAAAACTACAGGAAAAGAAAATTATAAGCTGTAGTAGACATTCCGAATGCTCCCCATATCCAGTTCTCCAGTCCTTCAAGGCAAATGGAAGATTATACTTCCCAGCTCGCTAGAGTTAGCTGGGACCATGTGACTGCAGTACTTCTGGCAGAAGTGGCACGTGTCACTTCTGGGCCAAAGCAGAGAGTAACAGGTAAGAGATCTCCATTCTTCCATGAAGCCCAGAGTAACAGGTAAGAGATCTCCATTTTTCCATGAAGCCCGAAGCTACCACTTGAGTTGGAGAAACAGCAGAACACCTATCAGCCTTAATAGCTGAATGTCTGACTATGAGGAAAACAGCCACCATTGATTCACAATGAACATGAGCAAAAATTAAATAACATTTACCTGGGGAAGGGGAAGAAGGAGGGGAGGGCGGGGAGGGATGGTGCAGGGAGAACACCAGGCTTGGAAGCGGTGGACAAGGAATTAACCTAAGATTTTTGTTCTTCCATAAGGAGAATGTATTTATGTATTGCTTAATTAAAAATAAATCTCATAGGTCGAAGAAAAAAAAAAAGAAAAAGAGAATGGACAGAGGAGAGGGAAGAAGGAAATCTTGAAAGAGGAAGAAAGATGGAAGGAAAGAGAAGAAATTTAAAATTTAATGTCTGGAGAAGAATCTCACTGTTTTTGTAGAATCTTGGATTGGCTGAGCTCTAGAGACCACCCTTTCAACAGATATGAAATTATCTAAACTAGGGGGAAAAATAAACATAAGATTTATTTTTCAAAAAAGTTTCTAGGTTTGATTTTGTAAAAAGCAATGTTCATAATTGGACAGATACACTTAGAGATAGATTTAATAATTAACTGTGAAATTAATAACTACTAATATTTATTGAACTTATTCTCCAGATTATGTGTTATCTAGTACTCACAACAGATACAGAAAAAAACGTTAGGAGGCACTGAGCTACTTGTCCAAGATCACACAGCCTGTAAGAGGCAGGAAAGGCCCTGGGTCTGCCTGACTTGAGCCCAAGCTCGCTGCTGCTCCATACTTGATACAGTATATGTTTTGAAAAGGTGTAATTATGGTATAATTATGAGGAACTGACATACAACATAAGGAAGCCAGAATACTCTAGAGAAACATATATTTTTTTAAAAAGCAAACAAATATGACAAAAAACAGGGAAATTTGCTAGATCCTCCTTTTAACTAGAGAATGAAAAAAAACTGTAAAGTAGTGGTATCTCATTAAGCATAGTTTCAAATATAACTCAAGATATAATTCACAAACCATAAAACTCATACTTTCAAAGTGCGAATACAATTCAGTAGCTTTCAGTATAGCCTGAGTTGTACAATCATCACCGCCACTGATTTCACAACATTTCATAATCTCCCCAATAAGCCCTGTACCCATCAGCGGCCACCTCCATGAACCAGGAAGCGGGCCCTTGCCAGACACTACATGTGCCAGCACCTTGATCTTGGACTTCCCAGTCTTCAGAACTGTGGGAAATAAATGTTGGTTATAATCCACTCAGTCTATGGCATTTTGTTATAGCAGCCTGAACTAATAAGATATCTACAGAGATGGAAAGTAGATTAGGGGATAGATGGGGGATGAAGGGAGTAGGAAGTGACTGATAACGTATATGGGGTTTCTTTTGAAGGAGACGACAACATCCTGAAATTAGGTGATGATAATGGTTACACAACTCTGAACAGACTAAAAACAAATGTACAATTCAGTACACTTTAATGGATAAAGTTTACCATATAAATATATATCAGTTAAAAAACTGAATGCAACAGTGATTTAAAGATTAATGTGTGTGGTATTTAAGACAAATCTTTCAGACTTTGCTTTATCTTATTAGGGAGTTACAGGTCATTGTTTAAAATGCCATGCTGTGTGGAATAAGAGGTGTTAAATAAATTCTTTAAACGGGAGTAAAAAGATAACAGGCATGTACTACAAAAGGGGCATAAAATGTAGTCTGTCCCAAAGAGTTTACAGTTTAGCTCAACAAACGAGATGCTTCAACAAGGAACCAAACAATAGTGCACAGCAGATCACTTTTGCTAACCACAATGAATTACTTACCAAGTCATATCAATTCATCTTTTGTAGTATCTTAAATTTATTCTTTCCAGGCCCAATGCTATTGCTCAATCCCAGGCAACTCTTGTCTCATGTCTGGGTTATTACAATGGGCTCTGGCATCTCTTTTCTCTAATTTATTTTAATCATGAAACAATTATTTGTTGGATCAATGAATAAAACACTTCATTATGTAACTCCCCTACACATAAACCTTTGAGCTCAGCTGAGAGAAAGAGAAAGGAGGAGGAGGACATGAGGAGGGAAGGGGGGAGGGAGAGAAGGAGAGAATATGCAAGGGAGGGAGGGAGGATGGATGAATAAGGTATTAAATGCATCTAGCACTTTAAACTTCCAATATCCTGTCCCACTTACTTTCTGGTCCTCTCACCCACCATCCACTATCAAGTCTTCCCCTGGTGGGACTACTGTCCTGTCTCCAGATCACTTTCATTCATTGTTTTCTGCACACCTTTGCTTGCGTCCCCATCACCGCCAGTCCAGATCGCCGCTTCCAGGCCCAGTTCAAGTCTCCCTTCTTCTATCATCTGTCCCCTATCCTTTCTTGCCCTGTAAAGTTACTTACATTTTTTTGTTAGTTACTTATATAACTCTCCAAACAAATTTTAAACTCACTGAAAGCAGGATCCATAACGGAGGTAAACACAGCCATATGGAATCAAATTTCAAAATGAGCTGTGCAGATTATAAGAATTCAGAGGAACAGAATATTATCGTGGGAATGCTTAGAAAGGTTGCTTTTGTGGAGCAAGAGAAGTTGAATTTCAAAGGGTGAGTGGGTTTATGGAGAGAGAATATTATGGGAAATGAGATGGGGTGGGCAGGGGGAGGGAGGCATATTCCAGGATCCATGTGTCAACTGCTTGCATGTCAGAGGGAAGGTCTAGACAGATACAAAGTGAATCTTCAAAATACAATCCTTTTGTCTTCAGAAGCTTTCAAAAATTTATGCTTTTCATCAAAATAATGTTGGAATGTAAATGAGCACTGATCCACTTAACAACTCGAGGCTTGCACTGACGACTCCCCTGTGATGGGATCTAGGGTTCACTTTTCTGCAAACTCACCTGCATGGATCTTTTTCTCACACTACTATCTCTGCTCACTCAACTTAAATCTCCAAATAGACTGTGTGTGCAGTAGGAAGGGGCTCATTCTTCATATTATAACATTATTGCAAATGCTGAACGGACCTGTGGCCTTCATGTGATAGCATGTAAAAGAACTTACTTCCTGAAAAAAATAACCCATGAATTTAAGAAGACTAGCAACTAAAAACAATACATTTTCATGGACATAAATTAATAAGTTGAGAAAAGGATGGTGGGAAACAGGTGAGTAAACTGTTGATGCTTCTCGAACGTGCACTAGTTTTTCCAACAGAAGCTGTGCACAAACACTGTGACTCCTAGACCAGGTGCACGAGTTCTGGGTGTAATCGCAGCTGTTCTGAGAAGCGGGCATTAATGAAAATAAAGTTCTTTAGAAATGGACCTTCTACTAACTGATCACGATAAAACACTCGTCAAGGTTAAACAAGCTCATTGTGCGTGGAGCGCTGTCAACCCGCTCTTTTCTTCCCTGCAGTTTACAGCTCTCTCAGGGTCAGAGGTGGTGCCATTCTGCTGTCAGGGCCCCCTTGTCCCCTCCTCCCATGTAAATCCATGCCCCCTTACAGTCGACTTCTCTAACCTGACACATAGAGGGGATAGGGAGAGAGAAAGAAGGAGAAGGGGAGAGAGAATGCATTACATTTTAGGGAGGAAAATAAATTAGTGATCTCTGCCTTCTATCCCGAGATATTAAATACCCTCAAATTTATTAAATGCACAATTTGTAATAGAAGAAAACTAGTATGATGTGACCAAGCTGACAGAGTTCCTGGTATGTAATTTCTATGTTCCTTTCCTACCACCACTGCCAACAAAAAATTTCAATGAACGTAATACCTGGGTATTAGAATCTTTATCTTAAAGTGAAAGTCATGAGAGATGACAAGTTTTCTATAGAAAAGTTATATATAATGTTAACTTTCACTGCCCAAGGTTATAATGCAAACTTTAAAATACTGCATACACAAAATTCTGCCGGGGTTTAACCCCAACAAAGAAGTTATGAAAGTCTTAAAATCTGTGGGCCAAGTTTTATAAACAGGCCTACTGCCTGTTTTTGTAAATAAAGTTTTATTGGAACACAACCACACACATCTGTTTACTTAGTGTTTGTGGCAACAATGACAGAACTGAATAGTTGTGACAGAGACCGTATGGCTCACAGAATATAAATTTGTACTCTCTGGGCCTTTCAGGAGAAGGTTGCTGGCCTTTGCTCCAAATCTATAGTAGTGCTGGCTGTATATCAGTAATAACCTCAGTGGACAAACTTCTTGGGGACTCATGAAGAAAAATATTATCTCCCCAATACTAGCCTGTCTTTTGAAGTACTTATTCATTAATTTACATGGATGTTAAAGACAAACACAGTTTGGAGAAATTCATGCAGTGCATACCCACCTAACTTGAAGCAGATGTAAGAAATAATCATTCCACAAGGACACCATTCCTCTCAAATTGCTATGTTGTAGTCTACTGAAAAATATTTGCAGACTACAAGCCGAAAATGATAGAAACTTCCAAGTGTCTCTCTGGGAGTTTGGGCATTCACACGCTCTGCTCAGCCCTGGCTCGGAAAGTTCTCCCTGCCATTGCTTGGAGGGGAAAGCAGGCCGAGCCTTCGGGAGGCCTTTAGTGCCAAAGGGCCAGACACTTAGGGCTCTATGAGAACTGGGATGGTTCCCAATTCACTCCACTGACAAACTGTGTGTGTGAGAAGCCCTTCTTCAAATTCACCCAAAGAAAGGACCATCTCTGGAATAAGACTGAAGAAAATAACACTCATAAGTCAGTCATTCAGAGTACCTGAGAAATAAAGGGCTTTCACAAACTGCTAA
Source organism: Pteropus vampyrus (assembly GCF_000151845.1). Lineage (NCBI taxonomy): Eukaryota > Metazoa > Chordata > Mammalia > Chiroptera > Pteropodidae > Pteropus > Pteropus vampyrus. The sequence goes on from NW_011888855.1 coordinate 1,923,406, forward strand.
CTTCTCTGTAGATGTGAAGATTTATAAAGGTCAGATATACATGTAGCAAAGCAATTCTAAGTGCTATTATTTACAAGACCAGTTTTGGACAGCTAGGAAGATGACCAACAGAAGAGTCTCAAATTCATTTCCCCCCTCAAATACAAAATGTTCCTTGCCCAGGTTCTTGTTCTGGCCAAATCCTAGTTACAGCCTCAATTCTTTCCAGCCATCCTTGACTTCTAATAGAAATATCATAGCCAATCTAAGTTATGATATTTCTATGACTTTCCATCCTAAGACCTGTCACTTGGATCACTCTGGGCTCTACCTCTGCCCTGATATCCCCCACTCTGGGCAGCGACTATAACTTCCCTCACTCATGACACATTTCTCTCTGCCTAACTGCCTCCTGCTCCCACCTGGATGTAGCGATCTGAACTGGATTACTTGGGACCTGAAGTCATATATAATCTTTACTCACTATCGCAGGCCAAAAGATGTACGTGGAATTTGAAATTAACGTGTTCAAATTCCAGCTCAGCTCTTTACCAGATGGGTAATGTGGAACGAACTATTCAACTTGTCTGGGCTTTAATTTTCTCATCTGTACAAATGAGATAAAACTTCCCACTTTTCAGGGTTATTGTGAGCATCAGACTAGGTACTCAATAAAGATGATTGCTATTAACTTATTATAATAATTACTACTAAGACAACTCCACTGATCAAAGACTATGTCGGGCAATATGACTCATTTAAATTCAGAAACTTCAGATGTATGTAATATTTATCCCCATTTTACAAATATGGAAACAGACACAGAGAGGTTAAGAAATTTGCTTAAGATAATATGTCTATTAAGTGGTAGGGTCAGGACACCAATTCTAGTCTTTCAAGTAGAGTTGATCCTCATTCATGGATTCTGTATTTGCACATTTGCCTACTTTTTAAAATTTGCCTGTCACACCAAAATCAATACTTGCAGTACTTTCCTGGTCATTCACAGACATGTGCAGAATGACAAAAAACCTGAGTCACCCATTGTACACATTCTCAGTTGTGGTTGAACAAGGTGACATTTTGCCTTGTTTCAACTCTTGTATTATAAATAAGTATTCTTGTTGAGGTCTATTTAGTGTCACCTTTTTCAGTTTAGGTGCTTTTGTTGATAATGTTGCTATTTGAAATAGCCCCCAAGTATAGTGTTGTGCCATATATGTGTTAGATAAACTTCACTCTGGCTTGATGTACAGTGCTGTTGGCCATGAGTTCAATGTTAATGAATCGGCAATATATATTAAATGAGATGTCTTTAAACAGAAGCACACATGAAACAAGCTTATGTTTTGATCGGCTGACAAAAACGTGGCCAGAGGCTCATGGGAAGCGAGTCCTGTATTCATTAATTCGGTGTTTGTGGTGACTTTACAGAACACAGCTACCATGAATGAGACTCCATCGCACAGTCCTCTCTCTACCAACTGCCGAGTCTGGTATTATCCACACCTTGGATAGTAGACACAGACTCACACCAGAACTTTTCGCTCCCATAGCCCATCCCACAGCATCCATCAGACATGGAGGAAGGAATGAAGAAGCAGAAGTAGAATGAAGAAAAGATGTAGCAAATGTGGCATTCCAATAATCTTATATAGTTCAAATAAGGAGAGGATGCCAGCTCTGCGCTAAAAACCCTCGGCTTCTTCCTACTTCCAGAATCATAAGGAGCACGGGTAACTTCTGAAATCCCTAGATTCAGAAAACATTTCCGAAATAAATTACAAATGAATCAATCAAGTTTAAAGCTGCCTTGAGTCCGGCATTCTTGATAATTGTTGAATTTTCTGTCCTCTCATTTCAAAGCTGCTCTCCTACCCTGTTTTCATCTCTAGCTACAGAAGTTAGGCGAGAATATGGACAGTCTTATCACCACAAAGATTTATTGTGTTATGTTCTGGAAAACAAAAATTCCCCTGGAATTTACTGCCAAAAGTTCAATAAAATGCAACAAAGCAACCACCCTATAATGACGATAAATTATTACCAAATTGCCAGGGTCTTACAAAAATAGCACCCGAAACTTGAGGAGTTTTTACAGTTTCATTCCTAAAATTCTTATGCAAACATCATTTTATGCCAAGCTAAGTACAGTTTATGATTTCTTCTCTTCTCATATAGAGGGTTGCTCTGTAAGACTTTATTTTGAAAAAGTAATCTACTCCAAAGTATATCATCCTACACGTGCATTCTTCTATATGTATATTTCATTTGTTTTTAAAAAGCCAAGTATACATCCTCAGGTTGAACTGAGGTAAACAAAATTTTCAATTATGAATTGATTATAATTTGCTAAAATAAAAGCTTTGCAGTCTAATTAAGGCTTTGATAAATAGACTTTCTATGTTGTAATACATTCATTTGAATTTTCAAAAATAAGAGATGAAAGAAGTCAAAGTTTCATTAATAGCTCAGTTAAAATTTATGCACAAGATTAAAATTATCTGAAAGACAGAAGCTATTTAAAACCATATATATATCTCAAAATTCAAATCCAATAATTATTACCTAAAAGTAACCTTAAATATTTAGGACAGCCAACTAAAAATATTAGAAATACAAACAAGATCAAACTAAAAATTCATAAATAATCCCTTTTATAAGAAGGAAATTAAGAAAACAAGAAATAGCTTTATATATCACAAGAAGAATATCTCCAAATTGAAAATGGTAAAACTAAACATTTAGGGCAATATTTAGCAATTTAATTTTAAAAATAACTCCACAGGTAATATTTTAAAATACTTACAGCTTTGATTAAATTAATGTCTTTAAAGTCACTTAAATTTAACATAAGCAGCTACACGGGAGGCTCACAGGTGAATCTGAAGAGTAGAAAAGGGAATTTGATTAAATTCAAACACCACCTATCCTGCTGTGAGTTTCCTTAAGGTAGATGAGCTCATGTTAGATTGTTAGATGGGGCCGGCATCATTATGGCATGGAAATCTCATTGATTCATTTGTGAGTTTCCAAAGCAAAGAAGTGGGAAAAGTGAAATTATTTGAAATCTTAGGCAAGAAAGAAAAAAGTCGTCACCTAGTTTGGCCTTAGCCAGAAACTGAATTCTAAGAAGCTGTAAAAGAGCCTGCACATGGGTCTCACTCCCCAGCCAGGACACCCACAAGGAGACAGAGGTGTCACTCAGCACTGGCTCCTATCAGTGGCCACTAAATATCAGAACTTCACTTCTATTTGTATTGTTTCAACACCCACCATCCAGATACCAATTCAAGCACTGTTAGAATGTCCCCTCCCCTGGTTTTGTACGTGTTTAGTATCTATTGTAGCAACATCCATCAACACTGAGATGTCTGCCCAGGTGGTCCAGGCAATCTCCGGAGATACAATTATTGCTTTAGCTAATAGTTACCAAGTTGCATAGATTTTGAGAGATCTGCCACAATCTTATTTTTCTCCCTCAGATGCTATTTTTAGTACATGATTTGCAGGATGCAAGGTTTTTCAGGAACGTAAATATTTCATTTCAGCAGAAAGAGCTATAAATACTTATCAAATGCCTACCTACATGTACAGGCAATGGGCTAGGTACTTAAAATTATCTTTACCTAAAAGAACGTTTTCTTAACGATCTCAACTTAGAGAAATGAACACCTCTTCATTAGTTTGCTAGGACTGCCATCACAAAGTGCCAGGTGGGAAGTGGCTTGAACAACAGAAAATTGTCTCACAGTTCTGGAGACTAGAAGTCTGAGATCAAGGTGATGTTAGAGTTGGTTCCTTTTTAGGGCTGTGAAGGAGAATGTTTCATGCCTCTCTCCCAGCTTCTGGTAGTCTACTGGCAATCTCTGATGTTCCTTAGCTTAAGGGTCCCCATGTCCCCGGACCAGTAACAACCTGTGGCCTGTTAGGAACTGGGCCGCACAGGAGGTGAGTGGCGGGCAAGCCAGCGAAGATTCATCTGTATTTGCAGCTGCTCCTCAGCGCTAGCATCTCCACCTCAGCTTCACCTCAGATCATCAGGCATTAGATTCTCATAGGAGCACTGGTCCCTGGTGCCAAAAAGGTTGAAGACCGCTGCCTTAGCGGATTGGAACATCACCTGACTTCTACCTTTAGGTTCACATTGCATTCGCCCTTGTGTGTGTCAGTATCCAAACTTCCTCATTTGATAAGGAAATTGGATCAGGGGCTCCCCTACTCCATTATGACCTCATCTTAACGAATTGCATCTGCAATGACCCTGTTTCCAAATAGGATCACTTTTTGAGGTTCTGAGGGTTAGGACTTTGACATAAAAATTTTGGAGGGATACAATGCAATCCACGACAACCTCTAATTCACAAACTGGAAAACATTAAAAATTTCCAGCTCCTGGTAATGGTAGATGAGGTAAGTCAGTCTGCTGAAAACAACGAAAGTTGAAGGAAATAGAAAAACTATCTTCGTAAGAGCACCAAATAGCTAACAACGTAGCTATTTGGTGCTCTTAGCAGTGAGGATGTACTGAGCCCAGATCCGAGTCAGTATGTGAACTCGGAGAGAACCCAGAAATCCAGCTGCTTTTGTCCTGGAATCACTTGCTGAGAAATGGCTTGTTAGGACTTGGGGGATGAGGGCGAGTGTCTGTTAACTGCCAGGAACGGGGTCCCGGTGAACTTAGTTCAGCTAGCTCTCAAAAGGCAGCACATTGGGGTAGGAATTCAGACAGCAGCCCAACTTTGTATCAGCTGGGTGGCAAAGAAAAGCCCAAGCCTTGGCTCTGAACTACTACAGATAACTTTCAAACACAGATGTCCAGCACACTTGAACTAAGGGTAAATCACTGACCAAGCCCTGGGTGGTCACTAGTGGCACACAGGAGGGTCAGACACAAACAGGTTTGCATAAGTTATGGAAACAGAACTGACATTGAAACCACGACCCACAAGAGGCTGGTTAGAACACATGCCCTGAACCCAACTAAATCATTTACTAGAGGATTTAAACAAGACACAAAAGAGTCATAACATAATATTCAAAATGTTCAGGATATAATCCCAAATTACTCAGCACACAAAGAACTGGGAAAATTGCAACTCACGTGGGAGAAAATGATATACCATGCAAACGCCAATCATAAACAAGCTGGAATGGCTATATTAATACTAGACAAAGTAGGTCTCAGAAAAAGAAATTATAGGGGATAAAGAGGGACACTGCATAATGATAAAAGGGTTACTTTGCCAAAAAAGACATAACAATCCCAAATGTATACACACCTAATAAAAGTGCTTCAAAACACATAGAGCGAAAACTGAGAATTGAAAAGAGAAATAGGAAAATCCATAATTACATCTGGAGACTTCAATACTCCTCTCAGTCATCAACAGAACCAGCAGACAGAAAGTCAGCAAGGATGCAGAAGACTGAAATGCCATCAACTACCTGTATCAAAGTGACATTTACAGACTACTCCACACAACCACAGCAGTATATTCTTTTCAGAACGTATGAAACATTTCATTAAACAATCTTAACAAACTTAAAAGAATTGAAATCATATAATGTGTGTTCTCTGATTATAATGGAATTAAACTATAAAGCAATACAAAAAGAAAACAGGAATATCTCCAAACGCATGGATAGTAAACACATTTTTGAATGATCCATGGAGTGAAAGGGAAGGTCTTAAGAAAAATTAACAATATTTTGCGCTAAAATTTAAAAATTAACATATCAAAATTTGTGGAATTCAACTGAAGCAGTACTCAGAAGAAAATCTGAGATAAAAATTCTTTTCTCTACTTTTGTAATGTAAAGGGCATAGTAGAGGCATATCTGCAAATTAAACTTTAGTCACTTTCTGGGGGTTGATGCCCAATGCTGTAAAAGAGGGCTGAAGACCCACCACTTGGCAACCACAGGAAGACTAAAAAACCAACAACCACTAAGTCTAATCTAAGCTGCACTTCTATAATTACTCAAGAGTTCTTAATAAACCAAAGTCACTAAGAAAATCTATAACAAAATTTTAAAGTATTTTTTGTGTCTCATTTTGTGTGTGTGCCTCAATGTCCAAAAAGTATCCTAACCAATCTGGCTTAAAAATTTCAACTCAAGCTACTTAATAGGGCATGTTTCCAGTTAAATTAAATAATATTAATAGAATAAAGTGATAGGAAAAAAATAGTACAGGAATTCTGAAAAGTGTCTCAGCTAGCTTATTTTGATAAAATGTACAAAATAACAAATTCACATCTCTTAAAATGTATTAAATAATCAGAAATCAAGAGTTATCCACAAAATGTCACATATAAGAAACTTATTAGAAAAGTCGCAAATGAAAAATCTAACTTTATATCTTAAGAATTTAGAAAAAGAAAAATAAATTGCTAACAGTGAGAAACCCCAATTTAAGTTGAACTGGCATCCCAGAAAGACAGAGAGGAGAGAATGAGGGCAAAGGCAACAAAGAAAGAGATCCTGGCTGGGAATTTTCAACAAGTGATTAAAAAAAAAAAAAAATCAATTCATAAATTCAAAAAGCCCAAGAAGAATAAATAAAAAGAACTACACACCTGACTATATCACAACAAGACTAAAGATAATGAAAGGCAAAAACAAATATTTTAAAAGCAGCCACAGGAAAAAAAAAAAAATTACTTTCCAAGTACTGATGGCTGACTTCTCAATAGAAACAATGGAAGTCAGGAGACAGGGAGGTACCTTCAAGAAAATAACTGCTAACCTAGAATTTTCTACCAGGCAAAACGGCTTTCAAGAATCAAGATGAAATAAATCTCTCTTCAGACAAATGAAACCTGAGTTAACCACTACCAAACTCTTACTGTTACCATTACAAGATGCTTTTATTTAAAACAGACATAAAACAAAACAAAGGAGTTCTCCGAGAAATTTTATAAATAATTACACACAATAAAGCTAAATTTACTATGAGAATAATCTGCCCTGTCCTCCTATATTCAGGAGTTAAAATGATCCTCGAATCTAAAATATAACAGATAATTACCTTATTTTTTGGTAAGGTAAAGAAAGAAAGAAAGAAGCGAGGGTAGGAGAAACTAATATTTAATCCCCAAATGAGTATCTTATGGGCATCACAAAAGGCAATTGAATCAATCAGAGAGGCAGCTAGATAACAAAGCATGGAATGCCAGGTGGCTCATAGTGTAGAAGGAATATTTTTAAAAAATCTGACGTGACTGTGCCTATAATGTACAATAGTCCACTTTGTTTTCACCACTAATTGACTCATATTTCTGCCCTGTGTCACCACGCATCAGCCCCCTATTCACAGGCACTCTGCCTGGGGCTTTACTGAACAAAGGAGAGCAACACAGGAAAAAGCACTGAGAAAGGCACAGAACACAAAGCTATATGGTTGATTAAAACTGGATAGATTTATATTTGTACCATATCTGGTCAAGAGAAATGGCAGACTTTAGCTGAATAAGACGATGTTTTCCTTTCAGCCACATAGTCGTGATTTTCAGCCCTTTGAACATCTTCCCTCCCTGTTAGATGAGCAGGTCCTTTTGATGCGGGACAAACAGGTATTCTACCTCATTCATTCAAAATAACATTAAGAACGAGTTTGGCCAGGCCCTGCACCACTGGAGAGAGAGAGAGAGGATTGAGTGTCTGCCTCTCATCTTCATAAGCAGCAGAGACAGGGAAGGTTCTGAAGACACTGCGTAGGAAGAGGAGAAAGGGGGACTAGCCAGTGCCAAGCAGGAAGGGCTGGAGGTGGGGAGTCACTTCACAGAGAAGGAACATGTATAAGGACATGTCTGAGAGGCATGGCATTCAGGGAAAGAGGGTGCTCCTACAGGATCTGTGGTTCAGGAGTGAGAGAGAAGGCTGGAGAAAGGGCTCAGGAATTTAGACTCCCCCCATGGGCAATGAGGAACCAAACAGGACCAGACAGGGTTTTTTTTGGAAGCTATAAACTCTGGCACTGGAGCAGAAAACAAGCTGGAATGGGGAGAGGCAGGAAGGCTGACCTCTTTGGAGTCTGTGTCAATAGTGTAAGCATAGGGTTTATCCCACTCTTTCCTCCCCCTACAGCGGCCAGTACAGTGCCTTTCACATAGTAAGAGAATAATGTTGGACTAAATTGACTAAGAGAAAAATACCTAAATTTCCTACCAAATACTTTCCTGCTTGCTAAGGCAATTCCTTTCTCAAGACGGGGAGGATGGGGAAAAGCCACACCCACCATGTACACTCTGAGGAACTGACAATGTCTTTCACAGCACCCTAACATATAGCTAAGATCCTGAACGACCTTGGTTCTCACAAATTTTTCTTGTCTTCATTTTATTACATTTTCACAGATCTCAAAATATTGGTGGAAGAGTTAAAAAAAAAAGGAGGGGTCAAATATACAGTGATGGAAAGAGACTAGACTTTGAGTGGTGAGCACACGATGCAATATACAGATGATTTATTACAGAATTGTGCACCTGAAACATGTTATTAATCCAATGTTACCCCAATACATTTTTCAAAAATCTGCAAATACCCTGACCAGGAGGATGCCACATATATATTTTTTTATAATGAAACCAAGGAAAGAATTCAATGTATAGATAGTGCCAGTTTAATGTTTCTTCAAATAGTCTAGTTTTAGATTTGCATTGATTTTGCAACCAGGATACAAATCCTCTATGCATACTCCCAATAACCAAGACCTGTTCCAGAAAGTTGAATGCAATCGATAATACAGATTTGGTGGACTATTTAAAACAGGACAGCATCTGCCCAAAGTAATCTCTATCGAAATTCCAACTGTTTTGTTTTTTTTTTTTGCATAAGCTGACAATCTGATCCTAAAATTCATATGGTAATTCAATGGACCCAGAAGTCAAAATGATCTTAAAAAGAGAGAGAGAGAGAAAGTTGGACAGTCGTACTTACTAATTCCAAAACTTATGACTAAGCTATGGTAATCAAGATGGCGTGGTTATGGCATAAAGCTAGACACATATACAGACCAATGGAATAAAATTGGGAGTCAACAAATAAGCCCATACATTTATGTCAACTGATTTTGGACAACTGATTTTAGAGTGAGAGAAATGTTCTAAAACAAGATAGTGGTGATGGTTGTAGACCACTATGAATGTGCCAAAAGCCACTGAAAAGTATACTTTTAAAAGGTGAATTTTATGGTGTGTGAATTATATCTCAATCAAGCCGTGAATATGTATATATTTTTTGAAGATGGTACCCACCTATTGTTTATCAATTAGACTGGCATCTGCATTGATGGGTTATTTTTCTTCTATAAACAATCAGCTGAAAAATTATTTGGAAAGATACTGAACCAGAAAGTCATTAAAAGGTGGGTGATTCAATGATTCAATGAAAGATTTTTATCCTTAACTAATGCCAACATGCTACATGCTTTCTAAATATATAGGCTAAGGTCTTTTTAAAAACTGTCAAGTTAATCTTTTCAGTTTGACCAACAGTCCCTGATTTTACAAAGTCCAGAGTTATTCAGGCACGTGGGCTAAACAACACCAAAGGAAAAGAAGTACGAGGCGAAGACATGGACTGTAACAACTTAATCAGTTGAAAGAGAATGGAAGTACAAGAGTTTATTTCTGGTGTTCAGAGAGTTTGAAGCAAATTCTGCTTAAAAAGAAAAGGGACTCTGCGTTTTATTTCAAATTACCGGTCCAGGATCATTGTTAATAATGGAGGCTTATAAACACTCAAATGTTCACTTAAATACACTGAGGTTAACAGGCCAGATGGCAGGATATCTGTGAGTTTAGTGCTGGAAAGATACTGCACTTTATGCAGTAAGAAAAGAAGAGAGCAATCCTCACCTCAATTTAAGAATGTAGTTACAAGTCCTGAGCCCAATGTTATAGAAGTATATATCCAGCCTTCCCAGGTGATGTGTGTAAAGAAGCACATTTATTTGAATAAGTTTTATAACTTTGGAAAAGATATTATTTGATGGTCATTAACTCAGTCACAGTTTATAAGTTAATACTAGGAACATTCCATCAATGATCAAACTGAGACTGAAATAGAAGGCTAGAGAAGGAAGATTTCAGAATGTGGAGTGAAGAAGATGGAATTTAGACATACTCTGTGTAACAACAAGAATATTCAGAGTCAAAACGAGATATAAGATAATCCTCATCAAAACGTAAATCCAAATCTAAGAAACAATGGGTAGATATAAACCTGGTGGGAAAAAGAACTCTTAGTAATTACTTTAGTTATTTACTTTAATAATTAGAGTAAAAGGTAACCGATTTTTAACCACACTCAAATTTTTCAGCCATTTATTTTCATTTTAGGACTCAGTTCGACTTTCTGAAAAGTTACTAATGAACTTGATTCTTGATAAGGAGCAATGCTATTATTGTGCCCAGTAGAAATCTATGAGGGAGGAATAGGGGGGTAGTGGTAAGAATGTAACATACAGTTTCCACTAATTTAAAAACTGAGGTACAGTGTTTCTGGTGCTTATTTGGCATGGAGGTTTGGATATACAAAGATACTACAGGAGACGTGCACAATTAAATTTTAAACTGAAACACAATACATGTATTTATGTACAATGTGCAATTTTTATAAATGGAGGTGGGAATTCCACATCTGAAGGTCCAGACATTTTAATTTCACACTGAAGGGGAAAAAATGATATATACAAAAATATATCATAATTTAGTTTTTCTTATTTTGCATATCCACATCCAAGTACCAAAGGAAAGCTCAAAGACTATTTTAATATATTACTGGTGGGGCGGGGGCGGGCAGTGAAAATATTATGGTGTACATTTTGAAATAAAAAAGACGAGGCATTATGAGTTGGCCTTCCTTTTATAAGCATACCAAGATTCTGAATTTTGATCCCATTTAAATCTATACTCTGCACAAAATATAGGCAAAATATGATCTTCTATAAACAGTACTTGAAATGTTTATACCTTATTCTAAAATTTCACTAACATTTCAATAGAGTCATCTCAATATTTTTCTGTTCTTTGGACATACTACTGACATTCTATACATGTCTCTAAAGAGCTTTGAAAGAGAATTTATCTACTCAATAGTTATGTCAATATTATAACAAAGGTATGATATATGATGGGCTGGTGATATATTCATAGATTCACTGGTTAAAGAAACCAAGGAAAAGAGAGATAAAGGTCTGGTAGAAATAATGCAGCGGGGACTATATATCCTGGTCTAACGTACAGAAGTGATACTTATAAATAAAAGTGGGTAGGGGACAGTCATGCAAAGTCAAAACTACAGATGCCAGCCATCTTCTAACAGAATCTATACAAACCTGGAAGTTCTCACAACATGGTTACGCTTTGCTGCAGAATTAAGTAAACATTGAGAAGTATATTTGTCTTATCTGGAGTTACCAAAGGAACTAAAAATAAACTCAGGAGTGGAAAGGGAAAGCTATTGCCAATCTCAGCCTAATCTCTTCTGTGCATCTGGCCCTCGATTTACGCAGTATTTTTTTACACAAGTTTTTTTATATGTGGTAAATATTCCCCTGTTTACGCACTTTTTATACACTGTTTCCATTTACGCGGTCTCATTTTATGTGGTTCTTTTTAACTTCCATTACTGGCAATTACTCTTTCTAAAAATCAAAAGCTTAACTCGGCAATGTACAAAGAACTAACACTTACTAATACACAATTATTAATGATCTCGTTCTCTGGATGGCAAATAAAAAAGCATGGATGACTGATGTTTTTCGGAATTGGTTTTACAAATGTTTTGCTGTAGAAACTGAAAGTTATATGAAGGAAAAATGTCTTCTTTTTAAAATAATTTTACTTTTAGATAATGTACCTGGTCATCCACACGATTTAGAACATCCAAATATAAAAGTTGTATATTTGCCACCAATTACAACTTCCTTGATCCAACTTTTAGATCAAGGCATTATCTCCACCTTCAAGATTAATTATATTAAAGAGTTTTAATGATTTTTTAATACACTTCAAGATAATGAATCACTTGCAGTTACAGAAGCCTGGAATAAATACACAATTTTAAGTTGTATCAAGAATATTGCATTAGCTTGGAGTGATATAAAGCCATCGACTTTAAATGCTTGCTGAAAAGCAATATGGCCAGAAGTGATTGTACCAAGGAATATGGTTCCAACAACTAAAGAGGGATTAACTAGCATTATTAATTTATTAAATAAATTTCAAGAAGGCTCTGACAATTTGAATGTAGATATTAAAAAATTACTGAACGATCACGAATTAACTGAATTAATTCACTTAATATCTGAAGCCCACCCTGCCGATAAATACGGCAGTGACCTTGAACCTGTTTCATTTACTACAGAAAATATTTACAAAGCTCTTCAACTGGCCACAAAACTGGAAAGTGCAATTCTAAATACTGATCCAAACATCCAATAAGCCTTAAAGTTTCGAAAAATTTTTTAAAATGTCACAATGACTACCAAAGAATTTATGAAAACTTAGCAAAAGATGGGGTTGGAAAAGATCATCCAAAAACATAAATAATGAAACTGAAGTAGTACTTCCAAATATTTCAAGCGATGAAGACAGTGACTTTGTGCCAATTAAAAAAAAGGTTGATTGCTTTAGATTACAGTACACGGTGAATAAAATTTTGGTTTTTCTGAATTTTCGTTAGCATTTTTTTCTTGTGAAAATATGTAAAAGGAATAACTTTATGACTTATATTGGCTTATTTCTTTAGTACATTTTTTTCTATACTGGTGGACTCTTTTTACATGGTTTTCTTCCGTGTGAAAAAAAGACACAGAACAGATAATCTGCATAAATAGAGGGACGAGTGTATTTTACTACTTATTACCATATGTAGGTATTAAATTTTCAAAAATAAAAATTTTAATTAAGAATAAAATAAAATGAATTTGCCAGATTTCCTTATATAGAGAGCTGTTTCTAATTTGAAAAACAAATTAGAAAACAATATTAATATGATCCCATGACAATAGAATATAATGACAATAAAATGTTAGCAATAAATGTTGATTCCAATTAAAGAAATATCTAGACTAGGCAAATTCAAACAGACAGAAAATAGATTAGAGGTTACCGGGGGGTTGAAAGAGGTCAAAATGGAGCATTATTACATAATGGTTACAAAGTTTCTGTTTGAGGTGATTTTTGAAAAGGTTTGGAGATAGCAGACAGCGGTAATGGTTGTACAACATTATGAATGTAATTAACGCCACTGAATTGTATACTTAAAAGTAGTTAAAATGACAAATTTTGTTACATATATTTTACCACGATTAAAAAAAAATAATGTAATATACCCCCCCAAACCCACTGAATTTTACATTTTAAGTGGGTGAAATTTTATGGTATGGAAATTACATCTCAAAAAAGTGGTTTAAAAAACTTAGAGATAAGAACAGAGCACTCTTTTTAAAAAGTTGATTCAACAGACATGGACACTGAATGTGAAGGTATTTTAGGCATATACAGTTTATTTGGCCTGTACTTTTAAACTATATACGCACAAGAATACTACAAGATAAAAACCTATACATAAATAAGTCGCTCTTTCAATTGTATAATTATATAAAATAAAAATTATAGGTAATAAGCACTGTCATCTTTTAATCCATAGCATTTTCCCTTTTTTAGTGATGCATCTAATGGCACATCTTATAACCAACGTGGTTTTAGATTTGAGACTTAGTAAAAAGGGGGAGGAAATGAGATGTGGAGCTTTTAACTTCTAAACACCTATGCAGACATCATTATGCCTGCGTGCATAACACACGTGGCCCTTTCCCTAACCGTCCTGTCAAATTGAACACAAATTTTCAGTCCAATGAAGTAATTTCTGGAAAGTGATTTAAAAAAAATACTGAGAAGAGAACTGAAAATAAATACTATTTTGCCAGTTCAATGTGCTTGCTATTTATTACAGGTACCAAAATAAATGCACTGCCTTCATGTTAAGGCATGACAAAGCAGAAATCTGATGTAGGTATAATGTCTATTACTCATTTGAATCCATGACTCAGAGTATTTTAAATATACATAAGGAAACCGGAGTCTTTTTATAACCAGACTCTACAAACGAGAAATTCGTGCCAAGACGTGACAAAAACAAATCTTAAAAAGCTTCATGGATTTAAATCTTCCATTTAAAACACAAACTATTTTGTCAATGCTTTGATGTCTTCCTGAAAATGCAGCAACACTGAGTTTAAAATCTCAGTAATACTTTTGGTTTTGATGGTGGTAATCACTTGGCCCATTAATGGTAAAAATACACTTTTTTATGACACATCCAAGTTCAAAGAGACAATTCATATATTCATGGAGATAATTACTGGGACTCCTTGCATATGAAAAGAAATTTGCAATGAAACTCTTAGACACATAATTTTTCAACAGAAAAAAAATATTCTAAAGCTTTAAATTTTTACATAACTTAAAAATCAGTTTGATCACTATAGAAGTACCACGTTCATCATAGAGATCAGAATAAATAATAAAAGCACTACCTTTTATTTCACTTACTAGCCAAGTGACTGTGGACAAACTAGTCAATAGCTCTAAGCCTATCAAATAGAAATACTAGTAGCTACTTTATTGAATTTTTCGACATAGTTGTCCTACCCATACAGTTTGCTACCTGTCATTTTCACTTGATACAATGTGTGAAAAGCTCCCAAGTCATTAAATATTCTTATATAAAATGTTTAAGGGCCACAATGTATTCCATTACATGGCTGTTCCACAATGTATTCTGATCCCTATTACTAGGCATTTAAACTATTTCCAATTTATTATTATTATAGTGAGGCATTTAAATAAGGAGACTAGGAATGGCTAGAAGGTGGGTGTCCTAAATTGCAGTGACAGTGACAAGAGCTACACGCACACCAGGCTACTTGCCAATAAGACAGCCATTGTGCTTCATGGCCACCCAAGCTACCTCAGTTCTTGCCTATTCTCAAGTTTGGTGCCCAGACTTCTAGCCATTCTAGGGGTTCCCAGCAGTCTTCCAATAAATTCTCTTATGCTTAAATTAGCCCGTCAGTTTCTGTTGCTTATAACCAAAACACTTTACTGATATACAAGATATCATTCTCTTTCATAATATCCCCTTACTTTCAAAACTGAGCCATTGAAAACTCATGATACACACACAGGTGCACACGTATGCATGTGCACACACACAAATAAGCTACACAGCCAACCCAGAAAGCAGTCTGCCCCAGGAAGCAGTCACTAAAACTAGACAGCTGCAATGCAGAGTACAAAGGCTCTCAAAAAGGCAGACATTTTTATTCCAATGGAAATTCTGCTATGACAGTTTTTACGCATTTACAGGCCTGGCATGCTACAATTCCGCTAATGCAAAATTACAAAGACTAATATAATCTACAGAAAGACTAATCTTTCTCAGAGAAAGTCAACTTGCACATTATACCCAAATATCAATTTGGGTATTAGTATTACTATTACTACTACTACTGCTAATTACTGATACTTGTACACCACTCTACTATATGTCAGGCACGGTTGTAAATACTTTACAGATCAGCCATTAATCCTTGCAATAAACCTATAGGTACCATTATTATCCCCATGTTATATGTGAGGAACTAAGGCAGCAGCGAGATTGAGTAACTCACCCAAGGCCACACAGCTATTCAGGATCTAAACCCACGCAACCCAGCTTCAAAATCTGTATTCTTCACCACCATATATACTGCTTCTTGATTTCAGTCTTATAATCACAGACTTGATTTCTGACCATGCTTAATTTTTATTATGTATAGTAGTTGGTACCTGAATGGCAAGAGGATATTTACCGCACAGGGGACTCCAATAAACACCTTATCTTCTACTATAGCTTCTCCTGCTATGATCCCAGTACAGAGAACGATTTACCATTTCCCTTCCCCCAATTAATGCCAAGTGCTGTTCTACTTCTAAGCTTTCACTCAAGCTATTTCTATTATTCAAAATGTCTTCCCACCCATCATCCATATGCCTATTTCCATCCAAATTGCAATGCCAAGTTCAAACGCTACATCTTCCACAATCCTTCCTCATACCCATCTAGCTGGAATGAGTCTGCCCGTCCTCTATATGCTTGTGATTCTTCGCCTCTAGTAGAGCATGTATTGCAAACTGCTAGTTTTCCTCCCCATCACTCTCTTCTCAATGTGAAGTTTTAGAAAGCAGGGACTACATCTGATAAATTCCTTTCTTTTATTTGGTATTCTCCACTGTATAAAGTTATTGCGTGAAGTAGCTGCTCAATTAATGCTTATTTAAGTTTAAGGATATCAGAGTGTTGACTTCGCTATCAAGATGGACTGACTATCCCAAGAAAGCAAACTGGAAAATATCAAAAATTTAGAAAAATTTAGCCTATCGTTAAACTACCTGAAGCCGCTATAAATCTAAAAACCTATCTTTCAGAGACGCTATCGTCTGTGGAATTTTCACATTTATCTCAATAGGTCCTTTTATGGTCTGAATGTGCACACTGTGGGAAATGAAGAAGGAAATTTTTTAGAAAACTATTTAAAACATTTGGTAAATACTGAGAACACAAGGTCACATGAACCACAAGGAAAAAGCCCAAACTCTGGCTGCCACGAGAGCAAGCAGTGAGGGTAATGACTGCCGGCAAATCTGACAGGTGGCCAGCTCTCATTTTAAGAATAAGTTGCTTTCTGTGATCTCTTTTCTCCCTTCAGTTGGTTGTCCTCAAGTGACTTGTGAATTAAACCAAAGCTAAGAAGTTCCTTGCATTTTTGGGGTTACCTGCCGATCACTGCAGTGAAGATAAAATAGTCTCTTCGTATTTTCCCCATATTGGATAAGTAAATGTGGAAATGGTAGGAAGAAATTATTCACCAAATGGAAGTAATATATGGTAGATTCTGTGACAAAGGTACATTCTCGTGTCACCAAAGGAAATAAGATTTAGCAAAGACAGATGACTTTGACCTGCAGATCAAACACAGAAGGCGCTTTCCCACGCCATCTGCAGGAGGGGCTGGGAATGAAATCCATCCTTACCTGTTGACACAGGAACTCTGCCATCGCAGGGAACCCTCAAGAGCTGGAGTCTCTCAAAGAGTGCATTCTTTTCAGAAAAGTAAAGTCTCACTTTTAAAAATCTAAAACCTATATTGACTCTTTTCTGATTGCACTTGGTTGACTCCTGATCTAGGCTCATAAGTAGCTCCTGGAAATCCCTTGCACCTGACACAACTAAAAACAGAAAAACAACTATTCTCAGATACAGAGAAAGTTGGGTGACAACCTCCAACAGTCCCCACTGTTGATCTTTCTGTCCTATTTGCAGGGCTGCTCTGTGCCAAATAGCATACAGTTGTAAGAAGCAAGCAATATTAAGCTGGTCTTAACCTTCTCAAAGCCAGTTCCAAAGTGGCATCAAACAGTATCCTGGAGAAAAGAGGTTACCTTCAACAAAATCTCACTTGTTCTTTTGAGTAACACCACTAGCGTAGTGAGACATTTTACTTCACTTCGACAGCACACTTACTTGCATTTATCCACACCTGACCTAGAAAATCTGTGATAAATATCCCCAAAGTGTGAAAAGGATGAAAACTGAGGTTGTTAACTTAATTTTCCTATGTGAGAACACTTGCAAAAGTCATTCTTCTTTTGAAAAAAATCATTCTTAACAGACATTCTCAAACGCACTTAAAAGTTTAAGCCAGTCTTCTGACAGTACGTGAAGGGTGCTAACAGAGCAGACCTAGCCAGACCAGGTGAAGCTCACATCCTGCTCACAACTTACAGAACACTTGGCCATCGTTGCTATGTGGAGTTTTAACAACTGGTCCACACCAGGCGTTCCCTGTTATGCCGTCACACTCAGACTTTCGATTTAAAAAGATTGATAGGATCTCTCATCCTGAAAAGAATCATTCCTTTAATAAAGACAGAAAAAATCTCTTTAGAGACATGCATGTTTTTGGATGTACAAGTATACACCCTGCAAAAGCACGGATGTTGAAAATCCTGTATATGTTCAATGTAGCCACACACGCCTTCAGTCTTGGGGCCTCTGAGTGGCTTTCTCACATGGTGACCTATGACACCACTAAACATGAGGCGTTAAGTTCTAGAATTTCTAAGACTAGAATTATACCAGAGAAAATGGCTTGAACATCTGTCAGATAGGTAAGTTTTATATCAAGTGATCATAGCAACCAATCCAGGGCACTTTTTAGAAATAGAAAGGGTACTATTATTAATTATGCCAAGACAACAGGTTTAAAACAGAACTGTTCCGGGCAGAAGGGGAAAATAGGGTCACTCTAAAATATGCCCACCAGATAAAAGTTTTTTTTCCAGTTCTAAGAGATATTTCTACTGTTCTGTGGATGACAAAATATGCAATAAGTCACCTCCTCCTAGGTGTGCTATTTGATAATGGCAGAATAATAGGACCTGGGGGCAGGGGGAAGGAAGGTAGGATGCGGTTAGGTCTTGAAATACTTGAAATATGTTGTTTGTCCAATAACTTAATACAGGAACTGATGGTGTTCTTGCTCATATTTGAAAGATACAGAAGTACTGCCCATTAGATGCACAGCACTTTCCAGAGTCATTTCTTCAATTCCGTTACTACAGACACAATTGCAAGCCTAAAGTAATAAGCATACCTTAAATCAAAGGAGAAGGTTAGTAAGAACCCTGGATGGTTAATCTACAAGATTAACAAATTTGCAATGTGACCTGTAATGCAGAAGAGACTGACTTCTTCTAATACGACATCAAGAAGTAAATTTTTAAAAGTTGACAATCAGTCTGTACACTTGGAATAAGATGTCAAGGGATACGATTTCTTATGTGCATTTACTTAACCAGGTTCTCTCCTCTCCAAGCCTGCTCTACTCTGTGAGGCTGAGGCTAGAGCTCTACAAACTGCATTTCCCAGACCCCATGCTGGCTGGCTTCTTGTTCACTTCAGCCAATGGGAAGTTCTAGAGGGGCACCGAAGAAAGGGGCTTCCTTGCTGTTTTCCTATATTTGTCAGCACCGCTCCAGCAGCAGTTGGAGTGCCAGCTATAAAAATTTACCAACAGATATGCTCGCAGGTGCAAAGTGACACATATTCAAGGATATTCACTGCAGCATTGTGCGCACAACATGTCCATCAAAGAGGCCCCGTTGGTTTAACACAAACAAGGCAGTAATGAGCAACGCTGTAACAAAAAAGGAGATAGATATACAGAAAACAAATACAGAAATGGAAGAAGTCTTTATCAGCAAGTACATAACGATAAATATGCTAAACTCTTCAAACGAAGGCAGAGATGGACAGAATGGATAACAAAACATGATCCAACGATATGCTGTCTACAAGACACTCATTTTAGATCCAAATACGCAAACAGTTGAAAGTGAAATGATAGAAAAACATATTCCGCACTAACAGTAACCAAAGACAGCTGGATTGGTTATATTAATATTAGACAAAATAGACTTCAAGACAAAAAAATCATTACAAGGGACAAACAAAGACCTTATAATAATGAAAAAGAGTCAATTCATCCAGAAGATATAACAATTATAAATACATATGCACCTACCAATGGAGCCCTAAATATATGAAGGAAGAACTGACATAATTGAAGGGAGAAATAGAAAGTTCTATAATAATAGTTGGAGGCACCCCATTTTCAAATAATGGACAGTACAACTAGACAAAAAATCAACAAGGAAAGAGATTTAACATTATAAATCAAAGACCTAGCAGACATATACAAAACATTCCATCCAACAATAGCAGAAAACACATTCTTCTCTAGTGTATGTGGAATATTCTCAAGAATAAACCATATGTTAGATCATAAAACAGGTCTCAATTAAATTTTAAAAGACTGAAATCATTCAAAGTATTTTCTCCAATCACAGTGGAATAAAATTGAAACCACTAACAGCAAGAAATGTGGATTTCACAAATATGTCAAAATTAAACACACATTTAAAAAAATCAGTGGGTCAAGAAAATTACATGGTAAATGAGAAAATATTCTGAGATAAAGAAAAATTAAGATACAACATAGCAAAATGTATGAGATACATCAAAAGCACTGCACAAAGGGAAATTTATAGCTGTAAATACTTACTTTGAAAACTTCCATCTAAAGGAACTAGAAAAAGAGCAAATTAAACCCAAGGCAGGCAGAAGGAAATAATAAAAAGTAAAGCAGAGATAAGTGAAATAGAGAATAATAGAATCAACAAAACCAAAAATTGTTTGTTTTTTTTTTAAAGATCAACAAAATCAACAAATTTTTAGCTACAATGACCAAGAAAAAAAGAGAGATGACTTAAATAACTAAAATAAGGAATGAAAGTGGGGTCGTTCCTACCAATCTGACAGAAATAAAAATAATTATAAGAGAATTCTATGTACAATTGTATGCCAATAAATTAGATAACCTAGATAAAATGAACAAATTCTTTAAAACACATAACCAAAACTGATTCAAGGAGACAGAGAAAATCTGAGTAGACCTATAACAAGAGATTGATTCAGTAATCAATTTCCAAAAATGGAAAAACCCCAGAACCAGATGGCTTCACTGGTGAGTGAAAAACCCCAGAACCAGATGGCTTCACTGGTGAGTCCTACAAACATTTAAAGAAAATTTGAAGAAAAACACCAGCCTTCATATATTCTTCCAAAAACAGAATAGGAGGGGACACTTCCTAACTCATTCTGTGAGGCAAGGATCATCTTGATACCAAAGTCAGAAAAAGACATCACAGACCAGTATCCCTTGCGAATATAGCTGCAAGTAATCTTCAATAAAATACAAGCAAATTGAATATAACAGTGTATTAAAAGGATTATACACCCTGACCAAGTGGGGTGTATCCCAGAAATGCGAAGGCGGTTCAACAGTCAAAAATCAATCAATGTAATGTATCATATTAATAGAATAAAAGAAAAAACTACATCTGAATTGATGCAGAAAAAAGCATTTGATAAAGCCTAAACTCTTTCATGATTAAAATAAAAACAACAACAAAACCATACTCAACGAAGCATGAACAGAGGGAACTGGATAAAGGGCATCCATGAAAAACCCACAGCTAACATCATACTTAGTGATGAAAGACTGAATGGTTTCCCCCTATTAACTGGAATAAGACTAGAATGTCTACTCTTGCTGGATGAAAGGCATCCTGATTGGAAAGGAAGAAGTAAAATTACCTCTATTCACAACTGGCATAATTTTATACATAGAAAACCCTAAAGAAGCCCCATAAAAACTATTAGAGCTAATAAATGATCTCTGCAAAATTCCAGAATACAAGATCAATACACTAAAACCAGTTGTATTTCTATACACTAGCGATGAACAATCCAAAAATAAAATTAAAAAGACAATTCCATTTACATTAGCATCACAAGGAATAAAATACTTAGCAATAAATTTAACCAGAGAAGTATAAAACTTATATACACTGAAAACTATTATACATTGTTATAAGAAACTTTAAAAGACCCTAAATAGATATCCCGTATTCATGGACTGTAATATTTAATAGTTAAGATGGCAATAATTCCCAAATCGACGTACAGATTCAAAGTAATTCCTATCAAAACTCCCAACTGCCTTTCTTTTATAGAAATGGACAAGGTCACCCTAAAATTCATATGGAAATGTAAAGGACCCTCAATAGTCAAAACAATCTTGAAAAAGAACAAAGTTACAAGACTCACACTTTCTATTTCAACTTACTACAAAGCAATAGTTACCAAAATAGTGTGAGACTGGTATAAGGAGAGATGGTACTGATCAACAGAATAGAGCTGAGAGTCCAGAAATAAAGCAATACATTATGGTCAACTGATTTTCAAAAAGGTGTCAAGTCCATTCAACGGGAGAGTCTTTTGCAACAAATGGTGCTGGGACAACTGGATATCCACTTGTAAAAGGATGTATTTGGACCCCTACCTCACAATGTGTACAAAAATTAACCCAAAATGGATCAAAGACCTACAAGTGAGAGCTAAAACTATAAAACAACTCTTAGGAGGAAACATAGGGATTATTCTTCATTATTTTGGATTAGGCAATGGTTTCTTAAATATGACACGAAAAACACAAAGAACAAAATCAAAAATTAAAGACTTCATCAAAATTTGAAACTTTTGTGTATCAAAAGACACTATCAAGAAAGAAAAAAAAGACAAACTATGGAATGGGAGAAAATGTTTGGAAATCATATATCTGATAAGGGTCTAGTATCCAGAATATACAAAGAATTCTTATAACTCAACAATGCAAAGACAACCCAATTAATAGCCATTTCTCTAAATATCTCCTCTAAAGAAGATAAACAAATGGCCACTAAACAAATGAAAAGATCATTAGTTCTTAGAGAATTGCAAATCAAAACCACGATAAGATACCACCTCATACCCATTAAGATGGTTATCACAGTAACTTAAAAAAAGAGAAAATAACAAGTGTTGTGGAGAAACTGGAACCCTCATACACTGCTGGTAGGATGGTAAAATAATGCAGCCACTGGGTAAAACAGTTTAGCAGTTCTTTAAAATTTAAACATAGAATTTCACATGACCCAGAGTTTCTACTCCTAGGTATATACCCAAGAGCGCTGAATTCATACGTTCACACAAAAACTTGCACACAAATGTTCATGGCAGCATAATTCGTAATAGTCAAAAAGTGGAAACAACCCAAATGTTCATCAGCTGCTGAATGGATAAACAAAATGTGATACATCTATACAATAAAACATTATTCAGTCATAAAAAAGAGTGAAATATTGATACATACTACGACATGAATGAACTTTGAACACATTCATGCCAGGAAAAGAAGCTAGACACAAAAGGCCACATATTGTATGACTGAATGCATTTTAATGAAATGCACAGAATAGGCAAATTCATACATACAGAAAGCAGATCAGTTGCCAGGGCTGGGGGAACAGAGAGTGACTGCTTACCAGGTACTGGGTTTCTTTTTGGGGTGATGAAAAACGATCTGGAGTTAGTGGTGATGGCTGTACAACACCGGGAATGCACTAAAAGCCACTAAATTATATATGGTGAATTTTATCTCAATTAAAAAAAAAAGAATGAGGCAGCTCCATATATAAAGATATGGGAAGCTCTCCAAGATATATTATTGAGTGAAAAAAAGGTATAGAACTGTGTATTATATGCTCCCCCTTTAAAGGGGGGGGAGGAAGAATATATAAGCATTTTTATCTGACATATTTTTGCAAAAATATACAAGAATTGTTACCAGTAGATTGTCTCTGGGGAAGGAGCAGGTGTGAAGAAAATTCCTTTTCAAAATAAGCCATTTGTACAGTTTACATGTTGCTCCATGTATATATTACCTTTCCCTAAAAATCAAATGAACCTTTTAAAAAGAGTAAATATTGAAATATAGGGTAGTCACAAAAAGAAGACATGCTTATGGGAAAGTTGTTGACCCACGCTGGGGGAATGCTGGGAATGAGACTGTATATATGTTTATCTAACAGTGAACATATTGGAATACTTTTAAAGAATATAATTATGTATTTCCCAAATATAAGGTTATAGAAACAACAAAAACTGAAAAGCTGTTTGATGTGTGACAACATGCGGGCCCAAGTATGATCGATCACTCCACAGCAAGCAGCCCCCAGGACCCCTGACTCCTGAGGGGCAGGAAAGCTGGCTCCTTCCTCCTTCCACATCAGAGCTCTCCAGTCTGGGGCCTCTACATATTGAAATTTTCAAAATAAAGAACTTAAAGAATCTGAAAATGCCTTGTCACTAACTCAAGAAGAGAGAAGGAGATTGTATAAAACATCCATGATTATAAGTCCAACAGCCCATCTTCAACTTTCTCTTGACTCGAAAATCTTCCAAATGTATTGTAATCCCTAAAAATTAAATGTATTGGCTTAACCCATGGCTCACTTGTGTCCGGGTGCATTTATAGGTGTCAGACAAAAAGAAGTCCTATCATTATCCTACAATACAACCCAAAGTGCGTGTTTCACCCACATTCCCTCAGACTGGTGATGATGGTCTGCCACTTGTCAGATCATCATCAGACCTTCTCCCCTTATCTTGAAATTCATTACAGAAGCTTCTAGTGATTCTGGCTACAATGGTAGAAACTTCTGAAGCAGCTGGGAGTGAGAAGCAGTCCTTCCTGCTCTGTCTTTATTTCTAGAGCAGAAAAAAAAATAAATAAAACTGGAAGCCCCACACAGCAGCAACTTTTGAAATCTGTGACTTAAATTTAAGGAAGTATTACATGAAATCTCTGAAGAGAATGTAAATTTAGATTGAAGTCTTTCACCATCGATGCCAGCCTCTTCAGCTAGGGGACCCACACGCACAGCAGCACATTGGTGGTGGTGGCGGCAGGGGGAGGGGCAACTTGAAAATACATATAAACGTGTCATCGAGGACGTAAAGCTGGCACTATTCAGGGCACAGAAATTTCCTTCTGGCACTTTCAACATCTTAAGTCTCAATAAAGAAGTAGCGACTACAAAAACTTTAAGGGAAAGAAACAGTGAAATAACGGAGACAGGTTTTCGGTATAAAATTTCTACTAAGAGAGCAAGAAACAACTCTCTATACCTGGATGTCCGTAATGATCAAATCCACTATCAAGGAACTGAAATCAACATATTATCTAAAAAGAGGTCTCCAACACTGAGTCAGACAGGAAGGAAAAACCATTATTTACTTACCACTACTATTTCCTCAAACAGCTCACTCTTCCCAAATGTATCAATTGAGACCTTGAACTCTTGAGATAAGAATCACAGCAAAAACACTCTTGACTTGAGGTTAATGACAATTAACAGAGAGATAACGCTCTTTTCTCTGCTTTTTACCATTGAAGAATAGGGCCGATCCACTGAAAAGTTAATCTGACCCAATGTTCCATCCCCAGAATATAATTAAAATATTATAGATACATGTGCATATATATGTATATGTACATATGTATGTATACCTAGTTTTTAAGACTATATAACAGCCTATCTCACTTCATACTCCAAAACGGTTCTATTTTGCAAGCCATTTCTGTAGACAGGTTTCGGCAGATAACTGTGTAAGATAAAAAGAGTGAGATTTTCTCTGTTCTTCCAGACTCGCTTCCTCCTCTTCTCCCCACCCCCAATCAGCTGGGAAGCAGGCCCAGATTCTTCTCAAGCTTAGTTTGGAAGTAAAGCCTAGCCTTGATAAACACTCAGCCCAGGAAATGCTTTGGATCGCAGACCACTTAGAATACTTAGTTTGTCCTTTCCCAAGAGGTCTCTTTTCAAACTCGATTTGATAGGCGGTTTGGCAATTTTCTATTTTCACGAAAACCTCCTGGAACATTACTGAGAGATAAAATCATAGCAGTCTGGAAACTATACAAACGGTGGAGGGAAGCACCACACCCAAGGACAATCTCCTCAAACTTCAGGGGAAAACTATTGTTCAAATGAGCTCCCAGTAGTACTTGCACCCTGTGGGATTCGGGGAGCAGAGTCTTCAGTATCTGGGCCACTGTGCGTGTTTCCCTCAAAGTGCCCACCCCCTCCTTAGTAGCTCTTCCATGCTGTTAGGACACAATGAAAACAATTACTGTTTGTAGCATTTTTGAAATGGTAATGTCCTTGTCCTCCCACTACCAAGAAGACTCAATCGCACTGACATCAACCATTTTTTTACACAATCATAATTTCACATCATTTCTCTTGTGTCTTTTGGACAATCACTGGTGTTGTCTTTGGGTATTGTTCAAAATGTCTCCAAGATCCAACAATTATCTATACTGGCAGATTCTCTCCTAAACTTGGTTCATGAGTTTAAAGGCTAATTAAGTGGAACCATGAAATGCTCTATCTCAAAGTGACAACCAGCTTCATGACAATAATTAGAATGTAAAGTTTCACAGGGAGAAGGGTGACAAAGACCAAATCAAACAGCTTAAATCAAGAATTTTCAAAATTTGGAAGTCATCGAAACTTTTTTAATAGAACCGTAATTAGAGTGGCACTTGCATAAAATATATGCAATAAATAATAAGGCACAGTTTATTCTGATGTTTAGTACATAAACAATAGGTGTAGGTCAAGTGGTAAAGAGCAATAAAAATACTAGGTTGGTAAGAAGTGGTAGTGATTTGAGGAGAATATATATTCTTTCCTTTTCATATCTTTACTCATCTGTGCCACAATAATGCCAGTGCCACTTCCCCCACCCAGCCCCCAACAGTCCTCGATGTGATTGCTTTCTGGGGTGGTTGACTGAACACGGGAGCATTTAACTGAATGATGTTTAATGAATAATTTGGAGACAGGAAAGAAAATAACTAGATCCAGAAACAAGGTTTACACCAACGTATAAAATAAAAAGCAAAATAACTCTGCAAAGCAGTAACACTTTAGTCTACTTTAGGCAAGCTAGCCCTTCCCAGATGCTGGCCAACAGCTGGGTGTGCGTTACTTCATTTATTCCTTGCAACAACTTTATGAGGCCTGGTATTGTCTGAGGCTTACAGATGAAATGTGTGATTTGCCCAAGGCCACTGGTATGTGGTAGAACTGGGTCTGCTGACAGCATTGCACTCCACTGTCTCCAAAATGAGGACAAGAAGAGTACCAACCTTGTAAGTTGACAGACAGGAGGAAATATAACTCATAAAAAAGCACTTAGCATACACAGTGCCTGCCTGGCAAGTAGTAAAAGCTTCAATAATTGACAAATATCTTTTATCATGATTGCCTAAAGTCACCCAGCTCCTGAGCAGCAAAGCAGGAACTGAAACCCAGGTCAATTGTGCTCTAAAACCATATTCTAACCACGGCATTCACCTTATAATTTTACAGTATGGAGTTTGCATACCTGACCTAGCTTCCATTTCAAAAGGCCAAAAGATAGAAGGGGCACTCCAAAGAATTGCATCCCAACACAGAAGCTCTAAAGCGAGCACTTGGTAGACTCTTGTTCTAGAATACTTTTGGAGAGACTCCAAACTTTGGGTATGACGGTCACACAGCCCCAGTATAAGTGACCCAGGGCAGAGCCAAGGAAAGGGAACTAGGCCAGGAGCTCTCATGGGATCTGCCTCCCTACCTTGAGCAATCTCCTCCTGTGAACTTTACATTTGATTCACTTGGCCTGCAAAATGATTTTAAACAGTACCTGATTGTAAATGGAAGTAGGCCCAGTGTTAGAACTTCTAAGAAAGTTTTAAGTAAGCACGTTGTAATCAACCAGCAAGATTCTAGAGTGCATCCGAGGAAGAGCTCACTCAACCCCCATCCGAGGAAGCACTCATTCAACCCAAGAGCCGGCTGCATTTTATCAGGACGCCCAACATCATTTAGTACTTACAACACTTAACTTGCTTTACAGACACTTATCTCCTGTACTTGGAATGGTTTTTCAAGGGCCAAATAGGGGATCTGATGTTAACTTTGTAACAACAGACTCAGTAAACAGTATTTCCTTCCTATGGTCTATCCCTTTCATGATGGTTGCCGGACAATCTAGAACATAGTAGTTATTCAATAAACGTTTCTTCAGAGAAACTCTGTAGCCGGTTTAGCCTACCTTGGCCCCAAACCAAAACTCCTTGTAAAGCACCCTAGAAAGACTACCATCCAGTGTTTGCATAAACAAAGTAACATAACACTTACTAACTTTGTGAAGGGGCCTGATTCTGTTACTAAATTTCTTTCTAAGCCCCAGCAGCAGCAGACATCACAACTAACTTCTTTAAGCACTTTTCCTGGTACAGCCTTCCTAGCACTTTCCATGGCTAGAAAGGGGCCAAGCCAGGATTGGAACCCAGGTCTACAGTGTCCAGGCTTGTGGCCACTACGCTATTCTACTCACCGGCTCCTGTGCTGTCCTCTGAATACAAAAACCCTTTCCACTACACAGCAGGCCTCAAAAATGAGAATTTTTCATCTCACCTCTGATCAAGTCTCTCCGCCACCTCACCACTGCCACCCAGACAGTCCCCTCAGCCTGCCACCAAAGTCCGTGTCCTCTGTTTCCTCTACTTGTCTGGCATCTACTACCCCGGTCTGACCTGCAGAAAGGCCACGCTCTTGCTTCATGTTGTGGTGCTTTTCTTATTGTGTTTAACTGTTTCCAGTGAATGTTTCACTTCCTTTGTCCTGTTAAGTTCTGGGTAGAGACGACTATATTTTTTGCAATACTTTTGTCATCCTTAAGTATCCTGCTCAATACTGGGGGAAGCTAGTGGATATACGGCTTTGGTGCTCATCCTCCTTTAGAAATAATCTGACTAGAAATTTAATATCAAATTTGAATGCAAAAATTATGAACTATAAAGACTCAAGATTCACTTAAATAATAAAATGCCTCTTTTCCCTTTACATTTTTGATGGGTCCACAGTCCTTTTGTGTAGTAACACACTGAGGTAAAATGTATTTCTCTGGTATTTACTTAAAATGATTATTGTCTAATTAGATGCTCTTTTGTTCTTTAACAAACTATCAGATCATCTGAACTGGGTTCATTCAAAGTGTCATGCATTTCACAGCTGTTAAGAAGAAACACTCCATCAATAAGGAGCGGTTTATATGATGTAGGAACAAATAAATGTATTGGAAGTTCATTCCTTGCCATCACTACACATGTAGCATATGTTGAGTGGGGGGTGGGGGGGCAGGCCAGGGTGGATGGAGACCCTCTGCTCCACATAATCATTCAGGGACCCACACTGATAGAGGCCCCACCCTATGATACACAGTACACAGCTCACAGGCTCCACGGCAGAGCTGCAGGCTCTTACTGCTTCAGGCCCAGAGTGGGACAAATCCCTCCTCATGGCCACTGACCAGACGCAATCACATGGTCCCACCTAACTGCTGAGCAGCTGGGGAATGCTGAAGAGCAAATAGTCACTGAGCAGCGATGTTTCTGCCATAGAGGCAGCTCGGGAGGAATGAAAATAGAACCATCCCCCTAAAAAGCAAGGTGCACAAGAGTGCATATAATAAGCCATCATCTGTAATAAAGAGAAAGGGAGAGTGAGAGAAAAGGAAGGGAACACAAAATCTCTGGAAGTATACAGGAGAAACTAGTAATGCTAAGGTAAGAATAGTTACCTCTCTGGAGGCAAGCCCATTGACAAGGGACATGGAAGAAGACTCATTTTTAATGGGTACCCTTTTATAGCATGTGCATGCATTATCTATTTTAAAACTAAAATGTTTTTTAGGCTCTGATATATACACTTCAAATTAATGAGTCTGAGTTTTTTTTCTGAATGAAGTCCAATCTATTCTAATATAAGAAACACCATATCCTTGACTCATCCTGCCTGAAATTAAACACCTGGAGTAACACTGACATAATCATATCCTTTTGTAAAGCCTTGTTGAAAGATCTTGGACTGGCTTCTGTCTATTCTAAACAGAAACATCACTACTACGCAGGTGATGAGAAAAGTGCTTAAGTTGATAAACTGTCTCCTTTAGGAAATTATTCTCCTGTTACTTCAATTCAGATACCATTTTCTACAGTAAAACTCCTTTTCTAAAGGTATATTTTTCATACTGTTCAGCTGAACCCTATACAAAACACAGCAAACAAACCCTCGTGGATTTCCAGAAAGAAAATCTGTTTACGAATGCCATTAAAATATGGAATACAATGATATACAGTCTTTTCCAAAATCTTAACACCGTCAAATAACATTTAAAGACTTCATGTACCAGATGTGCCAGGGGGCAGCCTCTGGGGCTTATGACAAGACAATCCAACAGCACATCTGCTACGTTCATGTGGTTGTCTTAAACAAAAGTAGAATCCTGCTGGCATTCAGCTTATGAAGTAAGCCCTAAATAATACAATAAATAAACAGGTCAAGTCTCTAAAAAGACTTCTAGAATCCATATAAAAAACTGGACTAAAAACAACAACCAGGCTCATACTACTCCATTCACAATATTATAAATACCAGACTCCAAGAGAAACAGCACTCTAGCAAGGTCATGTGATATCCTTACGGGTTTTACTTCTAAATTTATGCTAAGCATATTACATAGCAACTTTTTACTACACCAACTTGATACATAAATAGCCTGTGACTATGTCTCAAGCCCTACAATATACTGTCCACATTTATATTTTAGTGGACAATCAACTACCACGCACTGCTTTCAAATATCAGTATTACGCTTTCTACACTGAATGTGTTTGGGTGTATCAAAGGCGTTTTCCTTACCAGGCTTTCTGCCAACAACTTGGGCTATTCTAAAAGATTACAGGCACTATCATTTAACCTGTCTTTAGCTTCCAAATAGGTTTATTCAACCAATATTAATGATTTCCTAAGGCGTATCTCAAATGTTTTCTAAATCGCTGAGGTAAAGCAAATAACGAAAGTTGGCAAGCCTATCATGGATCCTGTATAATCCATTATTAAACCTATATGATGAATCAGTAATTATTATATTGCCAATAATGAAACATATGAGACCAAACCCAATATAAGTTTAGGACAAAAACAAAAATGAAAAGAAACTTTAGATCACACTGTGTTATGTTTAAACTGAAGACAGATGGCATTAATTTGTGGGTATGCAAACAATTTCAAGTGGGTATGCAAGACTTTCAAGTCAGAGACAGCCATAATACCATATATCATTGATTCTAAGGCACATTTTTAAAAATATATTTTAACATCTCTGAAATGTACAAATGAATCATATGTTATACTGTAATTACTGGTATTTCTTTTTTAGAGGTATATAAAACAATGGTGTGACTTTCAATCAAAATTAACTGAGATTCACTGAAATACGACAATGTTAACATCAGCTAACATATATTGAACACTATGTACCAGACACTGCATATGGATTATTTTATTTAATACCCACAACATTCTAAAGAGGCTCTGCTTATTTTCCCCATTTTTATAGCCGAGGAACCTAAGAGATGAGGTCACTTGTCTAAAGGCACAGCTGGCTCCTGCCCAGCTCTTACCACTCTGCCTCACTTACTCCATGGAGGGAAGAGCTTCAGGGTCTGAGAGTGCCGACCATTTCTTGAAGCATCAGTTCAAAGGTGAGCCAAATATTCAATAAGCACTTTTTAAAATGACTATAGGAGTGAAAATATACAGAGCTCCAAATATCAAGAACAGATACACTAATTCAAAGCCTTTATTACAGAGAAGGTTGGTAATCACCTAATAAAAAATTATACTGTTGCATAAAACCCCAAATTTTCTCTTTCTATACAACCTGAATTCAATTTACAATTAACATGCATTTTTTGTTCTTAAAATACCCTATTATCTCTAGGGAAATAATGTAAGAATGCATCCCTACAATCTGAATTGTTTAAATCTTAGTACTGAAATAATCCCAAATAAAACAACAGTCCAGAAACATTCAATAATAAAAACTGACAATGAAATTTTCGGGGTAAGTTCACATATAAAGCTACCATGCCTAACTCTTGGCAAAAGTGGCACCTTTACAAACACGCATCTTTTGCCTCACATTACTACAAAGGCGAACTTCTTTTTCAGAAGTTCATTAAATAGTAGCTTTCCATCCTTACACTCAGCATACACAAAGCTAGAATCATACATTTTTTTAAATGGTATTGTCTAATTATTTGTTAGTTGCCTTCCTAGCATCCATTTTCCTGTTCCCTCAAAGGTCCCAGTCCTATACGTTGTGTGGGACTAACACCATTACTAGATTCTGAGATGGACCGTAATTGTCCAACCAGCACATCCCATCATCCTAGCCACCATGGTTGGTTCAGAGATGCCCATGTGACCCAAATTAGGCCAGTCAGACAAGAGGATTCAGCTCTAGGACATCTACTGCAGGAATGAGCTGTTTGAGAAGTGGACTTTTAACCTTTCTGCTGGTTAAAGCTAGAAGCAAAGAGCCAGGGAAGCTGCTGGTAGTGACCTTTTGAACATAAGAGAAAGAGCCAAGAATGGCTGTGAGGTCACAGCGCTGAGAAATGGAGAACAACCAGGTTCTTGTCATGGCACTGGAACTACTTTTGGATTTTCAGTGAATTTCTTGAATAAAATTCTTTTTATTGAGCCAATTTAAGTTAGATTTTCTGCTAATTACATATGAAAGCATCCTGTTTTTTAAAAATTAATTTAAAAAAATCAGTATCAGGCAGTGTGGTATTGTAAATACAACATAGAAGTAAAAATGTGAAATCAGCTGAAGAATGGAAGCAGGGTAAAACTCAATGAACAAACACCCTACTGACTTGGCCTGAGCATTTAACTTTATTATTAAAGAAAGAAACAATCAGATTGTGGCTTGATGTGCCCTCACAACATTTCGTAAGGACCTATAAAGAGACAAGCGAAAAGGGAAGAAAATTTGCCCTTGCTGAAAGAGGCCCTTTCTGCTACAAATTGCAACTGAAGAGATTTGAAGAATGAGAACAGGCTAAAGAGAGAAAGGGAGGTGGATGACTGGGCAAGAGATAATACTGTGCAGTAGGGTGGACTAAAGAACCCTGACCCCCAGGTATCTCAAGATTAAACACTGTGAGGTATTCTCATCCTAAAAACGGGACACATCATTTGAGATACAACTGCAGAGCATCACGAGTGAGGGGCAAGTGAATGAGCCCCCTCCGCCCCACCAGGTGTTTCCAATGGCCCTGAAGGACAGGCGAAGGAGAAGGCCAGGAAACCAAAGGTAGGAAGATGGGCCAAATTCTAGCCCTGAGAACATTTCAGGCTTTGGTTCAAGCCCCTGGAATTGCCCAGAAGCCAAGGAGAAAGCAGACTAGGTTTTTTGGGTGCTGTACGATCAAAGAAACCCCAAACCTGGCTGACAACAGCCTGTGACTGCCCAGTCCCCAGGTCTCCTAATTCACAATGTGGCCAAAAAGAAGTGGCCGACTAAAACAATGCTGCCTCCAGAAGGGGTGTCCTCCAATAAGACAAGGGAGAGAGTGACACAGAGGAGGTCTGAAAGGGAGACTGGCTGAATCACAGAGGGGAAATGATTTTATTATGAGTAGGAAACCACTGGAGGACTTTAAGGAAGAGAATGACATGATCTGATTTATGCTTTGAAAAGATTTTGAGATAGTGAACAGAAGAGTGATTGCCAGGGGTCCTGAGGATGGGTGTGGCTCTAAAAGGGATAACTAGCACAAGGGAGCTTTGTGATGGCAGTACAGTTGTTGATTGCGGTGGTGGTTATACAAATCTACATGTAATAAGAACTCCACACACACACACACACACACACACGGGTGCACATGGAACTGGTGAAATCTGAATAAGCCCTGTGGATTGTACCAATGTTGATTGTCAATTTCCTGGGTTTGATATTATACCAAAGTTATGCGAATGTTAAAAATTGGGGAGGCTGAGTGAAGGGCACAAGGACTTCTCTGTACATTTCTTCTCAAATTCCTGTGAACCTATAATTACTTCAAAATTAAAAATTAAAAATATATTGCATATTTGAAAGTTGCTGAGAGTACATCTTAAGAGTTCTCATCACAAGAAAAAAAATTTTTGTAACTATGCAAGGGGAGTGATATTAACTAGCCTTATTGTGGGGATTGTTTCACAATGCATACAAATATTGAATCATTATGTTATACACCTGAAACTAATATGTTATATGTCAATCATACCTCAATTTTAAAATAAATAAAAAACTGAAAGCATATCTAAGTCATACTTAAATCCTAAGGTAATGCTCATAATATATGACCCACAAAATACAAGTCACTTTATTTGGGGCTTTAGGGAGAACAAATGTGTTTATAATAGTAAAAGATTAAATAGATAAAATTCACATTGTGATTGTGTGAAAACTATGCATCTATTTCTTTCTGGACCAAATATAATTCTCTCTGTTCACATCGTTTTAATACAGAACTAGTTATTTGAAAAGAAAACAAGTCTGAACATACACAGGAGATCTCAGGAAGGAAATCTGGTATGGGGACAAAATATTATCTAAGTAATAAATGAAACTATTCACAGAAACAAATTTTCAAGGTTTTGAATAAAATTCTCTTTATGCCTTTTTTTACATTATATCCAGACACAGACCTATATAAACATACTTGCTAGTGGCTAGAGGTGGGTACCAGCAATCTGAGTTTTAACAAGCCCTTGGGTTGACTCTGACACACACTAGGGTAGGTCATTCATTCTTGACAGACGGTACTGCCTATGAGGGTGATGAAAATTGTCTCTTGGGAGAGGAGGAAACCTTGGGTATTGCCATGCATATACCAAAGCAATATCCTAAAAAAATAATAAAAAATAAGATGTTTAAGGTTGCCATTAAAAGTAAGGATTTGAGAAAAGTCTAAGTAGAAGCAAAACCATAAAATGACGTCATGCCATAAGCCGAAAAAGTGTTAAAATGAAAAAGAAAACACCAAGGTTGGCAAAGACATGGAGCAACTGGAACACTCATACACTGCTGGTGAGGATGTACTTTACTAAAGTTGAACATATCTGCTTACTCTATGACCTGGCACTTCCCTTCCGAAACATACACCCAACGGAAATGTATACATATCCTCACCAAAGGACACACATGTGAATGTCCGTAGAGGTATACTTAACAGCCCAAACTAGAAACTATCCAATAGCCCAGCATCTGGTAAAGGGATAAATTATGGTATGTTCACATAACAGAATACTATTCCATGAAGAGGATGAATGACATACAGCCACACACAACAATATGGTTGAACCTCACAAATACAATGTCAAACAAAAGAAGCCCATCACAAAAGAATGCATACCGTATGATTCCATTAACATGAAATTCTAAACTGGCTGTTAGAAGTCAGGGACAGTGATTATCTTTGGGGGTGGGGTAGTCCAGGTACTAGTAATATTTTATTTTTTGATCTAGATCAGAGTTTCTCCAGCACTATTGACATTCTGGACTGGAAAATCCTTTGTTGTGGCCATCAGTTCTGTGCATGTTCAGCAGCAGCCCTGGCCTCTACCCACTAGATGCCACTAGTACTCACAGAGCTATAATGACCAAAAACATCTTCAGACATTGCCAAATGTTCCTTGGGGGACAAAACTGCCCCCCAAGAACCACTGATCTTAGTTTACACAGGTATGTTCAGTTTATAAAATTATCAATGAACTGTACGCTGCCCTTTCCTTTGTGTGTAGGGTATTTCAATATATAGAAGGAAACCATTTAGGAGATTACTATTGCAGGCATCCAGGTGAGAGGTGACAATGCCTTGGCCTACGGTGGTAATAGTGGAGAAGGAGAGAATACAAAGGCTCAGGATATGGTACCTAAGGTCAGAGTTGACTACTTCTTGAGGATGAGAGAGAAGGGAAAAGAAAAATCAAGGAGGACACCGAGGTTTTTGGTCCAAGAAACTGACTGGCTGATGATTTCACTTACTAAGATAGGGCAGACTAGGGTCAGAGCATCTTGGGGAATAATGACAAGGGTGATAAAATCATGAGTTATCCAGAGGCAATCGATGTGCTGTTCCTGTACAAGAGAATGTACCATGTGTTCTGGAATGTAAAGACTACTATATAGTTCCCACTCCCAATTACTTCAAAAAGTAGGCTTCAATTCGGTTTCCTGATCTCTCTCCACCATTGTACACAATTAATCTTGTCATTGGCCATCCCTAAATCACCAGACCATGAGAAGCTCCATGTTACCCTGACAAAGACAACTGGCCATCCTCACCACTGCTCCTGGAGCTGAAGCTACAAGTAGTGAATGTAGCAGAGTGAAGATGCTGCACTAGCAAGGAGAAGGGTGATGCTAGCAAGTCACTGTTCATCTCTACTGCAGAATTAGCCAAAACGAGGACTTTAAATATTAATCTTTTAACACGTCTGAAATAGAGAAATAACTAATATTGTAGCAGGCTGGTTTGGGTTGCAAGCAATATTTAAATAAAAAAAGGCAAGAAGCATTTGTCCAAGCTAGAGATGATCACAGCTGAAAATAGAATGCAGGCAATGAATATGAAGAGAAGACACAGTCCAGATAAACTGTAATGACAGAAATCAGAAGACTTGAAGATAAATTCGATATAAACAATGACAATAATCTTGATTTTTGGTTTGAGCAACTAGTTAGATTCAATGAAGTGGAGAAGACTGAAGAAAAGGTTTCTGGGGAGGGAGTGTCAAGAAGACTGGGGCATGTTAAGTTTTGGGTGTCTACTAGGCACGTTTGAGGAAGAACAGGAATGTCATGTTGCCAATCTTGCATAATTATGGAGGGGAAAAAAGGCTACCTTACCCCCAAAAAGCTTGTCTAATTTTGTGAGTGTGAATTATCCTCACTAAAGCCTAAAAGTTAAATTGATGTCCCATGAGTAAATGTGAGCCTTCTCCTGCTCATGACTATTGATTTTTGTAAAGCATGTGAATTTATTATAGTTGGATTAAGCATGCTTCTGAGTATTTTTAATCTGCACATGAAATGGTTATCCATTCAGGACAAGAGGAACTATCCTTCTCTCCTATAAAATGTGTTTTTAAATAATAAAATTGCATGCTAGCATTTTTTTTTTTTTTAAACCTAGAAATAAAAACATATGCAAAAAACCACCCCTTTTTGAGCTCGGCTTGATATTTTGGCTCATGTGAGGAAACGTACAGGAGAACTCTTTGGAAACTATAAAACAATGTAAAAAATAAGGTGTTAATAATACTGACATGTATAAACAGGCATCACACAATTCTCAAATCTATAATTTGTAGGTAATACATGGAGAAATACAATCCGGTAAAATTTAGGATTTTATCCCAAAGATCTAAAAGAGGAAAAAAGGCAATAAATTACCTGCAGTTACAACATTTTCTACTTTTATAGAAAAAGCAGGAGACAACCTCAAATGACATTCCAAATAAATGATATAAACCAGCACTATTATTCAGAGTCAAGACACCCATCTTTCAAAGGACTCACCATAGAAAGTAGGTCTAAGCAGGACCAGATTTCTGGATCTGGAATCATTTGGGTTTACTTTAATATCATGCTGGAACAATTTTTTTTTTTTTTTTTGAGAATATGTTCAGTATCAGAACATATTCTCAGGGAAAATAGGTTTGTTCAGACCTATAGAGTATGCAAAGTATTTCACTCTCTAGAACACAGGAATCCTCCTCGTGAGGAAATATCCATAAACACTGATATGTACTCTTAAATGCTATTTTATTTCTTTGAAAAACATTCGGCACAATTATTTTGAGTTTTCAGAACACCTACTTTTGAAAACAATTGCTACTGGCAATTAATGTACTAGTTGCTCTAAGAAACTCTTAAGAGCTGTAGATCCTTTTTTGTTTTTTAACATTTTTAATTGTTGAAAAGAAATCTGTGTTCAAGAAGGGAAAAGGTAGGAGGAGATTAAACAGTAGAAAAGGAATACAGTGAAAAAAGTCTCTCATCTGGACCTTCTAGCTCCAATTCTTCTCCCCAGAGGAAATCACAAACAATATTTTCAACAGTATCCTTGCAGTGATGGTCTATACAAATACACCTGTAAATTCCCTTTTATTATTCAAGTAGTCTATAAAATATCTACTTTTCTAAATCAAGCTCTTTTCTTCCACTCAATAATATATCTTGGAGAATGTTCCATATCAGAATATAAAGCATTATCTTATTCTTTTAAACAACTACACATCCCGGGGGATATGCCATAATTTAACTAGTTCTCTACTGATTATATTCAGTCTTTTAAAATATCAAACAATGCTGCCATAATTTTGCACACAAGACTTTACATAAATGTGTGAATATATCTGTAAGAAAAATTCCTAGGGGCAGAATTGTTAAAGACTACATTTATTATCTGATAGTACCAAACTGCCCTCCTTACTCTATTGTATTAACTTACATTCTCGAGAGTTTCTGCTCTTGTACACCTGTCATCATATTTTTAAACTCTCTGGTCTCTGCCAATCTACTAGATGGAAAACTGTTTAACCTTTAGTTTTGATATTTTGTTTCGAAATCCATTTTCATTCTTTTCGGTGAATTGTCCATATTGTTTGCCAAATAGGTCACTGGCCTTTTTCTAACTTATTTTGAAAGCTCTTTCTATATAAAGGAAGCAAATTGTTTTTTTTCAAATAGGCAAATTGTTTTTCCTAGTTTGCCTTTCATATCGATTTTCACCCATTTTATTCAACCATGGAGAAATTTTCTTACTAAAGTTTTTTATTGTTTATAATTACTTTTCAGCTGGTTCTTTTGGATTTAAGATATAAGATCGTATCACCTGCAAATAACAGCAACTTTGCTTCCTGCTTCCTTATGACTTTCTTTAGTTATTAACAACTGTGACAACGTACATACCTGTACTGTTCCTGATATTAAGGGAATGCTTCCAAGGTTTCATAATTAAAGATGATGCTGGCTTTAGCTTATGACACCTTTTCCCTAAGGAACTTTCTGAATGCATGGAGAACTTAACAATTTGTTCTTGAGTATTTTTTTTCCATGTTTACAATAGGTTCTACAGCTTTTCTTCAACGTTGAAGTACCTCATTAGCTTTACCATTTACATAATGGTTTAAAAAGAAGTAACAGGAATCTAGGCTCTATTTACATTGTGCTACTCTATAAATAATTCATAACTACTCAAACTATTTAATCTATACCAAGTCCTTGTGCGATATAAAAAAAGGCAGATAGCTTGCATTACAGATAGAAAAACTGAGTCATGAAAATATTAAAATTCCACCCACCCCATTTCTTCATTGTGGCACTTTTGTGAGTTAGAAGTAGGATTCAGACCTTCTGATTCCTAAATCCAGTGTTTAAGCCACAAGAAAGCACGGTGGCCGTTAGAGAATTTAGGGATGCCCAACAGACGATAAAGCAGGCTGCCATCTACAACCCGTTCTCTTCCAGGTCCTGAAAGCAACCTCCAAGTTTGACTCAGGAGCTTCAAACATCTGAAATGCATCACCCAGCAGCCAGCATAATAGGTTCACGCTCAGTGATACATGATGTTGCCGACATTCCTCACCCAATTAGAATTCCTTTCAGCTGCAATGGAGGTGAACACAGCTGGAATTACAGAGTGGGGTGCATCACCAGCCGCACTGATTGTACATTATTTAAGCCTTGTTTTCAAACAATAAAAGGATTTTTCCCCTTTAATCCAGAAATATGGAAATAACATTCCACTTAGTTTAAATGGAGTAAATTGCATCTATAGACACAACAGTAATTCCAATATTTTAAAAGAAGATTTGCCTGATCCACATGGCTGGAGGCTTTTGTCTTTCCATCACAGCTCTGCAGCTTGTCTTTGACTAGAGTGGCTGTAGGGGCTGGTCAGCTAGAGTCAGTGTTGTGGACTAGAAGCCAATTGAAGTTTGGGCTTTTCTCTCAATAAAATTCACCTACAACAACCAGTAACTTAAGTTGTTTGGTGACCCCAAAACACACATATTTTTATTCTCTATTTGTTAAAAATAATTTAACTCTGAAACAGTTTTGAAATTATGAAAATTTGATCCAAATAAGAATCCTAAAAGTTAGGGTTTCTCAACTAGAAAATAGTAAATTATTTCATCCATTTCAGAAGATCTTTTGAACTTCCCTTTCAGTCTTAGCACTCACTAAAATGCTTAATTCAGCTACTTTAACTTTTAACCAGTGCCCACAAATGTGTTACACAATAACCAAGCTAGTTAACTGGATCATTGAGCTGATGTTGAAATATTATGGGTCTTTTTTTATTATTCATGAAGAAATACTTCTTCATAAATGACTCAGCCCCCAGAATCATCCTGGTTCACTCAGTGTTCCACATTAGAACTTGACAATGTGACCAAATAGAGAAAATGAAAATTTGTATAAGGAAAAACTCCAAGTCCAGATACGACTCTCATGGTTGCAAAAATAGGAGTTTTGAACTCTGACAAAGACTTGAAGGCAAAAATTCTAGTTTGATAAATCACAACTACTATAAAAATAGATAGAAATAAAGTACATGAAACATTTCATTTCTTAAGTCCATTAGGTGGGTCAAAGAAGTATAAAGAAAGTGGATTTTTAAAAAAGGTTTTCTTAAGACAACACAAATGTGATCAAATCACAAATAAAATCAATAATAAAATCTGTATTTGGCAGTGTGACTTTTTTTTTAGCATGTGACTCCTTTTAAAGTATAATTGCAATTTAAGTTTTGCAATACTATTTGATTTAACCCATCCCACACCCTAAGATAATTCCGCTGAAAGAAGTGCCTTGACTGTACCTCATAAACGTGAAGCCAGCCCTGAGGAAAATATGCAAACTCAGGTGTAGCACATGGTTAAACGGCTAGAAATTCCACCTTATCTGAGTTATAGTTGTTAAAAGTTTTGCCTGCCTTACATAAGGGAAGCTTTTCGCTGGTACAATGTGACAAAGGCAATGCTCTTGACAACTTTATCTTTCTTAAGAAAAACTTAACTATTTTGAATCAATTAGGTCACCTGTTATTAATCAATTAAAGTTATTAACAACTATTTACTACAACTGTTTCTAAGTTTCACCCTCTGGATGCCAAAACACAAGTCAGCCTTCTATCACATGTGACACAACTTTAAAAATAGTCTCCATTCCCCCATGCTACCACGAAGTCTCCCTGCTCTTCCAACTAGAAATTAGAATTTTTCTTGCAATACAGTCATGCTCCGAAAGATATAAAAACACAAGGAGCACTGGGAGTATTTTAAGGCATAAAAGCACAAAAAAGTTTAGGCATTTGGTATTTCAACTAACCGGTTAACATTAGAATAAAATTTAATTTATTTGAAGAGCACTGTGGAACCCTTAGATTTCAAAATTCCATCTTTTTACCCAAAATGGCCTAAATAACGTATCTGGGATTCATTTGTGTACCACATAAGAACAAAGTTTTTCAAATCCTGTTTAAATTTAAAATAAAAATGTTTTCCAAGTGTTTGATGTGCCAACAAACTCTAAAATGCCCACGAGATAATGCTCTTTAACAAAGATCACTTAAATTGAACATGTTATGCCCCCAAAACCTACTGAAATCTTTAAAAACCATTATCCTGCTAAAAAACCACAGACATTAATTAAAATTATAGTCTTTCAAAGACTCAAACATTCTTCTACTGCTTAAGCCAGGTTTCCAAAGCAGTTCGACATACTACTCATTTTGAAATCAAAAGGGGTTCCACAGGAAGAAAAAGAAAGCATAAATGTAGTCAATACACAAACGTAATGCTTGGCATAAATCAAACATGAGTCCTGTGTTTTAATATGAATTTCTGAGTATCAGGATTGAGACCTAACAGAAAGCGTAAGCACCCAATGGCAGTTTGGAATAAGCCAAATTGATAGATCTCATGAAGAGAATCAAAGAATGTTATAGAATTTAAATCTCATTTTACATATGAGGAAACTGAGACCCAGAAAGGTTAAATAATTTGTTCCATATTATGCAGTTCATGGCAGATCTGACCAAAATCCAGTCTCTTAATTCTAAAGACGACGTTCTACTCACCACCAAGTATAACTGTGGATCCCAAAGTCCTAAACACTCTTTTATAACTCCAGTGTCTTCATATTTTCATCAAATTACACTCTGTGTGCTACTCACTAGAATAGCTCTCATTTCTAAAAGTCATTTTTTCAAATATTACCCAAGGAAATAAACTCTGAAACCTGTAACAAAAGTATACAACTTTTGAAAAATGTCTATTCAACTTGCCAGAAGTGAAGGTATTTCAAACTTCCCCTGACAACCTAAAGATGAGGCCAAAACCTAGCCTATCGTCAACAAAATATCTAGCTCCAACGTTTCCATGTAAATTAACTTTCAACAACTAGCATCACGTGTGTCTGCAATCATCCCTAAACTCTCAAACCTGTTGCAAGATCCTCTGGTAACATTAACAACATCAACTAGGGGAAAGGGAAAAGGTGTTTCAAAAGAACACATCACCTGATCCATGGCTATCGAATAATATTAAAATTCTTTACAGCATTTATCTATGCCATTCTTGAATATGAACATAATTTGGGAGGACAAACCAAGCCCTCCTTTTCATGAGGAAAAGGCCCACACCCAGAGCTGCCTACTAGGATTGATTAATATACACACTTGACACAAACATTGTAATTAAAACTTATTCCTTTTAAAACATTAATCGCATTTCTACTCAGAAAATCAGTTACTTTTGCTTTTAACAAGAAAACTGAAACCAATCTGATGTCAATTATAGATTACTTTGTAAATGAAAACCAAATTAAGGTTGTCAGTAATTAAAGTTTTACAAGCATTACAAAGTAGAAAATGTGGCTTTTATGTAACCATAAAAATAACAATGTATGTACTGCTTCTACAGAGTGAGAAGTGTTTCCTACCAGTCTTGGAATAAAGGATCATGTTTCTCCAGAAGCAAAGATCCCTGGGATATGCCTGTTACTTTACAAAATCAGGGTCTAGGTTTGGATCCCAATCATTAGCTGATCTGGTCATATTATCTGGTCATAACTTTATCGGACATCTATTTTATACCTAAAACTAATTACAACCCTCTTCTTGAAACAAAAAATGGATCATGCAACAACTATGAACTTTCAAAGGAAATCTGAGTTTGAAAACAATCACCCATTGCTGTTTTCACGGATTTTGCCAATGATTTAGGGCAAAATACTCATTATCTCTTTGAAAAGGATTGACTTTGGAGTCCTCATCAGACTAGCCACTGAACAGACAAATCCAGGGGAAAACCCCTTACAGGGATTAGCCTGAACTTTTTATTTCCTTTTCAGAGCTGGAAATACTCGAGTTTGGAAAGTCCCCCAGCAGAACTGTATTTGCGAAACTACAATCCGGCCTCAGCTATGAATTTAAAGTGGGAGCCGAGCAGAAGCCCCATAGTGCTGGAAAGAGAGAGAAAGGGCGAACTGGTAAAAGGCTTCTAGGGCTCGCGAGCGAGGGGGCACCTCCAGCAAACACCGTTGGCATCTACACACAGCCAAACCACCACGTCGCAGGCCCACAGTAGAGCTTCGCGCTCACCCTTGAAGGTGGCACTATAGAGCCACCTAGAAGACACAGGCATTTCATTGAAGACTAAATGAGTGAATCAAGGAGTCTGCGGTAGTACAGCTACCAAAGCCTCCAACGCGTGCGTGTGTTTGTTTGAGGGGGCGGCGGCGGGAATCAACGCCTAATCCGGGCTCAAGGATGCGTGAGTGGGAGGGGACGATGGTAAAGTGCGATGCAGAAAAGCGAAGAATGGAAGAAGAAGTACAGTCAAGAGTAGATAGTGAACCGGAGAGAGAAAGGAAGTGGACTAGACTGAAGTGGTCTGGCCCAGAGGGGAAGTGAGAACAGGCCCGGGAGAAGATACAAGATAGGATTGAGGAATTCGAGGCTGAAGGAAAGGGTGGAGGCCGCGAGACAGAAGCAAGGGGGCGGGGCTGGGAGATAGGGGAGGGCGGGCCTAGGTAGAAAATGAGGGGCGGAGTTTAGGAGGGAAAGTGAGGGGGCGAAACTAGGGGAGAAGGGGCGGGGCCAGGAGGGGAGAAGCAAGGAGGCAAGGGGGTAGAGAGGAAAGCAGGAGCGCCGATGGGGGAGGGGGTGAGAAATGCGATGGGGTCAGAAGGGAGAAGCGCGGGGACAGGTCAGGTCGGGGGACAGAAATGACAGAGAGGATGAGGAGAAGGGAGGGGCGGGGCCAGGGGGGAAAAACGAGGGGGCAGGTGAGGGGAGAGGGAAGAAAGCGAGAAGGGAAATAGGAAGGGGGGGCGGGGTCAGGAGGAGAGAAGCGAGGGGGCAGGTGGGGAGAGATCGAGGGAAGCAAGAGGGCGGATGGGGGGGTGGTGAGAAGCGAGGGGGCGGGGCCGGAGAGAAGCGAGGGGGCGGGGCTGGAGGGAGAAGCGAGGGGCACTTGCGGAGGGGGGTGACTAGGTCCTGGGACAACGGCCGGCGTGGGGGAGGGCCACCTCAGCAGGGCGCTCCGCGGGAAATTCCTGGGCTGCTGACGGGCCGTGCGGGGTGCCAGTGGGCGCTGGGGGGGGCGGTGTGGGCCTCCCAGCAGCCGT
Source organism: Pteropus vampyrus (assembly GCF_000151845.1). Classification (NCBI taxonomy): domain Eukaryota; kingdom Metazoa; phylum Chordata; class Mammalia; order Chiroptera; family Pteropodidae; genus Pteropus; species Pteropus vampyrus. The sequence continues at coordinate 1,967,545 of NW_011888855.1, forward strand.
ACCTGTCAGACGGATCTTGATGCTGGAGCCGTTCCTGCGCGTCCCGGGGTTCGACATCTCCCGCCAACGATCGGGCAGCCGTGGATCCAGCGCCGCC
>NW_011888855.1:1968671-1990357 GCF_000151845.1 Pteropus vampyrus
CGATTGTTATTATCCAAGTCCGCATACAATTTAACCAAATAAAAAAGCTTTACAGCGTATATTTCCCTGCCTTCTGCTCACACTTCCTTTCCTCCCAGCATTGAGGATTAGAACTAAAAGCTCCAGCAAACCAACTCCTCTCTGTTAATGTGTTATAGAGAGGAAATAACATGCTCATGGAAAAAGCTGGGTTTATCAAACTTGTTTTTGATCAACTAATTCTTTGAACGCATTGATTTGGTTTGTATCCCAAGGAAACCAGGCTCTGAGCCATTGTTACCACCCCGTGCAGCCATGAGCCTTTTCTGAAGTCACAGTCCAGAATAGAGCCCTCTCCCTAGATATCTTTGACATGCCTTCCTGCCTCAGCCTGAGCCTGGTGAAAGCAGAGTCTCTCCTGAGCTGGATTCAAGGCTTCTTTGAGCTTCAATCTATCATATAAAAGGACAGGCCTACATCATTTCTCCAGCCCCTTGCAGCTCAGACATTCAATAATTCTAGTAAACTATCCAAGAATATAAGCTATACTTAAGCAACAGCGTGGTATATCTAGAATCCACCTGTTTCTTTGATAGTGAGTCGGGGTTGGAAAAATTCCTTCCAGAGTCTCTATCGCCCCCAAGTAATCCCCATTTCTCTTTCAGTCTAGTCAGTATTTCTCCCTCCTCTTTCCTTCCATATTGAATAAGTCTCTTCTCTCTAAACCAGACTAAATCTCTATGGCCCCTGTTCTGATCCCCAATTATTTTCTTCACCTAAAAGCATTTTATTTATTAACCTGTTTTCTTTCCTGCCTAGATGTCTGCACCTTCTTTGCTCGATTGTTTCCTCAACACCTGAGTCAGGAGGTCACTTCTGGAAGTTACTGAAAGGCATTATGTTTACTCATTAACAAGTAATTGCTGTTGTCATTCAGCTAGAAACATCTAACGGTGTCTTTCAACATAGCCTGCACAAGTAGAACCTTCCTAAATGGAAGCTAATATTTTATTCATCGACAAACATGGGCCACCTACTATGTGGCTAGAGGAAAGGAATACAAATAAGTCGCAGCTATAGCATTTTGGAGGCTCAGTTGACTGGATGAAATGGACATGAACAACTGACAATGATACAGCATGGAGATGTCTACAGAGGGCTAGAACATCGATTATAAGAATTCTGCATGGGATCAGAGAAATGGGAGTGATCTTAGAAGAGTCATAGAAGACAGGATCTAGAACTCAAAGGCAGTACTGGTTCAAGTTTCTTGGGCAAAGAAGTGGGGAAGGGCATTGGAGACAGAGAAATGGTTTGTGCAAAGGCATGAAAATGAATGTATTTCAGTATAAATACAGTCACCAGTAGCTGCTGTATCTTCTAGCTTTACACCTGACTCCATTAAAAATTGATAAAGATGATAAAAGATATTTGCCCACTTAAAAATCATCAGGCACAATTTTGTGCTAAGGCTGTGGGCCAGCCCTTATATTGAACTTAAGGTGTACCATGATCATGTATCAGATTTTTCAAAAATACTATCTTCTAAAGATATCTGGAACAAATAGTTGGGAAATGTCAAACAATTCTGCTGAGACAGAGATGAAATTCGGTGAATCTCTTCAAATATCCTCTTTGCAATGACTTTACAAAGAGCAGTTTTGACCCTGCTTTCTCTGTAGGATTTGGCAGCTGATTTTACTTCCCCCAGATGTATCACCTCCCTGATTCAGTGTTACTGGGCATTTGAAACATTTTCCAGTAAAAAAAAAAAAAAACTCTTTGGATCTGACTGCTGTAATTCTTACTCTGTTTGGAGTCTCAAACCTCTTTTGAGAATATGATGGAAACAATGAACCCTTTTTTGAGAATATGATGGAAACAATGAACCCTTTCCCAAGAAAAACTCATGTGTGCAAATACACACCAAGTTTTGTTATCTGATTTCAGTGGGTACACAATCTGAAACTTGTGACTCTTGTAAAGTCTCATAGCCCCTAGATTAAGAACTCCTAATCCAAAGGAAATGATCAGGCAAATGTCCCGTATGTATTTGTCTAGAAGCAAGCACAGTTACAGTCCCTTTTGAAGGCAATGGGTATGCTGAAAAGAGGGCAGCAATGACCCACACATATCCACACGCTACCCTGGCTCCAGCTGGTACCAGTGCAGGTTAATTGAATTCTCCAAGACTTACTTTGTTCACCTGTAAAATGGAAATAATAATGCCTCTCATCCAAAGTTAAAAATAAATCATGGATTTAATTTAAATCCTTCATTTAACTGAAATCATGGATTTAAATTAAACCGTGGATGTAGATTTAATAGTCTATTATATCAGGCACTCAGTAAATGGTAGTTCTTATTAGTATGCGTAAAATGCATGTACTAGTCTTTGCTCCCAAACCTACTAGTGCTGTGACCAAGTGAAGTCTGTTTGGGATGTTGTACATAGGGCTCCTGGTGGAAGTGGACGGCTATAACAAATGTCTCTTGAGAGCGCATTGCTGTACCCTAGCTGGTGCCTCAGCAGCCAGTTGCTAGGTCGGATTAGCTTTTAAGGTCTTCCCTAGATCTGGGATCTAGGCTCCTTTTACTTTTCACATGAACATCAAGTTTTTTAAACAATTGGACGTACAAAATTGTGATTAGTTAGCACATTTATTTATTCTTTTATGCCTAGAAGCCTTTAGGATCTTCCTCTAAATTACAATCTAAATTTAATATTGCCAATATTTGAGTCTTACTATATGATCATTATTGGTAGGATTAATTACTTGGGTTTTTCTAATTGAAGTTTTTATCGAGATAATTGTAGATTCACATGCAGTTGCAAGAAATAACACAGAGAGACTCCTTGAACACTTGACCTAGTTTCCCCCAATGGCAACAATTTGCAACACCATAGTATAACATCACAACCAGGATGCTGACATTGACACAATCCAATGAAATTCAGATTTTCCCAGTTCTACTTGTACTGATTTGTGTGTGTGTGTGTGTGTGTGTGTAAGTTCCATACAATTTTAACAGCTGTGTAGGTTGAAGTATCCCCCACTATACTCAAAATACTGAACAGTTCGAATACCACGAGATCCCTCATGTTTATAACTACACCTTTTGCCCCACCCCCAACACTTGGCAACTACTATTCTGTCCTCCATTTCTAAAATGTTGTTAATTAAAAAATGTTACATAGATAGAATCATGCAGAATGTCATCTTTTGCCATAGGTTTTTCTCACTCAGCATAATTCCCTGGAGAGTTATCCAAGTTGTTACATGTATCATCAAGTTCATCATTCAAGTTATTACATGTATCAATAGCTCATCATCCAAGTTGTTTTACATATATCAAGTTCATCACCCAAGTTGTTATATGTATCATCAAGTTCATCATCCAAGTTGTTATATGTACCAATAGCTCATCATCCAAGTTGTTACACGTATCAGTTGTTGGTTCCATTTTATTACTCAGTAGCATTCCATAGTATAGCTCTATCAGTTTGCTTAACGATTCACCCTTTGAGGACAGCTGGGCTAACTCATTTTTGGCCATTACAAATAAACTACCATGAACATTCGTGTACAGGTTTTTATGTGCACATAAGCTTTCCACTTCTCTGGGATAAATGTCCAAGTGTGCAATTGCTGAGTCATATTGGAAATTACATGTTTAGTTTTACAAGGAAACTGCCAAACTGTTTTCCGGAGTGGCTATCGCATTTTACTTTTCTACCAGCAATGTTTCTCAGCATCCTTGCCAGCATATGGTGTTGTCACTATTATTCCTTTTCACCATCGTGGTAGGTGTGTAGTTGCTGTGTTTTATGGTTGTGGAATTATTCGAAGTATAGATTACTTCTTCAAATATATGCATCCAGGTAATTAGGGACAATTCTAGAAAAATAGTCTTTCTTTAAAGCCTTCCTTTAAAAAAAAAGTCTTTCTTTAAAGATCCTAGAACTCCACAGTCTATGTTCAGAAACAGCTAAGGTCATCAGTGAATATGAGAAAATTATTGAATTGCTATTATTTATTAAAAATGTAATTTTATTTAGAGAGCAGTTCCCACTTAGATGAGCAGTGTTTTAAACAATTAAATTTATTATCCTAATAAAAAGAAAGACATTTTTAAGAATAAGCTCAATTAAAAAAATTCCAACATGAAAATTTTATTGTAAATAAACAAAGGAGATGTCCAGGCTTCTACCATTCCAAGATTTTACAATTTTTATTGGCTCAGAAAAATAAGATAAAAACTCTCCAAATTCATCATATGTCACCTATAATATACCTGCAACAATAACCAGAGAAATCAACAAACCAAAGGAAATCCCAGTAAGATCCTGAATCATTGTTTATTGGCTAAATATTTTTGGTAGTTTTTGGACAGCATTGGAGGAAGCTCTATTATATTCTAGGTCAATGGTTCTCAAAAGTGTGGTTGTGGGAACAGCAGTGTCACCTGGTCAGAAATGCAAATTCACAGTCACCACCCTAGACTTTTATCAGAAACGGTGTGACCAGGACACCACCCCTGCTCTTCTAGGATTTAATGCCATCTGTCCTCCTTTTACCTTGGGGTCACTCTCTCAAGATTGTAAACTCTGGAAGAAGTTCCCAATTGGCTGAATCTAGTCCAGGCCCCATGCCCCGGCTGTCTGGGAACAGCGAGAAGGAAAGACAAAGCCCCTTTTATTTTTGTAGTGAGAACTGGGCACTGCCTCTTGGCCAAACTACACATGGTAGGGCTTTCCTCCTAATAGGAAGAGAACCAAATAGCCCGCCAATGGGCTAATGTCTGCCTCAGGAATGTGATGGGGAGGAGGACATTGCTATAATTTGATTAAGCTGATACCAATAATTTAGAGTTCAGTTTTTAGTTCCCCAAGCACATACTGACTCGAATGTGAAGATGGAGGCAGCCTAATAAGAGGAAAGTCTGAAGGAAGCCTGTGATTTAAAACCAACTGGAAAATTCATGAATCACACACTCTTGCACTAATTATCAAAAAAGAGCTGTAGTAGGTGCCCATCTGTGGCAAATATTAACCATACTTTCTGCTGGCAAGGAAGTGACTGAACTTCCCAGTCTTACAGATGCATTGGGCCAGTAACCAAATCATCGCTCTATGATTTCTGCCCAGTGTTTAAATGAAACTTATCCTTCTGCTGAGATCCAGCGAGGCTCTAATCTTACCCTAATTGTGCAAAAATAGAAACAACTGCAGATGAAAGTGACAAAGATTCCCCTAGTACCAAAAGGGGTGGGAGCTGTACCTCATTACTTAAAGGCATTAATATAAACAAATTAAATTAATTTGGGGTTCTGGTTTGTGTGAGGAAGGGCTGCTATGTAATTATTAGCTTCTATTCTGCTTAGTGAATGTGATAAAGATTTTCAGTGGCAGGTTCATCCCTTTTTTGGTGCCTACATAGCACTGTGGTGCGCTAACACTTCTTCCATCTATCCATCCCTCCAGCCTGCATCAAGCCCTATGTGGCCAGGATCTCCCTGGATGAATGGGGCTTAGACCACAAAATAGCTTTAGGACCTTCAATTTTTCTTCCCAGGAACTATATTTTAGAAAACACAGTTTTGTTATTTGTATGCACTTATTTATGACTTCACTTTTCCTCTTTATTGTACTGTAGAATATTAAGCAAACATTTATTAATGTGCTAATGTGCAAGGAATTTTTATTTGCTGTTAAAAACATTTTTATTGTGAAATGTGACACATTTACAGAAAAGTGAAACTCCTACATAGTCACCACGAGGTAAAGAGATGGAACATTGCCAGGCCCCAGAAGACACCTGCATTCACCCTCCTGTCCTCAGTCTCTCCCCGCCTGCTCCATAGGTAAACACTCTGCTGCCTCTTACTGTAATCACATCTTTGCTTTTTTTTCATAGTTTCTTCCATTAAATATGAATCCCGAAGTTTTCTTTTGCCTGTTTTTCAACTTTCTATAAATGGGACCATACAGTATATGCTATTTTGTATCTTTTTTTTTCACTCCACATTATGTTTTTGAGATTTATCCATATTATTGTATTGTGGCTATTGTTCATTTATTTTTATTGTTTGTGTAGTATTCTGTTGCGTGACTATACGTCAAATTATTCATGAACATTTGGATTGCTCCAATTTGGGGCCAATATGAACATTACATTAAATTGCATTTTGACTAATATGGACATTACATTAAATTGCATTTCCCGATTACTAATAGGGTATTTGACTATTTGGGATCCCTTTCATGAAGTACATATTCGAGGTTTGGAGGTTTTTGGAGAGGAGGTTGGTCCATTTTTCTGTGGAATTTTCTGTCTTTCTTACTGCTTTATAGGTATTCTTTATGTAGTTTGGGTATGACTTTTCAGTTTTCTTATTTCCAATTTTCTTTTTATTGTGGCAAAATATACATAATATAAAACTGACCATCTAAACCACTTTTAAGTGTAAAGTCTGTGGTATTGAATACATTCATAATGTTGTGCTACATCACCAAAATATCTTCCATCTCCAGAACTTTGTAAAACTGAAATTCTATACTCATTAAATATCTCCCCATGCCCCGCTTTCTCTGCAGCCCCTGGAAACCACCATTCTACTTTCTGTGAATTTGACTATTCGAGGTATCTAAGTGGAATCATAAAATATTTTACTTTTTATGATGGACCTATTTCACCTAAAATAATGTCCTCAAGGTTCCTCTATGTTGTAGACTGTGTCAGAATTTCCTTCTTTTTTTAAGGCTGAGTTGTACAGCTAGTCCATTCATCTGTGAACACTTGGGTTGCTTCCACCTTTTAGCTACTGTGAATAACATGGGTGTACAAATGTCTCTTTAAGATCCTGCTTGTCCATTCATCTGTGAACACTTGGGTTGCTTCCACCTTTCAGCTACTGTGAATAACATGAGTGTACAAATGTCTCTTTAAGATCCTACTTTCAATTCTTTTGGATATCTACCCAGAAGGGTAATTGCTGGGTCATATGGCAATTCTATTTTCCATGTTTGAGGAACCTCCATACTGTTTTCCATAGCAGCTGCTCCATTTTACCTTTCCACTAACAGTGCACAAGAGCTCCAATTTCTCCACATCTTTGCCATCACTTATTTTCTAGCTTTTTTGATAGTAGACACTTTAGTGGGTATGAAGCGCTAACTTACTGTGGTTCTTATTTGCATTTCCTTGATGACTAATGACATTTAATATTTTTTCATGTGCTTTTTGGCCATTTGTATATCTTCTTTGAAGAAATGTCCATTCAAGTTCTTTACCCATTTCTGAATTGGTTTGTTTGGCAAGGAATTTTAAGAGGTCAATTAGGTATAGCCTCTGCATTTTGTGGCTCACATCTAGTAGTGGAGACCATCACATAAACAAATTATTAAAATGATATATAAATGAGGCAGAAGAGACAGACTAAAGGCTTCCCTTTCTCGTGGACACCAATATGCTGTTGGTGTCAGTGAACAAAAGGGAGGGTTCAGTTTTTTCACCTGGAAGCATGTGGAAGCTGACTGCTTGCTGAGCATTTTGGCCCCATATCTTAAGTAGCAAGTTTCTGAAGAGGTTCAAAAATTATCAGTGATTAATTCAGGAGCATCACCAATTTAAATGCATTTGGGACATATGGCTGATAACTTTCTCATAAAGCAGTCACCAACCTTTGCTTTTTAAAAGGCTTGAGCAGCTTTCTTGACAAGCCACGTCTATTTCTGCTGTGAGTTTTTACCTTACATCGTCACTTAGAGGTATAATCAATTCAGACATTGCAATTTGCTCAAAAGCAAAGTCAGTGATGTCTTAACTGAGCACAGGACAGGGCTGCTATACCTCTCCTTGATGAGAGAGTCCTTGGAATCAAATGGGAAAATAGTTTTATTTTCATCAAGGAAAGTACTAGCTGCAAAGAAGACTGTGCTTACTACACTAGAGTTTATGGATTATGGTTGGATGCTCAACTCATTAACAAAAATTTAAGAGACTTGAATGTTAATTGTTATCCTAAATAAACCATATTGCATCTGAACGGAAAATGTTGATGATAACGTGCTGGTCTTAGGAGACCGCTTCCCTTGGAAAAAAGGTGGAGCTAAGTATTATTAGCGATGTTTCATGGAACCCATGGGGCAATGCATCCTTCCCCTGAAGGAGTTTCCACTGTCTGAGTGCACTCCTTTGCAGAATGAATCCCATATAAGTGGGAGGGAAAAGGAGGTGTCAGGGAGTTGGTGCCAACAATGAATGACTCAGGAAAGTTAGGAGTCTGCCAGTTGCCTAGAATGTGGTATTTGGGTAGCACTAGGTTGTTTTGCCAAAGAGCAATTTCTCTTCTTATCAGGAGGAATTGGCCTGGAACTTCAAAAGAAAGAGTTGCTGCCTTGATCTGAGTTCATTTCGATTAGAAATTTCCTGGGGTTTTGACAGGAGAAGAGAAACTGCAGGTGGGAAGCCAGATTTATGGCCGTGGGCAGAGAGAAAGCCCATGTCTACAATATACCAGGGTTATCAGGGTGGGTACACTCCTTGGAAATCTTTCTAGAGGCATCCCATAAAAATGGCTTTCAAGCTTCCTCTGGATTCTGGTTTCTTGATCACCCAAACATTACTTTCCTTGCCTTTCCTTAAGTCTATAAACATGTCATGAACTGTTTAACAATCATCAGAGTTTCCTTCCCTCAAAATGCATAGGGAACTAGAAGCCCAAGACAGATAAAACCAGAATAAACCCCAGAGCAATGAATTCCCTGGCAATCTCCACGTTAGGGATACAACCCAGACCAGAACTGGAATCGGCAGAGTGAGCGTAAACAGTTTCCTATGTACCAGCTGTGTGATGATGGGTAATTCCTTTAAATCTGAGCTTCAATTTCTTCATCTCTAAAATAGATGTCATATCAACATCAAACCATTATTACAAGCATTACTGGTATGGGAGATGATGTCTGTGAAAATATTTTGTAAAAGTGTCATATAAATGATTGTTCTTAATCAAGGGGTGTTTGTATCTAAACCTCCAAGCTCCCAGAGAGGGACTGTTTCCTTCATGTATTTACTCAACTGAATGCATAGGTAGTGACCAGAACTTTATAAATTCTAAAAGTTCCCATAATTTTAAACAACTGGTAAATGTTATGATTCCCTATTTCCCACCCCCATCTCCTCCGAAAAAACCACTTTAAAGGTTTTCTAAACAATCACATTTCTCAAAGACAAGCAATCAGGGATATGAAATATTTTCCCATCTATGATTCATCTAAACTGAGTGAAAGGGTGTTGACTTTGGAGAGACACTCACACACTGAAACGCCTTATTATTGGTAACTCCCAAGTCATTTGTCAGACTTTCATTGTATGTAGTTATGCTTTAGGAATTTAGGACTCAAATCCTAATTCACGCAATACACCATGAGATCACACAATTCTAATGTCTTTGAGGTTTTTAAATTTTTTATTACTAAAAAACTACCAATGACAAAATCGGGATTGCCCGCTATTGTGTTTCCCAGCCAGAGGTTAGCAGTTTGGTGAATGGTCTATCAGAATTTTCTTCTATATAGTCCCAGATATATAATATTCTTACAAATAATACATATACACTGGTATTTCTTGATTCATCGGTTTGTGACAATATCTACAGGCTCCCCATTAGGAAAGATGAGGAGTTGGGTAGCTCACACTTCCCTTCCTTTGCTTCCTTTTTTGTAGTTGCTATTTTTGGTTCTTCTATTTGTACTTCCACATAATTTTGTGAACCTATGTTTGCTCCTCCATCAGTCTGTAACTTGTGATCCCTTCCATGTTAGATGAAGATATAGATGTCACCTTCTGCTCCACTTTTCTACATTGTCACCTACATTTTTTGTCAGCTGAACTTTAACAATGTCAGGGATGAAAACATTCACTTTCTCTTCTGCATGTAGAGCCAATGTCCCCATTTTGTCAGGTGGTATCATGAGTTGATTATTTTAGGATCAAGATCAAAATCACACCACACTTTGGTTTGCTTCACATTTGGCCATGAGTTTCTTATACCATCTCCCCCATTGTTTCTAATTGCCTTACTTTTCTTTTTGATGGAAGAAATAGACATGTTTTCTTCATCATGTCATTAACATCATCTGGCTTCTTAGTTACTCTATTACTTGGATCTATTTCATTCCTCTTGTTGAAGACATTCTACTTGGAGCTCCCTGCCTTTCTGTTCTAACATGGAACAAACAGCTTTCCAGCTTCACTGAACAATTCTTATCTTGGAACTGCTTTTCATTAGACTTCTGGGTTGGTTCCACCATTACTTGTTTGTCTTTTTTTTTTTGGTGGGGGAGCAGTGGTAGATTTTTTATACTCTTTTTTGATGAAGCATACTCTCAAGTAGCTTACTTAGAAATACTTAAAAAGTAATGATTCTTAGTTTTATGTGAAAATACATTATGTTTTATATAGCTATTTTCCATTCAAAATAATTTTTTCCTCAGAACTTTGAAGGGATTGTTCCATTATCTTCTAGCATTCAGTATCCTCAAAGAGACATCTGATGTTAATCTGATCTTATTCTTTTGTAAGTAACTTATTTTTTCTCTGAAAAATTTTAAGATCTTCTATTCATTCTTGGTGTTCTAAAATTTCATGGCATTGGATATAGGTATTTTTTACTATTCATTCTGCTTGGCATTGAGTCCTTCAGCCTAGAGATTCCTTCAATTCTGATAAATTTTCTTTTATGATTTCTTTGATAATATCTTTTCCTGTGTTTTCTCTTTTGTCTTTTTTTGGGAACGCCAGTAATTCAGATGATGGGCCTCCTAAATTAATCCTCTCTCTTGTTTTTCTCCCGGCTTTATTTCTAACTTTCTGGCCTATATTCTGAAAGATTTCCTTACCTTTATCTTCAAACCTTTCTCTTTATTATTTTTTCCTGACGATCATTTAATTTCTGAGATTGTTCCTGTTTCATAGTGTCTTCCTGTTTTATGGCTACAGTATCTATGTTCTCAAATCTGTTGAAAATATATATATTAGAAGGTTAATTTCCTTAGCTTTTCTGACTTATATCTGTTTTTTCTGGAGATAGTTGTTGTTTCATTCACCTTGGCCTTTCTCTTTCATCACGCTGCTTTTCTTATGCCTGACCATGCATATTTAAAGAATAGGAGCCTGGGTTTTTCTGAACAATTGGTTCAGATTTCTTGTATATACATATTCATGTATTCCCATTAGGATCCTCCCATCAATAGATTAGCTAACAGGGTGCCCTATGCATGTGATAAAGGGTTTCTTGACTGGCAGCTGAGTAAGAAGAAAATCATTCTGATTCTTGATCTTTTGTATGTGACTTAATTTCACTCTCTAGAAATTCGTAGGCTCTTTTACCAGAGTTTTGAAATTTCACAATGATGTGCTTTGCTATAGGTTGATTTTCATCCACTCTTCTGGGCCATTCATTGGATTCTTTAAATTTGGAAATGTTTTCTTCTGCTTTGGGAAATGCTCTTGAATTTTTTCTTTGATCATTTTCTTTCTTTTTCTTTTTCTTTTTTCTTTTTTTTTTTTTTTTGGATACTTTCTTTCCTCTATTTTTTTGGAACTCTTGGACTGCAAGATTTATATAATTTCATCTTTCTATTTTTTAAATCTTTGTTGTTTTGCTCTACTTTTGGGAGATTTTTCCAACTTCATCTTCCAATCCTACTTTGAGTCCTTCATTTCTGCTGTCATATTTTAAATTTTCAAGCCTTTTTTTTGTTCTTAGACTTTTAAAAAATAGGATTTTATTTTTGCTTCATGGAAGCAAAATCTTTTCTTACCTCTCACATATTCTAAGATTGTTTATTTTTCTTTTTCCTGCATGGCTTTTCTTCCAAATCCCCCACCAATGCCATTTGTTTTTGTCTCTATTATGCCAGAGGCCTTTCTCAAATGTCTAGCATTTCTTGGTCTATTCATGTAAGAGTGAAGTGCTAAAGAGCTGATCAGAAGCTCTGTGATTCCGAGGTTATCTGGCTGGGTTGTTTTCTTGTGGGACCCTCCATATCAGTGTCTTTAGGTCTTTCCTCTTGGAATAGTCAGGTTTTCCAGAGAAAAATCGTCTAGTCTCTTGCCTGGAGGATATCAACATGGCTGGCAGCATTTCATTTACCCAGTGGAATGTGGGAGTGAAGGGGCTCACCATTCCCTATGTAACTTACTCAATCCCCCTGCCATTCATCATGATAAATCTGCATTCAGTGTTGCTGAATGTATTCCAGTACAGAAAGTTTTTTTAAAAAATCCAACTGTGAAGATAAACTTCCAGTTTACTGCCAGGGTAAAGGGGAAGATGATCAGCTTCATGGAATAAGAAGAGACAATGGCATCTTTTTTCTTTTTAACCTTTAATTATGGAGAATTTCAAACATCCACAGGGGATAAAACAGAATAGTGTGATAACCCTCCGTGGATACATTTTCAGCCATCATCACATTGCTAGTTCTGCTCTGTATGTACATCTTTCTTCCACTTTCCTTATCCTGTGTCACTTTGAAACACATTCCAAATATCGTTTCATCTGTTTTCATTCAGTACATATCTCTAAAAGGACATTTTAAAGGAACATATTCTTGATTATAAAACCTAAAATTAACAATTCTTTAATATTATCAAACCTCCATAAATGTCATATGTTTTTATTTATTTTTATATTTGTTAGTTGCAGTCAGAATACAAATAAGGTCCATATATTCTGGCTAGTCAATGTGTCTTTTCACTTGCAATTTATAGATTCCCCCATGTGCAATTTTTAAAATTGGAATGTATTTGATGAAGAGACTGAGTTGCTTGTCCTTGAGTTTCTCATGGTCTGGATATTGCTGATTGCATCTCTGAAGTGTAGGTTAACATTTTCCTCTGTCTAACATATTTCCTGTATATTGGTAGTTGGATCTGTATGTTTAATTGCTTCTTGTTATTGTTCATTCTTCAAGTTCACTGATCCTTTCCTCTGTCTGCTCCATTTTGATGTTGAGTCCACCCAGTAAAGTTTTAATTCCAGTTAATGTATTTTTCAGTTCTAAAACTTCCATTTGGTTCCTCTTTATCTCTTCTATTTCTTTGCTGATATTCACTGATCCTAGGCTATCATTGAAATGATGTCTTTTAAAATGTGAACAAATGAGAGAGTGGCAGAATATGGTAGTCAGCCTCCAAGGTGACTCCCTGTCTCTTAGTCTTCACACCCTGTGTAGCCCCTCTCACATTCAACCAAGGTTAGTCTGTGTAAACAATAGCATATGGCGGGAGTGATGGCACATCACTTCAGAGATTAGGTTGTAAAGGACCGTGATTTCTGTCTTGGGCACTCTCTCCCATGCATGCATACTCAGATCACTTGCTCTGGGAGAAGTGAGATGCTCTGTAGTTGAAAGATTACAGCAATCTGTGAAGAGACCCATGTGGTGGGGAACTGAAGTCTCCAGCCAACAGCCATGGAGGAACTGAGACCTACTATCTACCACGTAAGTGAATTTAGAAATATATCCTCCCCTTGTTGAGCCTTCAGATGAGACTGCAGTTCCAGCAGAAGCTTGAAGGCAGCCTCATGAGAGGCTTTGAGTCAGGACCACCAGCTAAGCTGTCTCCAGATTCTGGCCCACAGAAACTGTGCAATTGTAAGTTTTTTTAAGCTGTTAAGTTTTGAGGAAATTTGTTATGTATTATCAGATAACTAACATATCAGGTGTGTACCTGAGTCTTGGCTCTACCACTTACTAAAAGATGCAGGACATGCTGGATAGCCTTGTGAGCTCCAGTTTCTTTACTTGGAACTCAATGACCATTGTTTTCTCATCTACTTCTTTGGGGTTGTTATGAGTCTCACATAAGATAAAACATACAGGTATTTATCAAACCTAACTCCCCTATTTAAAGATGAAAACTGGAAAGCCAAAGGAATGAAAAGAATTGACAAATGAGCATTAAGGTACAGAGGAATTATATGACTGGTCCAGGCTTCAACTATTTAGAAAAAGAGCAAGGACCGGAATCCTGGGCTTATGACTCCAAGTGCAGTTATTTTCCCTATGATGCTTAATGTATCACATGCTATTAACATTAAATAGTAACTCTGTGTTTCTGGAAAATAGGAAGCAAGTAAATTGCAAATTGTACATGATTAACCAAGTGGATTGTATTTCTTCTATGGTACATGATAAATTTGAAATAAATCCAAGAGGGTCAGAGTTGTTCCAATTCAGCTTTTACATCATAAAGCCAACACAGAGCCAGTTAACCCTTCCTACAGCTCTTCATTGCTCTACCAGCCATCCCAACGTGCTCAGTCCAAGCACATAGATGCCCAGCCAAAAGGTGACTAATACCATCTCTTCACACCCAAACCATGTACATTAGGCAAATAGCTCCTTTAAAACCTTGCTAGACAAGTTGGTATCAGTATCATTAAACTACAAATACTCCTTTGTAATGCAGTTTTAGTAAAAAAAAAAAAAAAAAAAAAAAAAAGTTGACTGAGAGGAGAGAAATTAACAGTATTTTGAGCTAACAAGGTCAGACCATTTGGGCAACAGTGATTAACCTCAACAGGGTTACAAACATTTTAATTAACATTTTTTTCCTTAAAGAAATACTTTTGTAAACCACCTCACCTGTTTTCCCCTCAACTTTAGTCTACTGACAAAGGAGAAAGTGACATTTTAAGATGTTGAAAAAAACTGATTTTGATCAGATTTTAAAAATATATATGTCGACACAAAGGAAAAATGAAAACAAAAATAGTTGTGTTGGAGTGGTAGGGTCATTTTTTCCATTCTTAGGTTTTTAATTTTTTAAAATATATTAATATGTAATATATAATAAAACATTATATAAATACTACATAGTAATATATTTATATATAATTTATATTATATATTTACATTATATTTTTAATTTAAAAATTCAAATTTATATGTCTGTCTTGACAGAATGGGATTTAATAGATCTTTGGGATTTAAATAACTAGTTATGGTTTAATTTTTCACTTCATGTGCATCAGTTAAGATTCTTTTGTTGCAAGCAACAGAAACTAACTCCAGCTACTTAAACAAAAAGAGAATCTACTGGAAGGGTACGGGAGAGAGTATAGGACCCAAAGGGAGGCCTTAGAGAAGCAGGAAGCAGGTAGCCACTGAGTGTCCACCCCCCTGACCGTAAGTCCTTGCCACTGGCGTAAGCGAACACTCGCAAACTCTGTGTCTTCTGTGCTCAGTCCCTGGGTCTAAGGTGCAAAATGCTCAGACAGTGAGATTCTGCTTGGCCAAAGATGTGCCATGCTAGGATGTTCTAAGCTGGACAAAGGAGGAAGTTGAATGAAATCTCCCAGATCCCCTCGATTTTTGTGTGGGAAAGCAGAACACATTGAGGATAACTTCCTACCACACAACACTCAGCAGTGGGCAGATAGTCACCCTAAAAGGAGATGAGAATACTGATTGGCAGGTCTAGTGTCCACTAAATCGTAGATTTATTCTCACCACTGGATGAGAAGTTTGTGAGAACATGAACTGTCTTCCAGCAGTATTTTAGATGGACACTCACATCTTTCCTCCTCACCTATCAAAGACCAGTGAATACATGCTTTGGGCCTGACATTTTGGTGTGATGCTCTATATATGGGGTCCCAAATCCCGGACCATGGACCAGTAATGGCCGTGGTCTGTTAGGAACCAGGCTGCACAGCAGGAGGTGAGCGGTAAGTGAGGTGCTGGCATCACCTCCTCAGCTCCACTGCAGATCATAAAGTATTAGATTCTCGTAGGAGTGCCGGTCCCTGGTGCCAAAAAGGTTGGAGACTGCTGCTGTGTATAACTTGATCTAATCTCTACACTCAAATTATATGAATCCATTATCAATACCTAGTGCTGTCTTTCTAGGTCCTTCCCATCCCAGTTAGTCCCTCTCCTTTTTATTCCCTTTTGATGGCCCGCACAGCTTTCCCTGAAAACTGTTCTGTATTATCAGGCATTACATAAAAACAAAAAGGGAAGAGGATCCCCATGTTTAATACTGGTTAAACCAAATATACAAGTCAAAGTCTGTCTAGATTGCTACAGATCATTCTACTCTGTTTTGAAGATCTTACTTTGAGATCCTTAAAGGTAACCATTAAACCACATATTTTTAGGAGGTGAAATCCATATTGCTTTAAGACACAAGTGGTTTAATTGCATTTTTGATAGAAGTGACAGTGTCAAAAATTTTATTAACGTTCAGTTTAAAAAGCTTTATACCGGGGTACACCAAGATACAGGAGTGCTGCTTCTTAAAGAAGTTAACCTTCAGGGTTTGGTCCTTGGTTCAGAAGCTGTGGAGCTTTGGTAGTTTTTCAAGTACTTTAAGAATTCATGATCTTGGTCCAGGACTGGCAATATTGTGCCATTTTCTTCTTCCTTCAGGGGAGAAGAGATACTGTGACCCTTCTAGGCTCTCAACACATTACCACACAAGTGACTCCTTAACATCTTCTGTGGATTAGACTTTGCTCTAAATTGGCCTCAAGGCTCCCTCAGAGGAAAGACTGAAGGAGGGAACCATTGAAATTTCTCAGGATGGACCTTAAATGCAGTGTTTTTTTGTGTGTGTGATAAAACATATATTATAAAATCTACCATCTTTGATCATTTTTAAGTGGAGAGTTCAGTGGCATTAAGTACTTTCACATTGTTGTACAACCACCACCATCCATCTCCAGGACTTTTTTTTCTTTCCAAAGCACAACGCTGTGCCCTTTTAATGACTCCTCACTCCCTGGAAACCACCACTCTACTTCCTGTCTTTATGAATTTGACTACTCTAGGTCTCTCATGTAAATGAAATCATACAGTATTTGTCCTTTTGTGTTTGGTTTATTTTTAAATGCAGCTTTGCTACTCAGAACACTAGCCTTACAGTGAGTAAGGATACAAGTAGGTGTGGTTGTTACTTCTAGATGCGTCTTCAACCTGGATCCCTTATACAATTCCTGTGGATCCGAACCTCCTTATTTAATAGACAGGTCTCCTAATTACAAGGTTTTCACAGAAGCTTTAAATTCAGATGATACTAATCACCACTCTGGGTCTTCTCTGCTTTGAGAGCATCCTTGGTCCCAGACCAAGATTAGCTGCTGCTGGTTAGCAACAATCACCACCATGGTCACACTTACTGTATGGCTTTGGATTTTGCTGATGATTCAAGTTTGACACCTAACAGAGTATCATTCACTCTTTAAACCCCTAACCCCATGTTTTACCTGGCCACTTGAGAATTTTGAGCTCATTTTCCTTATATGAAAAATATCTAACACAATGTAAATCAAAACCACATTTAGATACCACTTCGCACCCATTAGGATGGCTATGATAAAAAAAGAAAAATTAGTATAGGTGAGGATTTTGAGAAATGGTAACCCTTGTAAGATGGTGTATTCACTATGAATAAGAGTATGGTGGTTCATCGAAAATTAAAAATAGAATTACCATATGATCTGGCAATTCTGCTTCTGAGTCTATACCCAAAAGAATTGAAGGCGAGAACTTGAGGAGACATTTGTATTTCCATGTTCATAGTAACGTTATTAACAATAGCTAAAAGATAGAAATAACCCAAGTGTCCACCAACGCATGACTGGATAAAATGTGGAACATTATTCAGCCTTAAAAAGGGAAGGCATTCTGACATTTGCTACAACAGGGATGAACCTTGAAGACATTATGCTAAGTGAAATAAGCCAGTCACAGAAAGACATATACTGTATAAATCCACTTAAGTGAGGTACATGGAGTAGTCATACTTACAGAGACAGAAAGCAAAATGGTGGTTACTGGGGTGGGTGGGGAGTTAATTTTTAATGGATACAGAATTTTGGTTTAGAAAGATAAAAAGTTCTGAGATGGACAGTGGTGATAGTTGCGCAGCAATCCGAATGTAAATACCACTGAACTGTACACTTTTTAAAAACTGTTAAAATGGTAAATTTTGTCATGTATATTTTACCGCAATAAAAGAGAGTTTAAAACAATGTCTAAGGTTATCTGATCATTATTCCCTGCTCCTACAGAGTTTGTCCCCAAACATTATATTCTAGAAAGAGACAAAATGCAGTTAGTAGCAAAACAATGTTTCAAAAGCTGGCCTGCCTCAGTTGTTTGTATTTTTCAATAATAAGTCACTTTAGCATCATATCCCCTCCTGTCCTACTCCCCATTCCAAAGGATGCAAGTAGGGAAAAAAGGGTGAAATTTGAAACCGTAGGCAACAGGACAAGCTTCTATGGGGCTAGGACAGGTTCCAGAAGCCTGTTCTATGCAAAGGCGGCCCACACAACACAGGGAGGGAAGAAACTCAGAGCTAAGTCACCAGAGAAGCCCATCTGTCCCATCACACACCTCACAGTGGCAGCGCAGGCACCTGCCAACTGATCACCTGCTGAGGTGGCCCGCCAGGAGGTATGGGCACTCTTTTACACTCAGAAGTTACCTACCTCACAAAAGTGGTTCTCTATAATACTCAAAGCAGTCAGGGCAATGTGTTGGTTCTCATGAAGTTGCAAAGCCTCGATTCTATCAACCCCACCAAGTTCTTCGATCAGGAGACACAGGTTTTCTTTCTCCGAAAGCTTCTCTGCTGCCTGGGGTTGGGAGAGAGAAGCAAGATTCTGGGCAAAAGCCTACGAGGGTGCAGCTTGGCCCATGGATCTGACCAAGGCTCCTGCTCCAGGACAGGCAGTCTGGGCTTCACTTTTCCTAAACTGACATGATTGTCTTCCCGCTTTGGATATTTATATTATATGTACTTAGGTTTCTTTTCACCACACAAAATACACCTTTTTTTTTACTGAATGCGCTGCCATCCATAAATATATCACTATTGCTATTTAGTAGGTATCCCCATTTTATTTAATAGAAATTGTTTTAAATAACAGTTTGCAAGAATGTTCCAGCAATGCTGTGTAAATGCAGGTGTTCTGGCCCTGCACTCCCTGAGAGCATTGAGAGAGAAGCCAGGAAGCCCTCAGTAACGGCAGCCACACCACAGCAAACTGTGCAGTCCCCGGAAACAACGCGAGAGGGTTTAATCCAGTTCTGGTCATCGGATTTATCATGGGGCCTGCCTATCCATTCACTCCAACATATGTCTATACGCGATAAGTGAGGCACACAAAACTAGAAATACAGATGTGATTTAGAGAAGGCCTTTTGTAACTCATAATTGTTAGGGTGAAGAAAGTATAATCTAGTAAATGATCAGAGGTTTACGTTAGAGAAGATGTGCCCAGAAGCCTTGGAAAGTAATACAAGATCTTAATGAACAAGGCTGTGCCAGGTTGATCACGGGATAATGACATTCCCAGCAGAAGGACCATGAGGACAAAGTTTTGAAGGAGTAAGTGCTGCATCTTAGGAGAAGAGGGAGTAGTTCAGAGAAACAGCATATATGGGGAAAGTGGAGAGAGATAAAGAAAAAACTGTGCTGTCATATCTAGAAGGTCTCTGCTTGCTTTTTTTATGAGCAGAAAGAAAAAACCTCCTGTGGATCAAAGTCATCATTCTTTGGGCCGTACTGTTTACCTGATGAGAGTCTGTACTGTCTGTCTAAGCCTTGACACCCTCTAGGTCTATCTGTAGGTCCAAATGAGTTACTGGTTTTGAGGGAAGAAACTAGGGCAGGAATCCACATGCTAGGTTAGCCTCAGAAAGAAAAGTGGGCCGTAGGGGATCACCCAG
The DNA here is from genome assembly GCF_000151845.1 of Pteropus vampyrus. NCBI lineage: Eukaryota > Metazoa > Chordata > Mammalia > Chiroptera > Pteropodidae > Pteropus > Pteropus vampyrus. Next base: position 1,988,407 of record NW_011888855.1, read on the forward strand.
GGCAGCAGAAGCCCTGGAGAAGGATTTTGGACTTTAACAGCAAATGGCCCCAAAGTTACTTCAAAGAACCCCAGCTATACTCTGCTGCCCATTTGAAGCTTTCTGTCTCAGCTCGATCTTTCTAATGTACTGTCCCAAGTGCCTCTATCTTGGACTTCGCTGGTCCATCAGATGTGATTTGCTCAGACTCTCCCCAGAAAAAATCCCAAGTGTTTAATTTAAATGAAGCATATGAAGTTACATTTCTATAGCTCACAAGTGTGCTTTCACAAATTTGTTAGATCCAACTTTGTCAAGTCTCTACTCTTTGTCTGTGTGATTTGCTCAAAGTCTCAGTGTCTAGTTGGGCTATGTTTCAAACCTGTTCTTGACTCAGGTCTGTTCTTTCCCAGACAGTTACATGAAAAGGGTGCTTCAAGTGGGCTTTCAAAAGGAGTTCTCTGGTGTTACTTTAGAATTTTTCTAAAGGACCTTAACCAAGATGGTGCCAGATGGTCCCTGCCTCATGGTATTCACGCCTTTGTGTAGGCATGAGTGTTGAATAGGGCTGACCTGTGTAACCAAAAGGATGTTGTTGAAATGATACCCTTTCTAGGTCCTAAAAGACACGGGGACTTCTACTTTGCTTTCTTAGATTATATGCTCTGGAGGAAGCCAGCTGACACGAGGTGAGGACACTCAGGCAGTCTTATGGAGAGGTCCATGTGGTGAGAATAACTTGCCAGGCATGTGAGTGAGCCATCTTGGAAGCTGATCCTGGAGCCTCCATCAAGCGTTCAGATGAGATTGAAGCCCCAGCTGACTGACATCTTGAACCTCACGAGAGACTCCGAGCCAGAACCTTCTAGCTGAACTCTCCCCTGATTCCCAACCCCAGGAACTGCGTGAGATGTTTGTTTGAAGCCACCAAAGGGTAATTTGTTATTTAGCAAAATAGAACTGACACAAATAGTACAAAAATATTGGCTTAACTTAACTTTATTTCAGAAGTAAGAATTTTCTAGACTTCTAATTCAAGGCTTTGTAGTCCATTTTCCCAGCCATATAGTTGAATAGAACAGGAGCTCCAGCATGGCCCCTGAGGATCGATCCTAGCTAACTTCCTGCTGCTTCTTTAAGTGTATCCTGTTTTAGTCTTCTAAAGGGCTTAGTTGTGGGGCTCATTGACTACTTTTTTCTTGCTTCAAAACTTCTTACTCAGAGTAAGTGACAGACCTTATGGATTTGGCCCCTGGGGGCCTTGAACCTGAACCCCCTCCCCCACCCCCATCCCACTGCTTTGCTCTGCTCTGGCCACACCCTCCTCCTGCTCTTCCTTTCACCTAGAATGCTCTTCCCCAGATACCACAAGGCTTACTCATTTCTTTGAGATCTTTGCTCAAATGTTATTCCTCAGAGAAGTTTCTCCTGACAATTGCATGTCAGGGATCACCATGCCCTCCTCACTCTGAGCCATCACTGACTACTTCTTTACCAGATATAGTTACCTATCCCTCCCTACCTGATGTGTCTGTTCACCTCCCCACTACCACACAGCTCTATGAGACCAAGGACTCCGCTCTGCCATCTCTTGAGCATCTAAGCAGTGCAGGGCACAAAGACACTCTTTGAAAGGCCTCTTGCTATTCTTATCCATAGAATGTGTGGTCAGAGGGAGGGGATAGGGGAGTAGAGAGGAAAGAGAATTCTACTTGGGTTTTAAAAACCAAATTGTTTACTTATGCCATCACCATTTCTACACACGCTCACACACACAAAATCCACGTCAATGACAAACCTTAGTAGTTTTCAGTTTTGTTACTAATGACAAGTCAAAACCCAATTTGTTAGTTTGTTTTTTTGAGTATGTTGTTGTGGCTGTTAATTGTTTGGTTTTGTTTTTACAGTTAAAGACTCTCCATTGAGAATTAAAAGCAAAATTTACCAATGTCAAAAAAAAAAAAAAAAAAAA
>NW_011888855.1:1990712-2001878 GCF_000151845.1 Pteropus vampyrus
TATGTGAAATTTGCACAGAACACCTTGGCAACTTGCCTCTAGATCTTGAGCAGAAGACAGTGTCTTTGAGATGCCAAGAAAGAGGCAGGCAGACTCATTCGGGCTTTTAGAGGGACATTCTAGGTTCAAACAGACTCGTTTCCTTAAGTCAGGTTATGGGAAGAATAGAACCAAGGCAAACCAGTCCAGGCAATTGATGTAGATTAGGGATTATGCTTGAATTTGAGATTATAGCGGCCTATGTCTACATTTCTAGTCTTTCTGCCCCAGTAACACTTTGGGCCAGGAACTCCACAGCTACAAAGTTGAGCGCACAGATGTGATCTTGGGGACTGTGTCAGCACAGAGGTGACAGAAGAAGGTCACTGAAATATCACTCAATTCATCCCTTGTATTTATAAAAAGCATTTGGCCCAGAGATATGGGAGTAATTTATCACAGATCCTTCTATCCCTGGACAGAAGAATTATTCTCATTTTGTGGCCTGGGAAAATTGTGACCTCAGTTTAAAGCGAAAATCAAAAACCAAACAACTTAAGGCTCCAAGCAAGCTATAGTTCAAAAGGCACAGTTTGAAATAAGAGTATTTCTTGATTCATGACAAGATATTTCTGATTAGAATATGTACAGACTCACAGTAGAACACAGGATAGGAAGTGTCGAATAGATTGGAAAATGCTGTGATTTGGGTTGCGTACCTGGCCTAACTTTTCCTAGTTAATGAAAACCTGGGGCTCGCCATCCAACCTCAGAGCAGAAATGCCTAAGCGGGAAAACACAGCTCATCCATTAAAAGGTGGCAATAAGAAATGCTGATGATCAGAATTGTCCTGGGGAAAGGAAGTGGAAATCAGGAGGAAGAAGTAAGCTTTACTGTATTTCTACTTTTACCTGGATTTTCTGTGTATATTACCACTTTAATCAAGGTGATTTTTATGCACAAAAGGCCACCTGTCTTCAGTGTATAATATCACCATAACCAGATATGTTTTTCCTCCTACACAAAACAAAATCTTTTTCCTCCTTCATCAAGTAGAGAATGAATGGCACATTCTTTTAACACTACATAAAGATAAGCCATTTTTACCAGCTCAAGATTTTTCTGGATATTTAAGCTGTGGGGCCACCCTTTCATTGAACAATGCTTGTTTAGTTCTCTAAATTTTTCATGGATTGTCCAAAACGAGATGCCCCTACCCCTTCCTTTTTAAAGGAGAGCTAGAAAATTAAAGTTTCATAGCTTTGTTGTGATCTCAATTCATTTGCTTCTTAGCCTGTGTCTGAATTCCTGAAGGAATTCAATACAGGGCCAGTTTGAAAGCGGACTTTTGTGGTAGACACTGAGTGTGCCACTTACATTTTTTAGCAGAGCCACCAGGGGAGGCAGCATGTTGCAAGTGATCAGCTGCTGGATGTGCTGGTGGGGCCCCGCAGCAACATTGCTCACGGCCCAGGCTGCCTCCTTCTGGATGAAGGACTTAGGGTGCATCAGGAGCTGGGGCAGCACGCCCAGCACTCCTGCGTCAATGGCCACCTGGGTCTGGTGATCCGTTCCAGTGACGACGTTCCCCATGGTGCGGAGGGAGGGGGTCTAGAAGAACAAGATTAGAAGTGTAACTTTGTATTGCAAATATATTACAGTGGAAGGTGACAATCACACCGAGATCTGTGCCCTCTCAAACATGAGTCATGCTATGCTTATGGCTGTCTAGAAGCCTGTGAACTTGATTATATCCATAACCCTTATTAATTCAGCGAACCGATGGCTATCGATATGGCTTAAAGGTACTTGACAGCCTCCCAACAGTTCTGGCTCGAGTGGGATAGAGGCCAAGGGATACCTTTATTAAGAAATATGCTGTCCTTTTTATATTCTTACACTGGGAAAACTGTGAAGTTGATCGTAGTGTTTATAATTTAATAACATCTACTGAATTTATATTTAGCACCAGTGTCAAGTTTCTGCTGTATATTTAATTGGAGCTAATGAGATCCCAATGGCATTTGTTGGTATCTTCACAACCTCCCTCTCAATAACTCTGAAGGTCCCCAGGATGAGTCTACGAATGGGCTCAAGATATCTGTCCTAGGAGGGTTGACTGTGGATTTATTTGTTTCTCTGTACTGTAGTGGCAGCTTAGCATGGCCCATCAACAGTTCTAGAGTTTTCCTAGCCTATTATGCTGTAGTGAGTATCTCACTACTCAAGTGAGAAATGGAAGTAGTGCCATAAGCTAATCACAGCCTTGCCAGGATTGGCATATAGGCCCTAAATCCTCAGAATAAGCAATTTATAGGGTTATAAATATAGGGTTATAAACGTGAACAGGCTCTGTTCACACCCTCCATGCCACCAGCACTAACTCCCAAACTAGCCTTGATATCTGAGGACTACTATACTAACCTCAGATTAGATTATCACTGAGGCTGCATAATACACAGTATTAGGCATAGAAATCAAAACGGGCACCCATATTTTAAACTACACTTTCAAGAAGTGTATCATGTAAGTGACATGTTTTGTAACATAGCAAAGTATTTGATACTGGTTTTACTTACTTTTCACCTATATCTGAAGTAGTCTTAGAGAACTGGGAAGAGGATAGAAATCAAAATGGGCACCCATATTTTAAACTACACTTTCAAGAAGCACACACACACACACATCCTGTATTAGCCAATTTGTTAGACTACTGGCATAGACCGTTAGGAGGAAAGGCCTCAAAAGAAGAGTTCACTGGGTAGAGGGATTATAGGCAATTTTAATTCGGTGCTTTTCTATATTTTTTAGTTATCAGATTAAGAAAAAGTATGTTACCTAATACCCACTAGTGTTTTGGATCAAAATAGACTTGAGAGTCTGGCTTAGAGAGTAGCAGAGACCAGGGAAAAGCAGATGACAAGCTTTGCTCTAGGTGAAGGATTAGGGCTGAGTGTGGGAGGCCTGGGGGTGGGAAAGGAGCAGAGCTTGCTGAAGTGAATTCGACTCACGACTCTAATCGGGAGGCCCACACAGACATATGGGACCTGGGACGTTTACCAAGACATTGAGTTCTGAGCTGGTCATGAGCTCAACCAGCCTGGGCAGGACTCCTGTGTCAACCACGTGGCCAATGCGTTCATTGCTGCCTTCAGTGAGGTAGGACAGGGCCCAGCAGGTATCAGAAAGGACCTCGCTGTCTTTGTGTTGCAGGAGGTGGGAGAGGATGGGCAACATTTGCTCCACTGCCTTTTGGCAAGGGTACGGGTTCTTGTTTCGGCACAGGTTGGACAAGGTCCACGTGATGTTCCGCAGAAATGTAATCTGTAACGAGAAACTGCTTCAGGCATCAGGTGCAGGGAAGAAAAAAATGCAAACAGCAGTGTGTCCTTGCCATCTTTAATCAATATTATTGACCAGCACGAACCAGAGCAACTGAGCTTCAAACAGGAATTTTTTCTAGGTCATGATGTATACTAGGAACACAGAGAATGACCTTTATGCTTTCTATTCAAATGTTAGATGGAGGTTTCCTTATATTCTTCAAAATGTCCTTTCCAACTCCACTCAATTGATGACCTCATTTCATTTTTCATTGGCAAAACAGAGATGAAGCGGGAGTTACTTGTTCTTCCCATCAGTCTATAACCAACTTGTCATAACCATACTTCTGATCTTCTATTCAAGGATCAAGAGAATCTTACCATGCCTATGGATTCCATCGCTTCGTGCCCTTAAAGATTCTGTCCCCAGGATGACCCCTCTTCCCTGGATCACTCCTATCCATATAAAAACACCCTCTGCAAACTTCGACCGTGACCCTTGGCACCCTCCTTGCCATCGCCCCACTTTTATTTTTCAGGGTCCATCCTTGAGGAGCCATCTGTATCCACCACTGACCTTGTGGCTTCCCATCTGCGCTTCCACCCCATTTAGTCTGGTTTTTGCCCTTACTTCTTTGAAGTTGGTGATGAAATCAGCTCCTTCCAAGTCACCAAATCCCAGAGTTGCTTTCAAGTCCTAAATTTACTGTCCCTCTCAGTTGTATTTAGTAGCATCTGTGACACCAAACCTGGTTTTCTATTATCGAATGAGCTGTTTCTTCTCAATCTTCTTGGCAGGTCTGCCTGACTTCTGAAGGTCAGAGCCCCCAGGACTTGGTCCTGGGCTCTCCTCACACTCTAGGTCAGGGGTTGGCAAACTTTCTGTAAAGGGCCAGATAGTAAACATTTTCACCTTTGCAGGCCCAGAGAGTCTCTGTTAGAACTAGTCAACTCTGCCTTTGTAACACTACAGAAGCCACAGATGATATATATGTAAATGAATGGGTATGGCTGTGCTCCAATAAAACTTTATTTACAAAAGCAAGTAGCTGGCCAGGTTAGGTTTGCTGACCCCTGCTCTAGTTGATCTTGCTCAGCTGGATGACATATATGTGCACAATTTTCTAGACTTGAAAATCCACTGATGTTGCTGCAATGGTACCTCTCACTCGCTTTGATTTAATATATATGACTAAGGCTCTGATTTCCTCTTCCCTCCATCCTCCTCATTTCTCTAGGACAGTCATCTAAATAATCTGACCCAGAACCTGGGGCATCCTTGCTTTTTTTTTTCTCACTTCTATGTCTAGAAGAGTGGTACCCAGGATCCATCTGCTTCACCATTTCCCTCTGCTTTAATCCTACAACAAGCAGCCAGAAGGGTCTTTCTGAAAGATCAGACCACTTCACTTTCTGCCTTGAAACACTCTAAAGTAGGGGTCCCCAACTGGTAGTGGTCTGTGGCCTGTTAGGAACAAGGCCACACAGCAGGAGGTGAGTGGCGGGCGAGAGAAGCTTCATCTGTATTTGCAGCTGCTCCCCAGTGCTAGCCTCACTGCCTCAGCTCCACCTCAGATCATTGGGCATTAGATTCTCATAGGAGCCCTGGTCCCTTGTGCTGAAAAGGTTGAGACCACTGCTCTAAAGGCTTCCTTGTGCCACCTGGATGATGTCCAAGTCCCTTGCCCTACTTCCCATCTTACACTGCTCTCTCCTTGAAAACTCCCTTGGTCATGCTGGCCTTTTTCAGAATCAATCATATCAGGTTTTCTCTCCCCTTGAGGCTAGGTGTGTATTCCCTTGGCTTTTGGAAGCTACCTTCTCTTCATTTTTTGTTTGAGGCAAAGCTAGAACCCAAATTTAATTTCTAATCCGGGGAGTCCTCTCTTGTTGCCACATCAATCAACTTTGACTTTAAGCTTCAAAACCTAGACCCTGTTATTTAGGAAAAGAACTGGTGAGCCACTAATTCTATCTGTACCCCTTGAATAGAGAGCTTAGTCACCTACTTTTGCAGGACTATAAGCTTAGAAAAACCTTAATGGACTTCTTCCAATGTCCTCAAAAGAAAGATCAGCCCTATTGCCTGCTGAGGACAAATTTGGATCAATTTCTACCCAAAGTGATGTTCAGTCCTAGGACTTCTTTATAATTGCCATCATAAGGGGCCAGGCAGTAACCGCATGGCCCAACATTGATTTGGAAGAACTTCCTCAATTTCTGAACTTTGGGAACTTCTTACCTAGGTAGGTTTTCTAATTTAAAGACACTCACTGGTATGGTTGATGAGACCAGGGCCAGTAGATGTGGGATGGCATTGCTTGAGATAACAAAATCTCTTAATTCTGGGCCATCACCTACAAATAGATAAGAATATGACATTCAAAGAAGGAACAAAGAGAATCCTAGGGTAGGTGACTTATTTTTTTAAAAGTCTGTGTAAAAGGTGAGAGTCTAAAACTCATTCCTGCATTGGGTGTGTAGGCAGTATAGCCCTGAACTGGATCTTGGGTTTCCAACATGCTAGCTGGGTGGACTGGCTTGGTGTGGGAAGCAGGTACCACACCGCAGCAATTGCCATAGGCAGAGTCTGTGGATGCATAAAGAAGCCAGCCAACTGGGCCCAGACACTGCATTCTAAATGCTGAGGGCATTTTACAGCATGGTTCTCAGGAAGACAAAGGCCAATGCATACCAAATTGTCTTCCCAGAAGACTTTGACACAGGGCAGTAGCTTCCAAATGCAACTCAGAACAAAATCTAGGAGATAGCTAGGTGTTAGCCATCAGCTATCTGTGACTTTGGCTAAAATACCAATTTTAGACCACTAGAAGTCACCATTGGGCAAGGCAAAGTTAAATTATACCACCCAATTTTGCCTGTTCCTTACTGAATGAAGCAAGATAAGAGACAAAGTTTCTGCAATAGGTGCCTTATTTCTGAAAGCATTTAAAAAACAGACTGATTTTATATTCTGTGTTTGCTAATCCCAATATCTGAAGTCCTTGGAGGTCTAATCATACTATTTGTTTCTGCTGACTCAGTCACAGTGGGGTGTTGATTCTCTGAACTTGAAATGCTAATATTTGGCTGATCTTATTTTGTCAAAATCCTGAGAGATGCAACTGAGTTCGTTTCCCCCAGAGAGCATTGTATTAATATTCAGCCAGAAATCCAGGAGCTTCCAACCCTGCAGCACTAACTCCAGCTTGTGCTTTCCTGGACACAGGGAATACAGCATTAAGTCCCAAATCTACAAGGCCAATTTTAGAACTATGTTTATAGGCGAGACTTTTACCCCAAGCAAAGAAATTTTTTTGTATGTTCCTTTGGCAACTTTCACTGGAGGTAGAATTCTTTTAGGGTCCTGGGTTATGTAAGGGTCTGTCATAAAGCATACGCTGCATGAGTCAAAGGCTTGTGTTTTGTTCCTGAGCCATTAAGACTTGAGGCTGTAGGACCTGGTACTAGCAGGTGATCCTAGGCAGCCTGTAGCTTAAATATGCACTGTATTATCTGGTTTCAGCTTCAATTTCTGGGCTCTGAACTTGACTCTGAATTTTGGAAAAGCCAGTTGTATTTTCCTCAGCATTTCTAGGCATTTATACTTAAAATACCAAGTCTGAAATACTATCTAAAGGACGCCCATGGCATGCCACATGCCCGGCCCACTGTTTTCTTAGCCCCCTGAGGGGATAGTCTCACCTGCTATATTTCCAAGGGCCCACACTGCCTGCTCACACACAGTCATATGCGGGGAGGACAGGAGCCCAACCAAGGGCCGGATGGCCCCTGCTTCCACAACAGCCCGAGTCTGCTCCGAAGTCCCCGATGCAATGTTGGTGAGAGCCCAGGCTGCCTCAAACTGCAGGCAGGGGTGAAGTGATGACTTCAGGAACTCTACCAGCCTGGGAATGAGCCCCGCTTCTACAATCAGTTTTAGAGGAGGGTTCCTTTCCCGGGATAGTAATTTCCTTTGCAATGAGAAAGAAACAAAACAAAGACCAAAAAGCAAGTCACGTGAATCAGGTTACTAGAATCTCCTTTCTAGATGTAGTTGGCATTCCCAGCTACCACGAGAGACAAACCGCTGGGCCAGAGCTACTTAATATCCTAGAGTTTAGCCTATAGCACTTTGCAGTGGTGAAGCAACATTTTCCCTTTCAGGTATTATCTATCACTGAGATTTCTGTAGAGGCCAATTCAAATTAAGCTATTCATCTCTGACAACATTTGTATATCTTAAGTTGTTTTCAAGGACAGTGTAGAGGAGATATTTTGTCTCACTTTTGGATGGACTAGCCTTTCCTTATATTGTGTCGGCATTCTGCTACTGTCAAGAAACCAAATAGGCCACTGGAGCTCATTTCTATCTATGAACCTGTAAATAGCAGAAGTCTGTTTGGTGATACCTGGCTGCCTGGGTGGCCTGGAAATATAGGTCTGGATCTGAGGCATTCACACCATTGATTATTTCTTGCAGGGTGAGGCTGACCTGCAAGGAGACACACATATTTGGGTCAGAGTTTCTGCCAAAAGGAACCAAGGTGGTCATCTAATCTAGCCATCTAACTGATCAGAGCAAGCTGGCTTGAACAGTATGTCCCAGTATGCATGCTGGTCTATATTAGGGAAGGGAAGAACATTTGGTGGATTCATAGAACTCTTGGACACTCCTCGCGCTCTGGGAGAGAGGTAATACCTATCTCCACTTGGAACCCCAGCCCCTTTTTACCACATGCAGTACGAACACGCTAATGGATGTCAACAAAAATGATAGCGTAAGGACCCCCAAAAACTCTCTCCTCCATTAAAACAGGAAAACTGACAATAGTCAGAATCAACTTTTCAGAACTCTAGAAACTGACCAAAGGCCTGCAGCAATTTGTTTTATTCAAGCCTAAGAGAATTTTCCTCTTCAAGAAAAATGACTAGGTCTAAGTAAGAACAGTGAGCATTGTGATATTTTGCCTTATCTTATTCCCACCCACCTCCGGCTCCACAGTAGCCTTGAAAACCAATAGCTCAGCAGCCACTGGAGAAGGCAAAATGTGTTGGATGCTCCCTTAAAATCTCATTCCCAGAGAATTATTATTTGACCTGTCCGGTAGTTTCCTGGGAGATCCCATTTGTAAGATTTTCTTTATTTTGACTCAGATCTCACACAGTACAAGTCTTTTCTCTGAGGGTATTTGTTAAAAAATAATTAAATAAGTAAAGTTATTTAACTTCACAACTGCTTGGGGAAGTGGGGATGTTGAATAATAGTCAGGGCAAACAATAGACTAACCAAAAAACCTAAAAGGAAAAGCTAGAGAATGAGATGTTCATTGAGGGCTTTGAAAGCTCTGACATCCTGAAAATCTAGAAGGCCCTATGCATATACAGGGCTATGTACATGCTTACAAAAAGCTGAGAAGGCCCTAAGCTCTCACCTCTGACTGACTGGCTCTGATGCTACGTGCAAGCAGACAGGGAAGATTTAAAGCAGGGTTGTCAACTGACTGGCTGAGTGTTGAAGGCATGCCACAGTATGCACATAGACCCCTCAGCAAAGACTGGTTGAACGTTTAGTTCCAAGGGTTTAAGGAAATCTTTCCAATCATTAACTGACCCCTAAGCTAACTGAACAGAGAACTCAATGGTCACATAAGAATACAGACTTTACAAAACTAGTTCAGAAGTCACGGAACAAACAAATGACAACCAGCAACAACAAAAATCCCTGGGCCAAAGGGGATCTGATATCCCAAGTGACCACATTAGATTACTGAAAATGACCAGTTGTCTAAGAAATTGTAAGACATGCAGAGTACAGCAGGCACACATGAAACAAAACAAAGCGATCAATAGAAACTGTCCCTGAGGAGCCCAAACATTAAACTTACTAGACAAAGACTTTAAATATGTTCAAAGTAAAGAAAACCATGTCTAAAGAACTATAGGAAAGTATGAGAATGATGTCTTGCCAAATAGAAAATATGATAGGAATTATAAATAGGAGCCAACTAGAAATTCTGGAATTGGAAAATACAAAAACTGAGATGAAAAATTCACCAAAGGGGCTCAAGGGCAGATTTGAACACAGAAAATAAACAATTGGTAAACTTAAAGATAGGTCAATTGCGATTATCCACTCCGAGAAAGATAAGTAAAAAAGAATAACAATGAAAATTAACAGATCCTTACAGATCTGTGGGACACCACCAAGCATACCAACATATGATGCATAATAGGATGGAGAGAGAGAACGGGGCAGAAAGAATATTTGAAGAAATGATTTCCAAAAACTTACCAATTTGACGACAAATTAGTCTATACATTCGAGTAACTTAAAGAACTCTAAATAGGAAAAACTCAAGAGATGAACACCTGGACACATCATAATCAAACTGTTGAAATCCAAAAACAAAGAGAAGATCTTAAAATCAGCAAAAGAGAAGCAACACATCACATATAAGCCCTCGGTAAGATTGTGAGCTGACTTATCACCAGAAAGCATGGAGATCAAAGAGCAGCAGGATGACACATTCTAAATGCTGAAAGAAAGACTGTCAAGCAAGAATTCTATATGCAGCAACCTATCATAATACAGTGAAGGAGAACATAAGACATTCTCAGATAAACAAAACAGAAAGTCATTTATTAGGAACTCACTCTACGAAGGAGTTCTTCAGGTACTAGAAACAAGACAATAATTCAAGTCACGTTAAGAAATAAAGAACACCAGTAAAGATAAATATATTGGCAAATACAAAAATCATACACAAATATAAATGTTTTTGATTGTAACTCTTTTCATATGATTTAAGACAGCTGCATAAAACAATAATTATAAATTTATATGGGTGGATACATATAAATGTGTAAAGAGGTAACTTGTATGACAATAAGAGCAAAAGGAGGTGGGGTGAATGAAGCTATATAGGAGAAAATTTTTTTATATTATTGAAATTAGATTGACATTACTCCAAACTAGGTTGTTTTAAGATGTTAACTATTCCCAGGACAAAAACTAAGAATAATTTAAAAAATACAGCAAAAGAAACAGGGAAATTAAAATATTAAGCTAGAAAATATCTATTTAACATAAAAAACAGTAATGGAGGAATAAAGGCAAAAAAAATAAGACATAGATAACAGCAAAATGGCAGACATGAGTTCTATTTTTATCAGTGATTGCATTAAATGTAAATATATTAAACACTCCCAATAAAAAGCAAGAATTGGCAGCTTAAAGTTTTAAAACATGACCAATTACATACTATCTACAAGAGACACACTTTAGATTCAAAGGAACAAGTGGGTTGAAAATAAAAGAACTGAAAGCAATATGCCATGCAAACAGTAACCGAAGAGAGCTAGAGTGGATATACTAATATTAGACAAAACAAACTTTAAGACAAAAATTTTTACTAAAGACAATGACATTTTATAGCAATCAATTTATCCAACAGAAATACAATAATTATAAACACATATGCATCTGTCAACAGCCCTCAAAATACATGCAGCAAAGACAGACAGAACTGAAGAGAGAAATTGAAAATTCAGCAATGATGGCTGGAGACATCGAACCCTGCTCTCAATAATAGATGGAACACCTAGATAGAATATCAAGTTAACAAAAGACTTGAACAACACTACAAATTAACCAGATCTCACAGATGTCTACACTACGGAACAGGAGAATACATATTCTTTTCAAGGGCATGTGGAATGTTCTCCATGATAGGCCATGTGTTAGGCCTTAAAACATGGCAACAAATTTATAAAGACTGAAATCATGCAGAGTATGTTTTCCAACCACAATGGAATAAAATTAGGAACCAATGATAGAAGAAAATAGAAAATTCACAAATA
>NW_011888855.1:2002738-2016144 GCF_000151845.1 Pteropus vampyrus
AAACAAATAAATGGCATTTGGATTGGAAAGAAGTAAAACCATCTCTATTTGCAGAGACATGATCTTAGATGTAGAAAATCCTGAGGAATCTACACACACACACACACACACATTTAGAATGAATAAACAAGGTTTAGGTAAGTTGCAAGGTTAACGTACAAAAATCAATTTTATTTTTTTATACGTTAGCAATGAACAATGCAAAATTAAAATTAAGAACAATTTTATTTACAATAGCATTTAAAAATGAAATATTTAGTAATAAATTTAACAAAAGTGTAAAATATGCTGAAAATCTCATAAATAAATTTAGAGAGGATCTAAATAAATTGAAAATTATCCCATGTTCATGAATTGGAAGACTTAACATCATTAAGATGGCAATACTCCACAAATTGATCTATAGATTCAAAACAATATCCATTAAAATCTGAGCTACATTTACTGAAGAAATTGACAAGCTGGTTCTAAAATTCACATGGAAATGTATGGAATCCCGAACAGCCAAATAATCTTGAAAAAGAACAAAGTCGAAAGACTCACACTTTCCAATTTCAAAAGCCAACTACAAAGCTACAGAAATCAAGTCTGTGTTGTGCTGACATAAGGATAAACATGTAGATCAATGAAAGAGAATTCAGAGTCCGCAAATACACCATCACATTTATGTTAATTGATCTTTGCCAAGGGCATTAAGACTGTTCAATGGAGAGAGGATAGTCTTTTCAACAAGTGGTGTGGGGACAACTGGATACTCACGTGCAAAACAATGAAATTAAATTAATTCAAATTTCAAATTAATTCAAAATTCACAAAAAATTAATTCAAAATGGACCAATAACCTAAATATAAGAGCTAAAACCATAAAACTCTTAGAAGAAAAGACAGAGTAAATCTTCATGACCTTGGTGGATTCTTAGATATGATACCTAAAGGACAAACAGCCAAAGAAAAAAAAGAGATAAATTGGACAGCTTCGAAGTTTAAAACTTTTATGCTTCAAGGAACCTATCAAAAAAAGTGAAAAGACAACCACAGAATAGGAGAAAATATTTGCAAGTCATATCTGGTATCAAGGATATATAAAGAACTCTTACAACTCAACAATAAAAAGACAAATTACTTGATTTAAAAAATGAGCAAAACATTTGAATAGACATTTCTCCTAAGAAGATATACACATAGCCAATAAGCATGTGCAAAAATGCTCATCATTAGTCATTAGAAAAAGGTCAAAATCATAATATAGCCCTTTGCACCCCCTAGATAGCTATAATCCCAAAATGAACAATAACAAGTGTTGGTAAGAATGTTAGAATGTACAATGGTGCAGCTACTTGGGAAAACAGTTAGCAGCATATTTGTTTCCTATTGCTACTATAAAAATTGGTACAAATTTAGTGGTTTAAAAGAACATAAACTTATTCTCTCATAGTTCTGGAGATCAGAAGTTCATAATCAGTTTAATTGGATTAAAGTCAAAGTGTTGGCAGGGCTGGTTCCTCCTGGAGGCCGAGGGGAGAATCTTGTTTCCTTGCCTTTTTCAGCTTCCAGGGTGCCCACCTGTGTCCCGTGGCATGGGACCCCTCCCTTCATCTTTAAAGCACAACATACTAATCTCTGCTTTCATCATCATATCACCTTCTGCTCTGACTTGTCCTTCATCCTTCTTATTATAAGGATCAATGTGATTACATTGGACCCATCATATAATCCAGGATAATCTCCCCAATCTCGAGATCCTTCATTGTGTCTACAAAGTCCTTTTTGTCATATAAGGTGACAACCATAGGGTTCTGGGGATTAGGAGATGGAGACATTTGGGCAGCCATTATTCAGCTTACCACAGGCAGTTCCTTAAAGAGTTCAATATAGAGTTACCATGTGACCCTATTCTATTCCTAGGTATGTACCCCAAAGAATTGAAAACATGTTCACATAAAAACTTGTACACAAATGTATATAGCAGCATTATTCATAATAACCAAAAAGTAGAAACAACTCAAATGTCTATCAGCTAATGAATGGATAAATAAAATGTGTCATGCCCATACAATGAAACATTCACTACTCAGCCACAAAATGAATGAAGCACTAATAGATACTACAATATGGTTGAACCTTGAAAACATGATACTCAGTGAAAGAAGCCAGACACAAAAGGGCATATATATTACGTGATTCCATTTATAAGAAATATCCAAAATAGGTAAATCTGTAGGGACAGAAAGTAGATTCGTGGTCACCAGGGGGAAGAAGGATTGAGGGGTGACTGCTTAATGGGTATGGGGTTTCAATTTGAGGTGATGAATATGTTGTGAAATTAGCTAGTGGTGATGGTTGCACAGCCTTTGAAGAATATACATACTTCAAAGGGGGTGAATTCTATGGTATATGAATTATATTTTAGTTTTTTTTAAAGGCATGCTAATAGAGGATAAAAAAGAAAACAACTCCTTCATTTTGTAGTTTCATCTTCCTTGGGTGGACTCTTAGGGACTATCCTAGACAAGTGAAGCTAAGGAGAGATATGGTGCAGAGTCCTACAGCAACTCAGAATGGTTACAGCTACTCTATTCGATGGCCAAGAACAAATGTCAGGTCCACTTGCCTGGATTGAACCAATCTCTGCTCTCTAAGCCTGGCGCAGCGCAGTGATGCATGTGGATAGTGAAAGAGGGACACAGACAGTGGCGGATCATAAAAGGCATGATGATACAATGCTACTGGAGTTCTAAGAAGGGGAACCTCCTGGTCAGGGCATTCTAGAAAGGACTTGCAAAAACAGTGTTGGCCAGGAAGTCAACCCAGGATTTGTACTGAGTGAGGTTAGGGTGGATGGAGAAGGCTGACAGCAGGGAGCAGTATGCAAGTCCCCTGCAAGTCCTCACATGTTAAGAAGACGCCTCTTAAGAGAAACTTCATGTTTCTCATTTCCTGTTTCTGGCTAAGTGGTGGCAAATAAATTTTCCCCGTTAGAATACAGATCCTAGACTCACAGCCACAAAGATAAGGACCCTTAGCTTTCTGGCAAAACCAGTTTGACATTAATCATTATCTCTCCACCCCTTTCCTTCAAGACCCTCAATCAGAGCTTGTAAGTTCAGAACCAAACATTTTCAAGCCAGAGAAACTTCCTAAGGATATTATTTTACACACAAGTGCTCTAAACGCCATGTTCCAGCATACCTCTTTGGTTGGTTGTTCAGAAGCAGGGTCAGGAGAGAGGCTGGTGATATTTCTTCTCTTTAAGGCCTGCTCATCCTTCTTGGCCTTCCGGAGCTGCAGGCTGACCACTATCCGCTGTTGCCGCCTTGCCTAGTGAGGGATAGAACTGGTACACTCAGGACTAGGAAGCCAGGCTGTTGTCATGTTTATTCTTTAGAACACCGTATAAAGCATCTGATGTCATTTCACGGATGCAACAGGCTGGAAGAGTTATGTTCACACAGCTAGTCTCAGCTTGATTTACCTCCTCTGCTTTCTCCTACTACACCATAGATAGGAAAATAGTCACTCTTCCCAAAGTAAAGATCACATAAACCCATGGCGGGCCAGGATTCTCAACTGTAGAGACATCTGAGCAAAGCATCCATGCCCTGAGTCTAAGTGCATCTTCACTGGTGCAGACTAGCTCCTGGAGAGCAGGCCTGGGCCTTCCGCTTGTGCACCGACAGCTGGGGCTGTGAATGGAACGCCCAGGCCCGGATGCCCCTGACCATGACCACTGTTAGGGAATTGCTCTCTAGCTCATTCAAACCTTGATCCGGTCCCAAGAGTTTTACTTGGAGACCAGAGTGAGGGAAATTAAAATTAAAAATATAAACAACCCTCTTTATACCAAGCGAAACTCAGACCTTATAGTATTGAGAATCCTGGGGAAATGATCTAACCTATGTGGATAGACGAGTTTTAGGTTGAAGGCTTTTAAGTGTTAATTTAAGGAAGTTTATATATATTAGCTATTTTGGCTCCTTACACAAGCCATGTACTTCTTGCTTGAAAATAGGGTCACTGTAGTGTTATCTGACAAGGCAGGGACACCTTTGGGGCCCACTGAGCCAATTGTACTGTTGCCCCATCACTAAGTGGTCCCTGTGTATTCTCCCTTCTCATCTCCTGGCCCTTCCCTCTGCTCTCCACAGAGGGTTCAATTCTTTTGTTCTAATTGGTTTCCTTTCATCTGTAGTGGTCTTGGGAGCCAGACAGTGATGCTTGTCTGAAAGGGTGTAACAGTGATTTGGCTCTGAGTGGTATCCTAACCGGCCAGCTGTGACCCTGTGCTTTCTCATCCTCACCTGTCCTTCAGATTCCCAAGACATATTCAACCTTGTATGATACAACAATCAATATACACAGATGTGAGACACAGAGCTAGAGCCAGAAAACTGAGACCAGAGGAACTTAACGAGAGTTAGAATCCACACACAGCACAGGCTCCCTGCCCCAGGCCCTTGTGCTTGGCCCAGCGGCTAGAAGAACAGTCTGGACGTTTCAATTCCGAGTTCTATTTCTGGAAGACACGCTTGCTGGCCATACTGTATTGCAAACATTTTAGCTCCTTGGTAAGCCTTCTTGACATGAGTAGCTGCAGCTAAGCATTTGATGCCAGGCATTTGACGTTGCTATGCATTCCCTAAGAGGAAGTTATCAGCCCTGTTTCATAGATGCAAAAACTAAAGCTCTGCATTAATAGTTTCAAGATCACATGGAGACCTTGATTTAAGCCAACAGTTGCCTGACTCCCACGTCCTTGAACTTTCGTCCTCCTCACCCTCAATATTTTATTACGAAAATCTCAAACACACAGAAAGAAAATTTGAAAGGATTTGGCGAACACCCATGTGCCTATCCACAATGAACATTTTGCTGTATTTGCTTTGTCACCCTCTTCTCTCCACCCTCCACTCCATTTTTGATGCATTTCAGTCACATGCTTTTGACTGTGCTAGTCCTTGATAAAGTGAGGCAGTTGCTTCATACTCACAGACGCATCTTTGCCTCTGTACTTAAATTTTCTCAGTCTCTCTTCTGGAGCTTCTAAAGTCGGCATGTTGACTGGAATAAGTAAACCACCTGTCGGCAGGACAGTTACAAAGAGATATTCAGTGTCCATTGTGTGGGTTATTATGTTAAAGCTGTTGAGCTCTAAGCCCTTAGAGGACTCACAGGGGAATGGAGAGCAGACTCAGGAAGTCCGCTTCCACAGGCATCAACATGCCAGGTCAGTAGGTGATGAGCACTGTGGGAACTTGGAGGGGAGCAGCCCTGGGCTGCAGGAGTACAAGAAACCTCTTAAAGGCAGTGTAGTCCGAACTAGGCCTTTGATGGCTCAGGTAGGCTGGAAGTAAAGTACCGAACCTTCCATGTGGCTGTGTCCAAGGAGTTCTATACAGAGCATACGTGCAGGACAGTGAGGAGTCTAACCAGGCTACGAGAGAAAGATGGCTCTCTCCTCCCACACCAAATCCACTGGGACACTGGGTCAGGACAGGCTCAAGCGTGATCCACTTCTTTTAATTTTTTGGTAGACTGCCTCAACCCGGGACCAGACCACCATTATCTTTCACCTGCATTACTGCAATTGCCTCCCAACTATCCCCGCTTCTTCACCATTGCCTTATTCTAATATGTTCTCTCCACAGAAGCCATGTGATCTTTCAAAGAAAAGAATCTGATCGTGTCATTTTTCTCACTTAAAGACTCTCTACTGGAGGCCCACTGATCTTAGAAGAAAATTGAAACTCCCTGTGATGCCCTGAGCATGCTGGTCCCAGCCCACCCCGTCCCCAACAACTCTTTCTCACCTAAGAATCTAAGTATCTTCTCACTCGGTTTGTTTTATTTTCTCCATAGCTTTTACCACCACCCAACATTTTCTTGTGCATCTTCCTTCCCCTACTCCCAATGACAACGGGACCATGTGTGTCTTAGGTACGACTCCTTCGCCCCTTCACAAAGCATGGCATAGAGTATGTACTCGAATATTTGTTGGATGAGGGTGGTGGGTGATAAGATCACAAAGGGCGTTGGCCCTCAGTTAGAGGAGGTTATTCAAATTGGGCCAAGTTTGAACTTTCTACAAGGTGGGAGGGAATGACATTTCTTACATATGCATAATGAATATCTGTCTGTTTTCAAGTATATGGAATGGGTCAGACTCCATGCTAGAAAGGAGAAAGCTGGATAAAGAAAACCAGTCTATTGACTCTATTCTTGAGTACATAACAGCAGAGAATTTGGATAGAAAAGACTAATCTAGACCTATCAATTTGGAAAAGACAGTGTCGACAACTTGGAGAATTTTGTGAATAGAGAGTTAAGTCTGATGTCTCAAGAAGAGATGAACTCTATGTGAGAACAGAACAAGAATTGAGTCTTGATGACTTTATATTAGGGCCCAAAAGAACAAAGACCAGCAAGAGACTATGAGAAAGAATGGAATCTGAGACAGGACAACAGTATATAGTTTCAAAGGCATTGCTGGAAACAGCGGCTACCAGGCCAGGGGCAAGTCCCCAAACCAAAGCACCACCAACCAGCCACAGCAAGATAGGAGAACACATCAGCTGAGGCTTCATTGTGGTGACTTGGCCTGTTTTAAAGCATTGGCTTCCTTAGGAGCTTGGCCAAAAATAGCCCATAACTGGTCCACAAATCTGCAAATGGGAAATGCAAATTGCTTTCTGGAGTTGTCTACCTGCCATGACCCCTGTCAGAGCCCAACCTCGAGAGGTGGATAGTGACACAGTGGTTCAAAGGAACATAGAGGAAGCTCCCAATCATTCTGTTAACAAAGTCGTGTTGGTCACCTCCTCATCCCCACCCCACCTCTTATGTAGAGGGGCCTCAGTGACACCCATAGTCCTTCAGTTTCTGTGTATTTAGCAGAGACAGCATCTCATAGAAGTTGGCTTTGGCTTTAGATTTAGTCAATGAAAATTTCAAGCTGGAGGCAGCTTTACCTCCCACATCAGAAGCCAGCACATCAGAAAGAGGAGAGACCCTATATTGCAGGACAATCTCAGCCCTGGAACCTCGGATTAGAGCATAACCATGTCCTATCCTTTCATCTACTTTTAAGTAATCTTATATTCTGCCCCATTAGGAAGAAAAGAGTTGCATTTTATGTTCAGAGTCCAGAGTGCTAACCATTACACTATGGAACCTCACTGCTTTTTATGTTCAAAAGATAAATCATTGCTATTAATTACAACACCCTTTAAAAGAGCACCTCAAAAGAGTTTTCCAGTTGCTATAATAACGTTTCAAGAGGACTATCAGTTGGAATTGAGGTTTGGGTTTAATGAGAAGCTAAATCCTATATCTCTGATGTAGGACATGTGGCATTTTATAGATCTCGAGACTAGTATTATGGGCTTATTTCAGGGCCCAATGGCCAAAATACATTGACTACATGCCAGGAATGTAGGATACTCAGGATTAAATGAAGCAACATTAATAGTAAGGTTGAGAGTTTATGTTCTGCAGGTGGGGAAACCAGCCCAGATGCTGTTTCCTACAGAACCTGAGTTCCCACAGCCGTTACACATCAGCTGTTACAGATCTAAGCTAGGACTTCAGCTTAGATCTCATTCCTGCATCCATACTTTGGATCACTAAGCTTTGTAGTCAACAATCTAACAAGGTCTGATTAGGAAAACACCAAGTCACCACCATGGCACTTAACACCTGGGGTAAGATGCTGGAACATAGGAAAGCCTGTGTTTTAGGCAACGGAGACAAGGGAGGCCATCTCTGAAGTGCTCTGCTGTATGTTGCCACCTCACTGCTATCTCATCCACTGGAGTGAGACTGTCTGAATGTGCATAAGAGACCAGTTTGGTACAAAGAGAGGAAATGCTTTTGCTTCTGGGGAGACCCAAGGCACTGCCTAGTTCTAGGACTGTGGGAACTATTCACCCTTCTGCAACATCCCAGAAGATATGGCCATGAGGAACCTTGGACATGGATCCAGGGGTTCAGATGGCTGCCATCTCCCTTAGAATCAAACATCAAGGGGAAAGCTGGTATGACATGCCATAAGCAGAGAAAGCCCAATCTCAGATCAGATAGGGTCCTCCCCTCTCCCTGAGGCATCTTGAGGAAGCAGTTTGAAAGTCACGGATTTGGCCAGACCACTTTATGTGGGGGACATTCTGCAAAGCCAGCTGCAAAGCAGATCCTTCTGGCTTTCACAAGTCACAGCTCAAAGTGTGCTTCCCTCCACTCACATTGCTATTTGCAGCATCCAGGAGAGTTGGGTACCCTGTCATCCTCACCAGTAGCTTCTCTGATTTTGAGCTCCAGAGAAAGCCAAACTGGTTATTCAGGCAAACGTCACTAACTTAGGGGCTTTCTCTACACACACATCCCCAGCCTCAGGCCAGCTCTGGTGCTCCCCACACACTGAGACCACTACCCTGGGTGTCAGGTGGCAGAGCCCTGGGTAAAGGATTCTGACCAAGTCTTATTAATGACCCTGAGTCACTTTCTCTGATTGGGGCATTACAGGCCGTTTTGTTTTTTTCTATGCTTTTCTAGATTTAGCCAAGCTTTGACTGTGAGCATCTTTCATGAACTGAGAACTGTGTTAAATTAAGATATAGATCTCATCATCCAAGAGTTGGCTTCTCTAAAGCAGTATTTTTCTGATTTTAAATTAACACCCTTCAGAAATGTGTTGAGCATTAACTCCCAATAACCCCACTCCTCCTCCAGGTTAACCTTTAAATACTCACACCACCCTCTGCAGGCCCCAGTGGCTGTGCACGTGCTGAGGGGCTAAATACAGAAGGAATCTTGATACATAGTTTTAGGACACATTTCTCCATTTTGCCTGCACTGCGAACATCTTTTGATGTCAGTATATTCAGACCTACATCACTGACACTTCTTCAAACAAAGCGGGATTTGTTTTAAGCTAAAACTACACATGGGGTTGGAGTGAGTGAGGCTTAGTCCCCAGAAAGCATGGAGCTGACCTCTGCTCCAAGGTACATAGGTCAGCAAGCAGGCACCTCCAGGGCAGGCTGGGACCCTGGGGTGGGGATGGGGTGGGGGTGAGGGGGTGGTTATGGGCCCCACCTGGGCATTTTTGGCTCCCCACAGGGCTTTACCAACATGAGCAAGACATGTCCAGATACCATGTTGGTTACAAGGAGGCACATAGCTAGGCCTTCCTCCATGGTTCACGCTGGCCTAGAGGGGAGGCAAGTGTCACAGCAAAGAAAGGGACAGGATACCCAGTTCTCTTCCTGGTGATCCCACCTCCAAGGCTTGGGAAGGCTTGGTGGGAGGGGGCAGAGTTGGGTGGACGATTCCCACAGGTGAGTATATCCTGAGGGCTATTTCAAAGGGAACACAAGCAAAGGCACAGGGCACGCAGTCCATAGGCTGCTGTGCGGTCACACGTGGCTCCATGTACCCTGTAAACTTCCATCTGGGCTCTGCAGAGTAAATGGACACCCGACATCTGCCGCATCCTCCTTACCCCTCCTGCAAACGAGCCAAGGGCCCCTGAGCACAGTTCCGTAAACCGAGGCTGAATTCAACAAGGAGACCCAGCTGAGGCTGTTTGGGAGCTCTTCCTCCCTGAAGGCTGCTGGCTTTGGGGAGGACAAGACCACAGCACCTCACCAGGGCCCCTAAATAGCTTCATGGTCATTACCCCAAAAGAACAAGGTGTCTGGTCAATACCCAGAGAGAGGGCTCCAGCGGACACAGCCACATGGGAAGCCCCCAGCACCTTCCTGCACAGGAAAGGGCCGCCACCGCTGTTACTCACCTGGCAGGGAACCACAGCCTTCAGCCCCCTCCCCACCCCCCAGGTTGGCCTTAAATGCCCTCAGCAGGTGGCAGGTGTTTCAGGGCATCTGGCCCTTCCCCATAGGGCGGGTTTCTGACATAAGTCAACGGTGCTCAGCCTTGGATGCACATTGGAATCATGTGAGGACCTTCAGGTTCTGCAGCTGCAGCCTTTTGAGACCCTCAGATGAACTATTAAAGGCAAGAGGCGGGGCATCCCCCTCCAGGAACGGTTTGCATTCTGAGTGTTTTAAGGCTTCTGGGATCTAGTTAGATTGAGAGGCCTCTTCCTAAAGTTGGAGTATTAGCCTTAAAGCTGCTATTGAACAGTTAACCAATGTTTATTTCCATGGCAGGCATGAAGATAGGGTTTTGGGCCTGCTTTGTATTGAAATGGAAATAGAGAATGGAAGAAGAAAAACAAAATTTCATGTATTTATTCAACAAACATTTACTGAGTCCTCACTGTGTTCCAGGCCCAGATATGCAACAGTGAACAAGATGCTGGTCCCTGCCCTTTCATCAGGAGCAGAGGTGGGCCTTCCCAGCAGAATGGGAACAGGACAGCAATTAGGACAACACAGAGCAGGAGAGGTCAGAGAGGGCTTCCTGGAGGAGGTGGTACTGCGACCAAGTCCTCAGGAAAAGCAGGAGTTAGCAGGTGAAAAACTGTCAGAAAGATCCTCCAGGCAGAGGGAACAGCATAGGAAAAGGCACTGAGGCTAGGAAAAAAAACTGTGGCCACAGTTCCCCTGGGAATACAGGCCGTTTGGGATTGGCAGGGGGAAGTATTTATTACTGACATCATTGATAATGGCTAGCACAAGGCATTAATGAAAGCAGACTGATTTCTACTTAGTTTTCATTAGTGCTTTTAAATTCTTTACAGTCAACACACCCTCTCGTTGCCCATATCCCTGGCCAACTGCTTTTTTTCATCATCCTCCCAACTTGGTACTGAAACTGAGGGTCCCTATGACTTTGATTCAATTTAGTTTTAAATCCTAGCTCTAGAAATCACAATCCAGCTTTTCCTCCTGATGATCTGTGACTCCTGAGGCAGCAGAAGTAGCCCAGACCTGACTAATGGTCACAGAGTCTGGACCTCTGGCAGGATAAAGATTAACATCTCGGCCTAAGTTCTGTTTCAGTTCTGTTTGAGCCTTAAGGTGGGAGGACCCCCTGGCTACTTTCCCCTGAGACCTGACAGAGGGAAGCTGGAAGAGACCTCAGAACTGTCCTCAAGACCTGAGAAATGATTCATTACCTTCACCTCGCCTTCCACCAATCAACTCCCAGCA
The DNA here is from genome assembly GCF_000151845.1 of Pteropus vampyrus. Lineage (NCBI taxonomy): Eukaryota > Metazoa > Chordata > Mammalia > Chiroptera > Pteropodidae > Pteropus > Pteropus vampyrus. The sequence continues at coordinate 2,013,847 of NW_011888855.1, forward strand.
GGACCCCAAATTTATAACACGCGGTGTCTTGTGATTTTTGCCCCGGGGATTCTGTAAACTACAGGCATCAAGGAGTCGAGTCTTCACGGCATAAGCTCCCTTCTCTGTGTCGAACAATTCACTATTAAACTATTTTTCTTCCTATATAGCAAATGCCTGCTTATGTATTTCTCTGGGCCAGTGCGTGCAGGCAGCCAGACTCATTAAAAAAAAAAAAAAAAATCGGGGTCCTGGTAACAGCACATCAGTGGTTATTTATAAATGCTTATTCATTATATTGTTAATATAAAAAGTTAAAAAAAAAAAGAATCCCAGAATTGGAGAGTTGATGTCACAATTCCTCAGGGAAGATTTTGTGCTCAAGGTTAATCTTTGGGATTCCACTGGCTCCTGATGAAGGCGGCTGTCAACACCTTTGGCCTCTGCACAGCAAGCTTGTGTATGTGTGTGTGTGTGTGTGTGTGTGCTCACATGTGTCAGATAGTCCCCAGGGTCTGGGGGACTTTAAATTCCCAGATACTGACCCTTAAAGAACTAATTTTAGACACTTTGTAGACACTGTTTGGCGCAGAGCCAGGGATGGGGAGGAAAGGGGACAGTAAAGAAAGAAAAAGGCGAGTGGGAAGACAGCAAAGGACACTGAAGGCTGATTACTTATCAGGTCTGAGGGCTCTCCAGTAAAATCAGAACCTGAATCCCTTCATATAGTAGTAATTTCCTAAACATGTGTTGTTTAGGGCCGGTTCAGTCATCGCTCCCAGTTTTCTCACCTACCTGATTGTCCTAAGCATTTTCTTTTCTGGAGGTATGGGGAAAGTCTACAGAATTTTCTTGTCACTGGGGCCTCTGAGTAGCAGAAGAATAAATCGCACCCAGAGTTCAGAGTCCATGTGTGGCCTTCTCCTGACACCATGTACCTCAGAGGAATAGAGCTGTGGACGAGGCTCCAACCAAGAGCAGCTCCTGGGCGCCTACTCAGTGCAGAAGTGAACCAGACAGAGTCCTTGCTGCCAGGGAACTTAGAACTCACAGCAGTTGTCACTTGAGTGCCTGGGCTCTCATGATGACATAGGGCCTTTCGTACACTGTTATCACCTCACCTTTGTAATAACCTGATGAGAGAGAAGATATTATCACCCCAGATAAAGAGCTGAGGTAAATACTCAGAGACAGCACTGTGTGTTCAGCATGATGTTCTCACTCCCTGCGATGGCTCCGTGGGGGGATATGATATCTTCAAGAGTGCAGGAGGATAAGGCCAAGGTTCATTCCAGCCTGGTCCTTGGCCCCAGAAGGAGCACCATAAATACATGCTGAATGGATGGATAGATGAGTAAATGGATGGATGGATGATGATGATGATGGATGGAGAGATGAATGGATGGATGAGTGGACGGTGCGTGGATGAATGATGGATGATGGATGGGTGAGTGGATGGTGGATGGATGAATGATGGATGGATGGATGAGTGAATGGGTGGAAGGAATAAGGGATTACCCAGCTGAGTTGGCGTTTGCATTCACTGAGCTTTTCAGACACTGGGCTTTATTGGATCTTGAGAGAGTCACAGAAAATAAGGAAACTCTCTCCTTTGGAAAAATAAGAATAAATACTTCTTGATGAAGGGGAATGATGCTGGAGTGTTGGTAATAGGGAAATGAAAAGTTGAAGATTTTTGAGATAATAAAATAAAAGTGGCACTTTAATGTCAAATAAAATCAAACTGAGATATAAGTCTAAATGCAGTATGAAAAAGAAAGAAACGCTGCTGGAGAAATCTATCTTCAGCAGCCTTGACCACCATATTTCTGGGATCTCAAAGAATTCACGAGTCATTAGGAAATCTCCAGTTGGTTTGGATCAGAGACTTTTCAAGCTGGGCTGAGTTTGGAGAACTCCTTGTCCAGGTGCCAGCCTGTTCCTGCCCCAACTTCCAGAGCATTCTGTTCAGAGGGGCCAGTCCTAGGCCTCATCTCCCATTTTAGAGCCTGTGAGGAAGCTTCCAGCAGTGGCCTGTTGGGCTTCCCCTGCCCCCTCCCAAGATGACTCTATAGAAGGTTAGGGGTCTCTGGGGCAAGGGGCTATTTCCAGGCCCAGGCTCTGTGTCTACATTATGTCTACATTACGGCTTCACCACCCCCACCCTAGGAGGGCACCCACCCCCTTCCTCCAGGGTGGCAAACAACATCAGCAGCTGCAATTTCTGGAACAGGACAGGAAGGACCCTCAGCTACCACTCTGGGGCAGAAAACCAAAGGGAGCTGCTTAAGACACACCCAGACGTTTGTTTCCTTTTTT
>NW_011888855.1:2016194-2021930 GCF_000151845.1 Pteropus vampyrus
GAATTCACGAGTCATTAGGAAATCTCCAGTTGGTTTGGATCAGAGACTTTTCAAGCTGGGCTGAGTTTGGAGAACTCCTTGTCCAGGTGCCAGCCTGTTCCTGCCCCAACTTCCAGAGCGTTCTGTTCAGAGGGGCCAGTCCTAGGCCTCATCTCCCATTTCAGAGCCTGTGAGGAAGCTTCCAGCAGTGGCCTGTTGGGCTTCCCCTGCCCCCTCCCAAGATGACCCTATAGAAGGTTAGGGGTCTCTGGGGCAAGGGGCTATTTCCAGGCCCAGGCTGTGTGTCTACATTATGTCTACATTACGGCTTCACCACCCCCACCCTAGGAGGGCACCCGCCCCCTTCCTCCAGGGTGGCAAACAACATCAGCAGCTGCAATTTCTGGAACAGGACAGGAAGGACCCTCAGCTACCACTCTGGGGCAGAAAACCAAAGGGAGCTGCTTAAGACACACCCAGACGTTTGTTTCCTTTTTTCCTCCTAAAAAATAATTTCGGATCCTTAAAATACTCTTCATTGAAAAAAACTTCAGGCAACGCTGATACAAAATCGTCACCTGAAATCCCACCGCCCAGAACTAATGAGTGTGATCACCTGGCTGAGCATCCTTTTAGGTAAGTTTTTGGTGCCTCTGTTCACAAAATGGGCTCGAGCTGTTCTATAACCTCTTTTTCAAACAAACAAACAACAACAACAACAACAAAAGAACAAAAAACCAACAACCTAAACAGTATGCGGTGGGTCTTGCTCCATGTCAACATATTTGAATTTACATGGTCAGTTTAAAAAATACCCATTGTTCTTTTATTCATATTTCTTGTATTAACTAATCCCCTATGGATGGAAATTTAGGCTCTTTCCAACTTTTCAGTCTTACAATTAGTTAGACCACCCCAACAGCGGTTTCCTGCAGAATTTCCCGCTCTGCTCTCTTCTATGGAAAGCCAGCTCAGAGTTGCTTGGAAGAAGGAGGGAGAGAGAGGAGAGAGGAAGCGGGAGGGAGGAAGGAAGGACGGCCTTTGGGCTTCTAAACAGGTCCCCCAAGGAACTGAGGCAGGAGCCTGGGGTCGGCGGTACCTGGTGAGGGGCTGCTCAGGGCTCAAGTCTGGTGGCAGGGCTAGAAGCCTCAAGCTTGTCTCAGCTTCTCTTTTCCAGATCAGCGGGTACCAGAGCCTGAAGACCCTAAGGTATGGGTCTAGCCTACCCTTGTCCCAGCAGCCTAACAATAACCTACCTGTCCAAACTGTGTGGAATGTGGAAGTGGGATGGTTAGAGAGGTGGCGTTAGGATGCTCCCCTGAGGAGCCGGGGGTCAGGCTTAGCACATGATCCTGTAGACTCCTGCAGAAACTAGCTGAGGGCCACCAAGGCCTGACAGATCTAATCTGATTCTGTTCTCGTCAGCCCCTAGCCAAGTCATCAGAACTCGTGGCTCCACTCCTCGACCTTGTTCCGGGGAGCCTGGCATCTCCAGGGAAGCACAAGTGAATGGAGGTGCAACTTCTTGGCGTCTCCATTCTGAGTCATTTGAGGGGACTCTTAACACTCAGGTAGCGTATTACCACTTAGAAGCATTTTCAACATAAGCTGCAGACCAGGAAAAAACATTTACATAGCACATATCCCACAATAACTTTGTATCTATAATATATAAAGAACTATCAAAATTCAATAAGAAAACAAACTACTTGATGATAAAAAATAGTAAAAGAACTGAACAGAGCCTTCACCAAAGAGGATATGTGGGTAGCGAATCAATAAGTGAAAAGATGCTCGCCTAGCTAGCTGATGATGATGAGTTAAAAATTTTAAAAAGCATTTTCAAGTCCATAATCCCACGTGATTGTTTCATCAGTTCCGTGAGGTCAGTAATTATTATTATTACTATTCCTATTTTATCGTGAAGAAATGGAGGCTCATGGAGGTTAAGTGACTTGCCCAAAGTCAAAGCTAGAACTCAAAGCACTTGGGAGGTTTTTGCATTCTAAAGATGTTCTAGAAGCCAATACTTAATATCCAATGGACAAGGCCGCACTTTTCATTTTAAGCAAGGAGAGAAAATCACGCCTTACCGCCCCCATCCCCACCCCCACCACCCTGACTAGCGTCATAAGCACTGAGACCCAGCATAGGCTCAGCCCCTATGGGTGCCCAGTAAAATGTGGAGCAAGTGACTATTGAGTGGCCAATAGCAGGAGGTCTTGTAGGCTGGGAAAGGCCTGCCCTGGGACCTTCCACAGCTGGTGCTCTGCTTTGTAGAAAGGGGCCCTTTTCTAGGAGCAGTGGGTCCCAGCCTGGGCCCGGCACACAGCTAGAAATCCGTATTTGGCTTCCTGGGCTTGGATCTGGACAGGGGTCCGATGTACTTTGACTTACCTTGACTAAGAACTTGGTTCCAGCTGAGGTTCTGGGCCCTGATCCTGGCACTGGGGTCCCTGCAAGGACACTGAATGTTGGGGTCTTCAGGCTGACAGAAGGAGCAGAGGGCACAGGATTGATCATGGTGCCACTCCTCCACCTTTATGTACCATATCTCCTCTGCCCTCCCCAGTGTTGGCACAGCATTTCCTGCCAGAGGCTGCAAACTCCGTTAAGGCAGAGAAATGTCTAGTTAACGATGTATATTTGCTAGGATCTAGCAAAGAACTTGGCACAGAGCTCAAGGAACTGAGGAAAGGAAGATGGGGCAAGGTGGGGAGAGATTCACACATAGGGCTAGCAGGCCTATTTCCTAAGCTGTGTGTTTGGGGGCAGGCCCCAGCCCTCTGTGTGTTCCAAGTCTGGGGTCTGTGGCTGTGGATGCCAAGAATAATTCCCATCTCGACTACCACTCGAACAGAATACTGTGTTTGCAGCCATTGTTCCCAACACATGGCCCTGGCTTTCATTCATTCAACAAAGACTGACTGATCATCTAGGAGATGCCGGGCATTTTATATATATGAACTCATTTGATTCTCATAACAAGCCTATTTGGTAAGTACCACTATTATCCCCATTTTACAGACAAGAAAATTGAGGCACGGAATGGTCACAGAGCTAGTAAGGGGCAAACCCAGAGAATTTGGTTTCAGAGTCCAAGTTCTTGACCACCACACTACCACCTCTCAGTAAAGAAACCAGGCCAGACACCTGCCCTCACCATCCTTACATTCTATGAGGGAAAGAGCCCAGAAATCATCTGGTAGATCTGTAATGCACTTTTGAATAATAGTAAATGCTAGAAGGAAAAAGGAAGCCATGTCTCAGACACTGACTTGCTGTGTGTCTTTGGGCAAACTGCTTTACCTCTCTGGGCCTCTGTTTCCTTATCCACTAAAAGCAGGGCATTACTCATCTGCCCACCCACCTGCTAAGGTTGTTGGAAGGATCAAAAGGAGCTAATGGATGAGGGAGCCCCTTGTTTTTGTTTTTGTACAGACACCAACCCAGGACTCCAGGGAATTTTTTCCCCTTGGGGGATTTAAGTCAGCTAGCTTTCACCAGAAAGGCATCACTAGCTTCCCTCAGACACCTTTACGAGCCAGATGGTTCTACATCCCGTGAGATTCTTACTGCATTTTCAAAGGCAGAGAGCGTTGCTCGCCTACTCTTGGGAAGTAGTGGTCACCTGGCAGTTACTTTGAGGGCCTTCCCCCGACCAAACATACTTACTGAAATGGAACTTTCTGGAACAATGACCATTAAAAACTCCTCACGAGAAGCTCAAACCATGAGAGATTAAGGGACAGGTGCTAGACGTCCAACATTTGCTCCAGATCCATTTGCCACCCTTCAGCACCCTGCCCTGTGTCCCAGGAGGCTGACCTCCACTGGTTGCCTCCCCAGGTCCCTGCTCTCTGGCTTCTGGTTGGGTTTGACCACAGGATATGTGGGAAGATGGGCGAGCAGGCAGGAGAGGCAAGTGAGCCCCTGCCCCGTTGGGTCTGGTTGGGCTGTAGTTACACCATCCCTCTAGGGACACACCTTTCCTACAGCCATATCCTGGGTGTGGTAGCTTTCCCATTGCCTCTCCAGGGGTGGGAGGTGCCTCACCGTGCCCTGTTGGTTTCCCTTAACTCTGCCCCCTTAAACTCTAGGCAGTGACCCCATTGGAACATGACTCTCTTTCCTGCTGGGGCCTGGACCTCCTACTAGGAACATCCCCTCCCAGAATCACGGGGTCCTGTTTCTTCCCACAGGCCCCTGCTCTCATTAGCCAGAAGATGAAGACTGTGTGGGAGTAAGCCAGAGCACCCAGAGACCCAGGCTCTGGGTTGCCATCTTCAAGGACAGACTCCGGGCCGGGGCTACCAGGGGAGGGTGCCTCTTGCAGCCTCTCCTAGATACCTGGGCACTGACCTCAAAGTTCCCAGAGGAGGCTCCTCTCCCGCTCTACCTGGAGAAGCTCCGCTTTTACGTTTATGACCCAGACTTCTGCACAGGACCTGCCCGTGATGAGTTCTGCTGCTGAGGAATTAAAACAACCCCGTCAGGTTATCAGAATCTGGGGAGCGGCACAGTGGTGAGCATGGTGCTTCAGTGGCATTTGACAACAGCCATGCTTGGAGGCACCTCGGCCAAAATCTTGTTTTAACTTTGGGGAAACTGAGGCCCAGCACGGGAGAAGTGAGGTTCATCCTAAGGTGTGAAGTATTCGGGCATAATTGCTTATTACTCTGATTTTTCATTGCCAGATTCCAGTGATTGGGGTATGAGAAAATGCCATAGGTATCCAATGATAATACAAAGTACCTGGAAAATATTAATATGTGCTAAATAAAAGGTTCTTTGGGTTTAAAGTAGCTTCTTCCCAGGCCCAAACCTAGAGAGACCAAAAGGAAATCAGCTCTGTGCTCAGGTGAATTCTTTAATCCTTTAAGAGTAAATTGAGGCATCAACGACCTAAATTTAAAAACTAAAACCATACAACTCTTACAAGAAAATACGAGGGCAAATGTTCATGACCTTGAATTCGGCAGTAGTTTTTTAAATATGACAACAAAAGCACAGGCGACAAAAGAAATAAATTGGACTTTATTAACTTTTGTGCATCAAAGGACATTAACAAAAAAGCGAGAAAGCCTACAGAATGGGAGAAAATATTTGTAAATCATATATTTGATGAGTTTAATGCCTAAAATATATAAAGAACTCTTACACTTTAATAACAGAAAGGCAAACAACCCAATTAAAAGTTGGGCAAAGGACCTGAATAGACATTTTCCTAAAGATATACAAATGACCCACATGAAAAGATGCTCAACATCATCACTCAATGTCACAAAATGCGTGGGAGGCCACAGAGGAATCAGAGGCAGGGCTTTAGAACTAAAAGCTGGCACTGCACCATGACGCCACGTGGCCTCTGCTGGCCACCCGCGGGCTAGAGAGGGCCCACAGCCATGATCAGGTGAGTGAAGTTCAAGCTCACACTGGCCTAGCCTGAGCATGTGAAAGGGACAAAGTCATCAACAAATTGGCTCTCCGGACTCATCCATGTCCCCACCCTTGAGAATCAGCCTCTTCCAGGAATGTAGTTACAGCTTTAGGAGGTAAACTCATTAGCCAGCTGTTCTGTTTCTGTACACGACCTGCACCCCTTGGCCGAGGGCATCAGTTTCCCCACAGGGCCACGAGAGGAAGGCAAATGTCCTAGAATTAGAGCATTCATGATCCCCCTGCTGAACTGGAGCATCCAGATGGCCCTGGATGGGGAGGCCAGATGAGCCACTGGAGCCCTGAGGGGTTCTTTTC
>NW_011888855.1:2023755-2025567 GCF_000151845.1 Pteropus vampyrus
TACAGTTCTTGTCCTTTTCCATCTGACTTATTTTGCTTAGCATAATACTCTCAAGATCCATCCATGTTGCTGCAAATGACAATATTTCTTTTTCTTATGGCTGAGTAGCATTCCACTGTAAATATGTACCACATCTTCTTTACCCAAGCATCCACTGAAGAACATTTAGGTTGTTTCCATGTCTTGGCTATTGCGAATAATGCTGCCATGAATATAGGGGTACATATATCTATATGGTTAAGTATTTTCAAAATTTTTGGGGTCAATACCTAGAAGAGGGATTGCTAGGTCATATGGTAGCTCTATTAATTTTCTGAGGAAACTCCATACTGTTTTCCACAGTGGCTGCACCAATTTGTGTTCCCACTAGCAGTGCACGAGGGTTCCCTTTTCTCCACATCTTCTCCAACACATATTATTGCTTGTCTTATTGATAATTCTTAACGGATATGAGGTGGTATCTCATTGTGGTATTGATTTACATTTTCCTTATAACTAGTTATGTTGAGCATTTTTTTCATAAATCTGTTGGCCACCTATATGTCTTCTTTGAAAAAATATCTGTTCAGGTTCTCCGACCATTATTTTATCAGATTGTTTGTTTTGTTGAGTTCTATGAGTTCCTTATATATTTTGGATATTAACCCTTTATCAGGGGTATCATTTGCAAATATCTTTTCCCATTTCGTTGGCTTCCTTTTTGTTTTGTCGATGGTTTTTTGCTGAGCAGAAGCTTTCTAGTTTGATGTAGTCCCGTTCATTTGTTTTTGCTTTTCCTTCCCTTGCCTTTGGAGTCAAGTTAACAAAAACCCCTCTGAGACCAAGGTTCATACGTTTAGTGCTCCCATGTCACCTTGGTTGTTCTGCCTGTGCATTTGAGGTAGTGAACTCTTTTCTTGTTTAGATACTGTTCTGCTCTCAACAATTCAGAGGTTGGCAGGCTGGGTACTTTTTTGTTTTCCAGTTATATTAGTTATAGTGCAGGTTTTTGTTTTTTTCTTACTTATTTGCACCTCTGGGATCTCAGTGGAGCAGCATCTTCAGTTAAGGAAAATGCCGCATATCCTCTGGGATGGGGAGCGTCCCCTGTGACCGACTCACCTCGGTTACAGGGCACTACCACTGAGCAGGGGGTATGTGGCAGGTGATAGAGACTAGTTTTTCTGAGCTCCCAGCACTACCTCCTTTTTACTAATGGTCACTGGCTTTACTGCGTTTGGGAGGTATCTCCGCTGCCTCTACCATGCTGTCAAGATGGGTGGGACAGGGCGGGCAAGCTGATGATTTCACAGCCCCTCTGTACTGTTTAAGACATTTTAGTTTTCTCTACCTGGATCTGTCAGGGTGGGTGGAGCCAGTTCAGGATCCTGCGGCTCCACTAACCCTCCAGTAATGGCTGTCAGCATGCTGTGTTGTTTTAAGCTTCCCAGCCACCTTAACTGGGGTCTGCTGCAATGGAGAGAGGGAAAGGGAGATGCCTTTTCTTGGGGGATCACTGCTTCTGCCTCTCTTATGCTCCAGGCCACGATGTGAGTGCTGCAGCCTGAGTTTTCCACTGCCATCGCACTCCCTGGAGCCTCAGTGGGCACCAAGAGGCATTTGTGGCACCAGCCTCTTCCTTCCCTCGTCCTGCCTCTCCTACTTGTTCCAATGCATGGATCTTTTGGGAATGTTTGTGTGTTGAGCAGGGGATCCTTGTTGAGTTATATTTGTCTGACTTGTAAATTTAAGGGGAGAAACACAGGAGACTTCTCACTTTGCCATGGTGTTTATGTCATTCCCTAGTTTGATTTTTAAATGTATTTGTTAAAG
>NW_011888855.1:2026642-2034451 GCF_000151845.1 Pteropus vampyrus
GTGGTTAAGTTAAGGATCTTGATTTGGGGAGATTATTCAGGTGCACCCTAAATGCAATTGCATGCATCCATGTAAGAGAAAGGTGAAGGGAGATTTAACCACAGACAGATATAGAAGAAGGTGATGTAAAGATGGAGGCAGAGATTGGAATGATGTGATCACAAACCAAAGAATGTCAGCAGCCACCAGAAGCTGGAAGAAGCAAGGAACAAATTCTCCTCTGGAGTCTCCAGAGGGAGTATAGCCCTGCTGACATCTTAATTCAGCCCAATGATACCGATTTCGGACTCCTGGGCTCTAGAACTGTGAGAGAATAAACTGCTGTTTTAAGTTGTCTAGTTCGTGGCAATTTGTTACAGCAGGCACGGAAAAATAATACAAATACTGAGACCCATGCTTGTAACATACTAAGTGTTATAAAAAGTGTATTACTATTTCAAGAAAATGGCCAGAAGTTCACACTCTGAAATGCTGAGAACTGGACAGCTCAAGGATCATTAATTGTATTTTCAGGGGATTTGTTTGTGTCTGAGTACAGAATGTGGTTCCAGACAGAAGTTTATTCTGATGAGGGAAATGAATAGAACATACCATTTGGCAGTCCACCCTCTACCAGCAGACCTTTTAATCAGGTGCGACAAGAGAGCAGGGACCCCTGTAGCTTTAGATGGAGGCAGTGGCCATACTCCAAAGCCTTCTCCTTCTGCTTAAATAAGATGTCCTATTTATAGTCCAGGCAGCAAAATCACCTGGAAGGGAATGTGAGGTATTTTTCAAAGCCTTGAAAACAGAGATCCTAAAGAGTATCCGGTGGTAAAATTTGCTTCCCAAAGAATGACTCATGTCTGAGAAGGTGGTCTACTATAGTGATTAAGAACCTTTAGAGTAAGATAAACTGGTCCCCTACTGAGTCCCTACTCTGCAGGTACAAGTCACATGAGCCCAAGAAGACATTTCACCTCTCTGAGACTCAATTTCTTTGGGAAACTGTGAGGGGTGTGAGGTGGTGGAGAGGAAGAAAACATTGCCTCATTGGATTATTGTATGAATCAAATTAAATACATGTAAAGTGCTTATTCTTGGACCTGGTGAGCAGTAAATATTCAATATACAGTCCAAAAAAGGTGAAGCCAAAGCATGCATTCTTTCAAAAACATGGAGGATTAAGCAGACAATTGTTTTAAATAGGGCTCAGGGAAAGTGAAAAAATCTGTGCACAAAAAGTCCCTTAAGTTTTTTGTTTGTTTTAGCCTCAAACATTGTTTTCTTTACTCTCTAAAGCTTACAAATCCAATAGCACAATGTTTGGGGGTATCATATTAGGATTGGAGAGGTTGTTGAGAGGTTGTTCTTGAAAAGAAAAATAATAGGAGATAGTCCAATTTTTTAATAAAATTAAATTGGGGACATTTCCTGCCTATGAAAGTAGATGCTGGCATTGAAGCAATATTAATTAAAGACATCTTCTTTTTGCCAGGTTTTAGCTCTAGAGAGGAGGTTATGAGAATCATTCAGGCTCTTCATGGCTAGATTTAAAAATGTAATGGAGATGAAAGAATTGACCATATTAAGTGGCTACAGAGGCTACACAGACATGTATTATTTGAGTGCAGAAAGGACAAGGCCTCCCTGTCTGCTTCAATCACAATGCTCATGTGTTGAAAAACATCATGAGATTGTGAGTAGAGTAATGGAGTGGAAACTGAGGCAACTGCCATCTGCTGCCTTCACTAAGTAAAGCCCAAGATGGAAGACTGAATTTGGCTAACTCTATGATAGTTTATAGCCTTATTCTTTTTTTGTCCACCAGAAGCCGTTCCCTCCTTCTTCCCTAGTTACAAAATGCCCGCTTTTAAGTCTAAGGGTGGGCATGTAGCCCACTTCTGGCCAATAACATGCAAGGAGAAGTGTGCCTAGGGGTTTCCAGAAAAGATATTTCTGTCTTCAATAATGACAAGGGAAGCTTGTCCTGCTGCTTCCCTTGCTTCCAGCCACTGAAGACAGTCTTGTGATGCTTGGAACTGCAGTGCCTATTATGGGACCATGAGAGGAAGGATGAGAATCAAAGAAAAGCCAACCTTAAACTGTGACACCGCTGAGCTGCTGCTGCCCACTGCAGCCACCACCCTCCTCTGGACTTCTAGTTACATGCAAATGTAAACTATTTGCCAGCCATTCTGTTTCCTGCAAGTAAAAGTATTTGTAATTGATATGTACAAATAAATTCAGATTGTCAATAGTTTAGGTTCACGGACCTTGGAGCGCACCAAGATGTAACTACAGTTGGCCCTCCCCATCCACAGGTTCTACATCCATGAATTCAACAAACTGTGAATCAAAAATATTCCAAAAAGTAACCTTGTTGCTGATGTGTACTATGTAGTTTGGCTGATGATGAGTGGTTATATCTGTACTGAACATGTACAGACTTTTTTTTTGTCATTATCCCCTAAATAATGCAGTATAACCACTATGAACATAACATTTACATTGTGTTAAGTATTATAAGTAATCTAGAGATGATTTAAAGTATACGGGAGGATGTGTGTAGGTTATATGTAAACACCATGCTGTTTTATATGAGGGACTTGAGCTTCCGTGGATTTTGGCAACCACAGGGGTCTTAAAAATCAATCCACGTGGATACTGACGGATGACAGTACATTATAAGATATTTGAGGAGAGGGTGGGAAATGACTTTAAATTACTCAACCAGAGAATAAAAAGAATGTTAAGGAGAAAGGTAAGTTAAATTTAGTTATTCCTTGATTTGTTCAAATATTTATTGAATTTGTATTACTTGACAGGCACTGTGCTACAGGGAATACTTTGATGAAAGGGTAGACAAAGTCTCTGCCTTCATACAGTGTGTACGTTTCATAAATAAACTTATGAAAAAATGAATACTGAATAGAAAGATAAATTTTGGCAACAGTGGGAGTTATGGGTTTAGGAAAGAATTTACAATTTTGCTTTTTTCTTTCCACTCCAGGAGTCCCTTTATTGAAAAATAAACCAGACTAAGCATTGGACAGAAACTTGTGATGAGATACATTGAAATCCTGAGATACAAAATATAGTAAATTATAAACACCTTCTTATCTTCAAAAGATGGTCATGGCAAGGTGAATGTATTAAAATAGAAATATGGCTCTGAAAGTATATTCTTTGAAAATAAAATAATTAAAGACAGACTTAGGAATACCATACCAGGCCAAAATTATAACTGCTTTTAATATAGCAATATATATCTAAATTATACCAAGAATTAAGGATGATAGACATTTAAGAATTGTATACAAAGTTGTATAGGATAAAGAAAAAAATATAATTAGACAACTCTCTTCTTTTCTTATTCCAAAGTTATTAACCTGCATGTATGTTTACCCAAATTCTCTGCCTTTCATTTTAACAAGTGTCCTTGATCCTCCAAAAAGCCCAAACCCCCTTAAGTGCTCGGGATTCCATCCTTTTCAAGGACTGTACTTTAAATATTCTCTCTCCCACTGCACCATAAGCCTTTGCACCTGATTTACTAACTTTCTTAATTTATTAAATTTCTTCTGGTTTATTCTCATCAATATAGAACAATAATCTAAAATTTCTAGCATTTTCTATCATTAAAGAAATTCTTCTAAACTCCTGTCCCTCTTAATCTAAAGAACTGATTGACTCATTTCTCACTACCAATTTTCTCTTCGATCTTACTAAAACCAGGCTTTTATCCCCTACATCCCACGGAAACTGCCCTTGTCAAAGTCACCAAGAGCCTTTATGTCACCATCTACCCCCCAAGCTCATTCTTATCAAAATTGATCTCTCAGCAGTATTTGACACAGCTGGCCATTCTTTCTTTCTGTGAGGTTGAACTATATGAAATTTCTGGTTTTATAGGTCTAAAATGAGGTAGGCAATTTCCTTCGGCTCAATATAATAGTAAGACTTTTTTGTAACTTTCATGATTCCGGTGTCCAGGGTCTTTTCCCTACGACTATCACTTATAAATCTCATTCTTATATTCTCCACCTTTACTTAACCTTAACTCTTTGTCATAGGCCTTATTTTCTACTCCAGCTACCCTCTCCCTCCAGGTGATCTCACCTACTCCCATGGTTTAAATACCTTCTTTGTGCTGATGTCTCATATCGTGAGCTTCTTCTCCTATGAGGTCTAGACACGTATATGCAATTAACTACTTACCATTTACTTTTGATATCTAGTAAGTATCTCAAACTTAACATGGCCAAAATAGAATTCTTGATTTTAACCTCTGACAAGCTTGTCTCCTAGTCTTTATCTCAGTAATGGCACCCTGGCATTCCCAGATATTCAGGACTAGGAGTCATTCTGGATTTCTGCCTTTTAACTCCCACATCCAGCCTATAGGAAGTTCCCTTCCTTTTCCCTCTAAAATAATAGCATATTCATTCACTCATTTCCATTTACAATACCAATAGCCTAGAGCAAGGTTCCTCAACCTCGGTACTTTTGTAATTTTGTGTCGAATAATTTTTCATTGTGGGGGGCTGTCCTGTGCATTGTCGGGTGCTTTTCACCATCCTTGGCCTCTGTTAGCTGAAAGTAGCATCTTGGTTCCCAACCGTGACAACTAAAAATGTCTCCAGGCATTGCCAAATATGCCCTGGAGCAAAATTACCCCTGGCTGAAACCACTGCTCAGAGCAATCTGCCACCACCTCCTACTGGGATGATTGCAATAGCCAACCAAGCAGGTCTCCTTGCTCCTACTTTTGACCTCCTACATGCAATTCTCCTAGTAAGATGAGTTTTTTTAAAATTATAAATCAGTTCGTGTCATTCCCCTGATTAAAACATTTTACTCAGAACAAAACCACAAATTCTTTATGTAGTTATAGCCACCACTCACATGTCTCATCTCATACAATTCACTAAGTTCCAACCATACCATTCCTCAAACATATCGGGCTTGTTACACTCTAAAAGCCTTTGGACTTGTTTTTTCCTCTTTCTGGGATTTTCTTAGCACTCAGATCATAGCTTAATGTTTTCATTCTCTGTCATCTAGTGCTAATAGGTCTCCTTATGACCTGGGGGAGAGGCACTAGTGAACAGTAGAGGATGACATTGGTGTCTGGGCTAGCTGCTTATGTAGTTCATTTGTTCTGTCTAGTCTTGCTTGTTCTTGATCCTACATGGACTACTCCGAACTTTCTGTGGATTTCTTCTGGGCCTTCGTAACCTTGATTCATAGTGGAAATCAGCTCAGGGTGGGCTGTTCCATGAGCATGGTCATTTGATGTCCTGTCAGAACAATATATTCTGCTGCAGATGGCATGGTCTTGTTCCAAAACTATTGGTATCTGCATTGTGATTCTTGCATTAATTAGAGTTTGTCATAAATCTAATGGCTCTTTTTGTACCACTGGTATTTCCAATACTATAGGATCTGTCAGGTTATATTGCTTGAGAGGCAGGGCTGTTTGCACTGCTACCTGGATCTACTACAAAACCATTTCAGCTACTTCAGCCCCCACTTAAAGATGGCAGCATTTCTTGTCACACAGAATGAAGTCTTAGCATTATTCTCAGTAGTGGAATATACTGTCTCTATGATCCAAAGAGGTCTTCGGCACTGTGCTTCCTTCTTCATGGTGGGAAATGCACATGTAAGAAGCAATAATTTGGCCTGTACTTTGAAGGGGACATCTTGGAATGCCATAGGACATTGAACCCTAAAGTTTTCCTAATGTGGTGGGCCCTTGAAACTTCTTAAAGGTTCTTTCTGCTCTCTGGAGCTCTGTGTCTTACCAAGGCTTTCCATGAATAGATTCTGCCATTGCTTTGGGATATGGTCCCTATCAGGTGCAGTACATCTGTGGCCTGTTTTTGTGGTTACATAAGCCTATGTATGAGCCACGGTATCAAGAAGGAAGATGGGGGGAAAACCTGGGGGAGTTCACGTCTTGCTGAGGAATACCTTCTGCATGGTCTTCAAAGGGGTGGGGGGGAGGATGTTAGTTATTAAGAATCTGAGGACTCATGATTTTTGGTGTTGTCAACCCCGTCCCATGTGTCATGGTCCCTTTTCCAACAAGGGCCTTGACATTGGCATAGAAAATATGCATTGTTTAAGAATTTCATCTTCTTTGGAGCTCTGATACTCTTAATATTAAGTCTTAGTCTTCAGCATTCACTGCAGGAATTGAGGCCTCTCTCAATGCTACCAAAAAGGCCTTCTGGCTTTCACACTTAGCTTTAAATTGCCAGTTATCTTTTTCTAGAGCATCAATCAAGCTTCGCCATTGTCACCTAATTCCCTTATTTTTATAATTGGTATTTCCACCATATTTTTTAAATGACTAATACAGCCACGGCATTCCTTTCCACCAGTGTATGATCCCAGTTCACCACTGGTGAAAGTTTAACAATTGCCAGTGGCTATCCATGTTTCACCTTCCAAAAGTGGTAAGGTATTCTTTACTAGCAGTGGATGATCTGGCTCCCAAATTCCATCTGCACTGACTTTCTTGGGTCATTCCTGCCAATGAATGTCACAGGTCGGTTTCCCCGGAAGCAGACTCTGAGATAAATATGAGCATACTGAAGACTTAATGGGAACTGCTATTTTGGGCCATTATTTCTTCAAATATTCTTTCTGCCCCACTCTGTCTTGCCTCTCCTTCTTGGAATCAAATTACACATATGTTAGACCACTTGATATTGTCCTACAAGTCACTAAGGCTATCTTCATACTTTTTAAATCTCTTTCTGTTATGCATGCAAAAATGAAATCAGATTATTTTTTTACACCATGTACAAAAATTAACTCAAAATAGATTAAAGACTTAAGACTTGAAACCATAAACTCCTAGAAAAAAATAGAGGCAGTAAAATCTTTGACATTGGTCTTAGCAACATTTTTTTTGCATATGTCTCCTAGGGCAAAGAGAACAAAAGCAAAAATAAACGAATGGGACCACATCAAACTAAAAAGCTTTTGCACCGCAAAGGAAATCATCAACAAAACAAAAAGGCAACCTATCAAATGGAAGATATTTGCAAATAATATATCTGATAATGGGTTAATATCCAAAAATACATAAATAACTCATACAACTCAACATTAAAAAAATAAACAATCTAATTAAAGAATGGGCAGAAGACCTGAATAGACATTTTTCCAAAGAAGACATACAGATGGCCAACAGACATATGAAAAGATGTATGAAAACATCACTAATCGTTAGGGAAATGCTAATCAAAATCACAACGAGATATTACCTCATACTTGTCAGAATAGCTATTATCAATACATCAACAAATAACAAGTGTTGGCAAAGATGCAGACAAAGAATGCTTGTGCACTTTGGTGAGATTGTAAATTGGTGTAGCTACAGTATGGAGGTTCTTCAAAAAATTAAAAACAGAACTACTATATGACTGAGCAATTCCAACCCTGGTTATTTCTCCTATGAACTCGTAACATAAATTCAAAAAGATATATGCACCACTATGTTCACTGCAGATTTATTTACAATAGCCAAGATATGGAAGCAACCTAAGTGTCCATAGACAAATGAATGGATAAATAAGATGTGGTATACATATACGATGAAATATTACTCAGCCATAAGAAAGAATGAAATCTTGCCATTTATGACAGCATGGATGTACCTAGAGAGTATTATGGTAAGTGAAATAAGTCAGAGAAAGTCAAATATGATATGATTTCACTTATAGATGGAATCTAAACAACAAAATGAACAAATAAAACGTAAAGGGACTCATAGATAGAACTGATAGTTTCCAGATAGGAAGGGGATTAGAG
>NW_011888855.1:2034501-2036539 GCF_000151845.1 Pteropus vampyrus
TTTTTTTGCATATGTCTCCTAGGGCAAAGAGAACAAAAGCAAAAATAAACGAATGGGACCACATCAAACTAAAAAGCTTTTGCACCGCAAAGGAAATCATCAACAAAACAAAAAGGCAACCTATCAAATGGGAGAAGATATTTGCAATTAATATATCTGATAATGGGTTAATATCCAAAAATACATAAATAACTCATACAACTCAACATTAAAAAAATAAACAATCTAATTAAAGAATGGGCAGAAGACCTGAATAGACATTTTTCCAAAGAAGACATACAGATGGCCAACAGACATATGAAAAGATGTATGAAAACATCACTAATCGTTAGGGAAATGCTAATCAAAATCACAACGAGATATTACCTCATACTTGTCAGAATAGCTATTATCAATACATCAACAAATAACAAGTGTTGGCAAAGATGCAGACAAAGAATGCTTGTGCACTTTGGTGAGATTGTAAATTGGTGTAGCTACAGTATGGAGGTTCTTCAAAAAATTAAAAACAGAACTACTATATGACTGAGCAATTCCAACCCTGGTTATTTCTCCTATGAACTCGTAACATAAATTCAAAAAGATATATGCACCACTATGTTCACTGCAGATTTATTTACAATAGCCAAGATATGGAAGCAACCTAAGTGTCCATAGACAAATGAATGGATAAATAAGATGTGGTATACATATACGATGAAATATTACTCAGCCATAAGAAAGAATGAAATCTTGCCATTTATGACAGCATGGATGTACCTAGAGAGTATTATGGTAAGTGAAATAAGTCAGAGAAAGTCAAATATGATATGATTTCACTTATAGATGGAATCTAAACAACAAAATGAACAAATAAAACGTAAAGGGACTCATAGATAGAACTGATAGTTTCCAGATAGGAAGGGGATTAGAGAAGGGATGGGCAAAAAAGGTGAAAGAGATTAAGAATTACAAATTGCCAGTTATAAAAATAGTCATGAGGATGTACAGTACAGCATAGGAAATATAGTTTATAATACCGTAATAACTATGTATGGTGTCAGATGGGTACTAGACTTATCTGTGGGATAACTTTGTAAGGTATATAAACATCTAATCACCATGTTATACACTTGAAACTAGTGTAATATGGTATGTCAACTGTAAATAAAAAATGAATTTAAAGTTATATTAACAATAGAGATAACTCCCAAATCTTTCTGTTCTTTATACTAGATAATTTCTAGGAATCTGTTTACAATTTCACTAATCATTTCTTCTGTACCTATAATCTGATGGTCAGACTATCCAGTGAATTTTCCATTCCAGATATTGTACTTTTTGGTTTTAAAACTTACATTTGTTTATTTTTGTCTTTTTCATTTTTCTGCTGATATTCCCCATCTGTTCCTTCTTACGACCATCATTTACATTTGTAAAGATACTTATAATAATTGCTATAAATTTATTTTCTCTTAATTCCAACATCTGGATTTTCTTGAGGTCTGTTTCTATGTACTGGAGAATTTTGAACAGAAAAATGATGTACTCTGATTTTTTTTAAAAAATACTACTCTGATTGCCAGTTGGTAAATGAACTTTAGGGGCACAAAAATCAAAAGAATGGGCATCGTTTAAGAGGATAGTGTTACAGTCAGATAAGGGATGACGTTTGTTTGGTCTTGAGTAGTAGCACTGGTGTGGATGAGAGGGTTCTGACAATCAAGTCTTGTAGACAGATTGGGAAGAACACTTTGATAATTATTCCACCCATATGTACCTTTTATAACCAGTCAGCCCAGAGGAAGTACTTTTCTCATATTAGCACGGATTTGCACATCTGCATACAGAAGACTTTGCAGTGGAGTGGTATCTGCCGACATATCATTTTGGCTTTGATGGATTCAGATAACAGAGTTTTAAAAGGACTCTCTCAAAATTTTGATGAGAAGCTAGAAAACAAGACTATTTTCGGAGCTTGAGGACAAGTAAGTAATAAAGGCTAAAGAATGGTCTTAGCATCACTTTAAAGCAGTGGTTCTCGACTGGGGGCACATTT
>NW_011888855.1:2040204-2055086 GCF_000151845.1 Pteropus vampyrus
AATTCGTGGTGCAGCTCTTCGCGGAGGAGTGGGGCCAGTACGTGGACCTGCCCAAGGGCTTCGCGGTGAGCGAGCTGCAAGGTGTGCCTCCTGCCGCCGCACATCCAGGTGGGTCCTGCGGAAGGGCCGCGCACCCTGCCGCCGCTTCTGGTCCTCGGGCGTCCCTTTCCCCGCCGCGCACCTCAGGTGCCCCGCGCGCCTTGTCTGGTTCGAAGGACTGCGCCGCTATCGCAAGCCTCGGGGACAGCACAGAGAATGTGCCTGTCCGAAGGTGGAGGTCGCTTGCTGTCCTGGGTCGAGGCGGGGGGCGTGGGTTTCCTAAACTGGCGCGGCGCGCGCGCGATCGCCCCCATGTGTGTGGTCCTCAGCCACCCGCATCCTCCTGGTGTGCCAGGAGCAAGTCACAGCCTGTGATGATCAAAGGGCTGTGCTATATAGTAGCTGTGTTTTTATTTCGGGGTGGTGCGCGACTGGGGCAGAGAGATTGTGGGAGTATTGGCCTTAGGGTTTGTTCCCCGGAGTTGTGTTCACCACATGCGGAAACACAAATTTCTGGAGTCAGCCCATACCCCCTCCTCTTCCTTAGCTTTCAGTTTCTTTAACTTAAGTAAAGCAACCATTCATTTAGCCTCTTCCTAGTTAGTAACTGTCACTGAATCTGAGTACACACTCTCTGCCTACATTGATAAAGTCACTTGACTTCAGTACTGCAAGACCTTCTTAAATATCAACTTTAGCTAGACCACGATTTCCTGGTCGTGCTGGCTGAGAAAGTTGTCATGTCTGAGGATTATTTTATGGCTTAACATTTTTTTTTTTTTTAAAGAAGCCATGCTCACATACCTCTGCGGATTGGTCCCATAAAAACACATAAGCCATGCTTGAAACAAGAGTTGTCTTCAGCTACCTGAGCTGTCAGCAGAAACTCGGTCACTTTGAAAGATATTTCAGAAAGGAAGACACTAAAAAGTGACTACAGCTTAATATTGGCAATGGAGGTCTTAAAGGTCAGTCCCCATAGAACCGCTAACCAATCATGGTGCAGACAGTGTAGCACAAGCAATCACTGTGTTTTACAAGGTCACTAGCAATGGCCGTCAGAACAAGCATGAAAGCAAACTGAGACCTCTGTGTAAATGAAGAATATATTCTAGAATATATAGTATGAGAGCCAGGATCACAGAGTCTTAAGGCCTATAGCTGGAGAAATAACAAGTCACATTATTTAAGCAGTGACCGCATGTGGCCAAACTTATGCTCTTTGTTCCTGTCTCTGGGAGAAGAGGCCTACCATCCCAGCAGCATGGCCTCACTAATGGGCCACCTTGAGCCTTCGTAAGTGACAGGCATCTATTCAAAAAAAAAAAAAAAAAAGAACAGCTTCAAAACAAATAATACTACGAGTTCAAGTCTGTGGCTCATTTTCCATTCTGCTAGATATTTTCAGTCAGCATAAAAAAAGAACATGAGTGCCATGGTCAGCTATAAGGGAGGACCTCCACATGCTTTGCTATCTCCACCATTACAGAAGAATCTTAGTCAATTCCCTATGTGAGCTGCTCTTCTGCAAAATGAAAGAGCTCAATTATTAGGTAAGGAACATGAATTGGGTCTTATCCATGTTAGCATTTACTGTGCCAGGCACTTACAGCTGCTGCTAAGATGCCTATGGAATGATCTCTATAGTCTCACCTAGCCATAAAATATCCACATCTCTAGGATTTTATAGCTGGGTTCCAAAAATATGTAGTAAAATGATGGTGAAAAGAAATATCTTTCTTTTTCTTCTTAGAGTATATACACATGTATGTGTGCATATATACATATACATAAATATATATCTTTTCTCATGGATATAAATAGGTATCAGAATAGGTATATGGATATACATGTGTGTGGGAGGGGGATGTATGTGTGTTTGTGAATTCCTCCACATTATCTTTTTAAGCTGAGGGAGAAACCTGGCTGAAGAAATCAAAGTATTACAATTACTAAAATGAGATAATATAAAAGACAAATATTTTAAAATATATAATGTATTATATAACAGATACATTATATAACAGATACTTATGAATTCTTGGACTATTTAGTGAGAAAAATAACATGTTTAAAAGGATGAAAGACAATAGTGCTATTATTCTAGTTATTTTAAACTTCACTACAAAAAACTATATTTTATCTCCTATACCAAGCAAAATTTTTCAAAAGTCACAGGTAACCTGAATTATAGAATACCTTTTGTATTCTATATACATTTCACATATATACATATACAGTATTTATTTCTAGAATGTATAATTAAAAAGAGTTATCAGGCCCAGGCCTTGAATTTTTCAAAATAAAAAATCCTATTTTGGGGGAGAAAAACTTTACAGATGTGGGGGGTTGCTAATTTGGCATCACATCTTGTTAGGTACCAGCCCCCCCCCCCCCCCCCCGCCCCCGCTTCAGTCCCACAGGAAATCATCACAAAGAAGTCTACCTCCTCAGAGTAGTTCCAGACCTCCTCAATTAGTATTTGGAGTCTTGTCTTAATTAATAGATTTGTCAAAGGTGCGTCCAACTTCTTAGGTATTTTGGCAACGACAATCTAAATAGACAAGGAAGGATGCGGAGAGGTGGCAGCCATGAAAACTCTTGAAGACAAAAAAATGAGTAGTGAATACCTAGAAACCACAATTCTCCAAAATCTCCAGATGGACAGCAGGGCAAATTCTGGGGTATCAGAGACCATTTACCTCTCTCTAGGCTCTCCAGGGGTTGACAGTAGACTCTCAAAGCCTTTGTCCTCCGAATACAAGACCTTTACTCGGGTTAAAGTACCTGCTTTGGAAGCTTCTGTCATGGGTGCTGGGGTGATAGGCAACACAATCAATTCCACAGCTGACTATAGCTGGAAAAAAAAAAAAACAACTAGAGAATAATCCTCAGAAAATGATGTTGAATATTAAAATATCTTCTAAGCCCGAATCCCACATTTCAGTTTGGTATTCCAAAGAAGTGGCTTATTAGTTTCTAACTTGCTTTGTTACAGATTAATGATTTGGAGATGTTAATGATTTGCCTCATTTCATGTAATTGAAATGAGTGAAATCGAGATTTGGCCTGAGATCTTAATGTCCACAGCCTGTGCTGCATAAATAGGGAGCCTCGTACCCTGGGGAGTCACGTCACACAGACCCGTTTTAAGTGAGTCACTATTGGCGCAGGGGTTTACTATAGCTGTGGTGTTAAGATTTCCTTGGAAACACTCCTAAGTGAAGTAATGATGCCCCATGTCCCCTTCTGGACTCTCTCCCAAGCAGATTGTGCCCATTCTGTGACTATAATAGACTACCAAAATTTTGAAAATGTCACATTTACAATTCCAAACTTGAATCATTCCGAAAGATACACAGTTTACTCACTGTAGTAGTGCCCTAGGGGGCTGCAGTAACAAAGTATCACAAATTTAGTGGCTTACACCAGGGGCCGTGGACTGGTACTGGTTGGTGGCTTGTTAGGAACCGGGCCGCACAGCAGGAGGTGAGCGGCGGGCGAGGGAGAGAAACTTTATCTGTATCTACGGCCTTTCCCCAGCGCTAGCATCACCACCTCAGTTCCACCTCAGATCATCAGATTCTCATAGGAGCATCAGTCCCTGGTCCACAAAGGTTGGAGACCACTGGCTTACACAACAGAAACGTATTATCTCACAGTTCCGGAGGCCAGAGATCAGGGTTGGTTCCTTCAGTGGCTGTGAGGAAGACCTTCCCATGCCTTTCTCCTGGCTTTTGGTGATTTGCTGGTGATCTTTGGCATTGCTTGGCTGCTAGGCCCATCACCCTGATCTCTGCCTTTGTGCTGGCAAGGCCTTCTCTGTGTTCCAATTTCTCCTTTTTATAAGGATGCCAGTCATGTTGGATTACGCACCCACCTACTCCAGTATGACCTCACCTTAACCAATTATATTTTCAATGACTCTGTTTCCAAATAAAGTCACTTTCTGAGTTTGGAATAAACATATAAATTTAGGAGGACACAATTGAACATTACTTTTATGGAGAGAACAGAACTGGTGCACAGTGCATCATAAGCAAGGCCAACCACCCTGTGTGCACCTGTCCTGAATGACCAGGGGAACTGAGCAGAGGAGGAGCAGAGTCCTCGCAGATGTAGCAGTCATTGTTAGAAAGTGGTCACAGCTCATGTGGTGGTGAAGGAGGGTAAATACTGTCATGATAATGGTAATATTGGAACTTGGGGATGAAAAGTCTTTTGAATATGAAATCTAAGGTCAAATCCCAGCTATGACAATTCTTAAGAAAGTGGACAAAAAATTTATACTTGAAATTGATCCCTTAAACTCTTGCTTGAGGAAGCCAGCCATTGGCTGTGATCAACTTTTTCTGTTGAAATATGTATGTTGAAATACTTATTCTTTATGTGTGTATATGTGTAGGGATCTATGTAGATATATGAAGGTATGTATATATATATACATGTATATTTTTTTATATGTGAGTTCTTCATGCTTCTTGAATATGCATTGATCTGTATGTAACTGCTACACATTTACATGTGATGGCATTTGGTCAAGTCCACTTTTAAGTTGCTGTCTTGTAGTTGCAACATGTAAATATTTGACTATGAGTAGCATTTTTAGTTATCTACAAGGTTTTGGCTTAGGAGAGTCAAAAGTCAAACAAAGAAATCCCTGAATTGTAGAGTCAGCGTGTAATTTAACAAAAGCTTATTCATGTGGATTTGTGGGTGTTGGGGGTTGGGCATGGTTAAGAGTTTTTCAGGGTGTTTGGTTTGTTTGTGTGTTTGTTTTGTAGCCCCACAGCCTCCTCTTTTGGCTTGAAAGGAATGGAGGTTATCGGTAAAATAGCAACTTTTCCCCCAACTACCATAACATAGGGAGGGCTTTTTTTTTTAAAAAATGATCTTTTTATTTTAGAATAGTGTTAGATGTACAGCAAAGTTGAAAATATAGAGAGTTCCTGTATAGTGTACCTAGATCTCCCTCTTGTTAACACATTCCTATGGCATATTTGTCACAACTGAGGAACCACCACCATTAGTACAGTACTGTTAACTGAACTCCCCACTTTTTTCAAATTTCTCTAGTTTTCCCTGATGCCCCTTTTATGTCCCAGGATCCAATCCAGGATACTAACAGATTTAGTCGTCATGTCTCCTTAGGCTCCTCTGGGCCACGACAGTTTCTCATATTTTCATTGTTTTTGATGACTGTTTTGAGGAGTATTGGTCAGATGTTTTTGTAGAATATACCTCAATTTTGGCCTATCTGATGTTTTTCTTACACTTAGACTGAGGATGTGGGCTTTTGAGAGGAAGATCACGAAGGTCATCCTCATCACATTATATCCAGGCTATATCCTATCAACATGACGTCACTGATTACCTTAATTTTGGCCGAGGCAGTGTTTGCCAAGTTTTTCTAATATAAAGTTATCCTCTTCCCTCTGTATTCTGAGGAAGCAAATACCAAATGCAGGCCAAATTCAAAGGGATGTAGGGAGTTCAACTCCAACTCCTCGAGAGAGAATATCTAGGCGTTTTGATTCACTAAGTTATTAACAATCATCTGTGCATAAAAAGGTGCCTTGCCACCTTATCTCTATGGTTTCTTTCTTCGTTTACTGAAGATTTATAGATGGCGAGTTCCTAGACTAGAAAGATTTTGCAGGGTGGTGAGGATTTTAGGGCTGCATTTTCTGACCTCCATCGTTGTCTAATATGGCATTCATCTAATGTGGCCCCCTTGCCCAGGACAGGAGAGCTAACAGCTGAAATGAGGTACAGGGAAGCAGCAGATAAGAGGAATCTCAGGAGAACCATACGTCTGAATATTCAGGGTTTCTTTCAGATATCCAAAATATTTTGAATATTTTGACCACTTTATGTTATAGTCCTGAAATATATGATTTAATATTTTTTAAATGAGTGCTAAAATGATGTTGCAATTTATAAGTGATATATAGCAGGTGACTCATTCACTAGTGGTCTAGATTGTAGACTGAGTTGAATTTTGATCTGCTTTTATTGTATTTTGAGTCTTTTCTATGTCGGCTATCATTTCTTGCTGCTATCAGTTTGCCTGTCTCCAGCAGTTTCCTTTCTGATTTGCTGTTTATAACCTTCGGTGAATTTAGAATCCAGACAACCAGATTTGTTAGGAATACAGTGTTAGTCAGTACAGTCTGAGATTAGATCTGTGAACTCGAGATCTGAGCAAATATAAGTTGTAAGTATGTTAGTGCATAGCTAACCAACACGCTTATACAGCAACCAGGAGTTTTATTTTGCATGCTTGCTAGTTTTCACCTGCTGTAGAATGGTGAGATGGCTGAGGTGCTTTACTATAATTTAAAACAGGCCAGTTGCAGATAAACTACTTTTCACAGTGTGCCCTAAATATATTGTGAATGACTAGGGACCTACGGTTCAAATCTATTGATTGATTGATTGATTGATTGATTGATTCATGGGCGAGGCAACCCTTGGTTGACCTCACAGATTGCAAGGACCTTGTCAGCTTACAATCCCTTATTTTTTATTTTTTTTACGCCTACAGCACCTGGTCTTCTTAGGTGGTCTCCCATCCAAGTACTAACCAGGCCCGACCTTGCTTAGCTT
Organism: Pteropus vampyrus; assembly: GCF_000151845.1. NCBI lineage: Eukaryota > Metazoa > Chordata > Mammalia > Chiroptera > Pteropodidae > Pteropus > Pteropus vampyrus. The sequence goes on from NW_011888855.1 coordinate 2,046,853, forward strand.
CTGAGATCAGACGGGGTCGGGCTTGTTCAGGGTGGCATGGCCGTAGACTAGTTCAAATTTATAAAAAGAAAATCTATAGATTTTGAACCTTTGTAACCAAGATTTAATGTTTTCTGAGAATTTAAAGTACATAGACATAAAGAGTGATTCATTTAAAAATAATACCTTAAGTACCCATATACGTATCATACTCACTGCTTTGGAGGTATAATACTTGCATTAAAAACTTAAGCCAAAGATGGAATATGTAATTTAAATTTAAGCCAAAGATGGGATATGTAATTTAAGATACTTGAATATTCATTTTAATCGTACGTTATTGGCAAAGTAGGAAAACCCTGAACATAGTGTTAGAATTACAGATGGCACTCATTCTGACATGAACTTGGTGTTGGGTTTCACATACTGGGTCAATACACGTCTGTAGAGTTAGTGCCAGAGGGAAATTAAAGTGCCAGAGTCACTCGGACCAGAACATAGATAATTAAAATGCAAATTGATTAGAACAGTCATTCTATTAAGTATAAAAAATTCCTTTGAATGATTTACTGAATTCCTGTAGTAACTGTTTCCTGAGAGTATGCTGTGAGCAGAAGGACTAAGGCAGAGTCTAGGGCCAAGCTGGTGGCGAAGCCACTGCCATGTAATAGGGACACAGGTTCCTCTAGAAAATTATTAGTAACTATCATCTGTGGGTGGTTTCAGAGAGCGCAAAACAGGATAAGTAGAGAGGATGTTTCAGGAGTGGCTAGTAAGAGTAGTGGTATGGATTCCTTCAGGACTAGACTGAGTCTTTTACAGAACTTCCTGTAATTTGGGAAGGTAGAGAGGCACCGTGGACTTTGAAGAATCCGGTGATATTAAATTCTTGTATTCAACAGTAATTTTCACTTTTTGGAAGATCTGTATCAGGCCCAACTTGTTAAGAGTAGATCGGCTACAGCAATTCATGTAAATCTTGGCAATCTAATACCCAGTTTTCATCTTAATTCATTGACTTTCTTGATTGTGAAAAAATGTTTAAGAATGCAGAATGTCTGTTTAACAGTGGTGATGTGCTTGGCATCATTTCATCGCATTTTTTTTTGAACTCTAAGAAGTTATTTTGAGAATAACATCTTAATATTTCTATCTTGACGACAGCAGGAATCCTGTGTTTGTTTCTGTTTGCTTTTTTAGTTTTATGTTCCATGGTCTCTACTACAGATTATTTCAAATTTTACCTGTATTTGCTAGCAATGCCATCATCATATTTAAGTTTTTACTATTGTAACATTTTTTTTGTAAAAGTAATACAGATTTTTCAATAGCATTTGGGAAAAGTTTTTAAATAACACTTAAAAAATATAAGAAAGGTATAAAGAAAAATGTTACCAACACTCCTGTCTGTATAACTACTTGTTATTATTTTCATATACTTGTTTTTACTTTTTATTCATATTATTACATTATAGAAATATGATTGAATTGTGCTGTTTTAAAAATTAACATTAGATTATGAGCATTTCTTCTTAGATGATATAAATTCTTTGAAAACACAAATATATATATATATGTACGTTATTTTAATGGCTAAAAATGTTTTGTCATGTGAATGGTAAAATTTGTAAAGTCATTTCTATATTTTTGGTCCTTGTTTTTTTGCTAATTTTCATTATGTAAAGCAGTTCAGTAAACGTCTTCGTGGATAATCTTTTTTTTCTGTAATTTAGATTATTTCTTTTGGGTAGTAGTTATAGAAACTGACTCATTCGGTCAAACAGTAGGAACATTTTTCTTCCCTTATTGACTTCCCTGAAAATAAATGTCATAATGAGTGCTAAATCATTCTTTTTCCTTTGTTTCCCAGCTCACTACCCTGGGAAATCTTATACCTTCAAGCACTGTGTTTTTCTGCTGTGACATGCAGGAAAGGTTCAGACCAGCCATCAAGGCCATCAAGTATTTTGGGGATATTATTAATGTGGGACAAAGATTAGTATGTTATTTTTCATGATATATATCATATATACACAGATATGTCCATTGCTAATTACTGTGTGTGTGTATGTGATAGAGAGAGAGAGAGAGTGTGTGTGTGTGTGTGTGTGTGTGTGTGTGTGTGTGTATGTGTGTGTGTGTTTCCAGTTACAAGAGGCCTAGATTTTAGGAATTCCAGTTATTGTAACAGAACAGCACCCTAAAGGCCTTAGAAGCACGGTTCAAGGAATTGATTTAACAGGTGTAAAACTGGTACTTGCAAAGACCAAGTCTTCAATGATATTGCCAGAAGTAGAAGCGGCATTAGCAGAGATGCCTGGAGTCAGGAGTGTTGTTTGGAGTAGAAATAAGTACCTGTTATGTTTTGGACATAATATCATTTGTAGAAAACTTGATATTTCCAGAATGCAGAATGCAGTTTTGAATATAAAATACCGTGTAGGTGGTAATCATGATGAAAAACAGCCACTGTTTATTCAGTGTTGACTATTTGCATGGCACTGATCTAAACTCTTATGTATGTTAATTCATTAAACTCTCAACAGCAGTCTTCTGGCTAAGTACTCTTGGTCTCCCTGTATGATAGATGAGGACATATCCAAACAATATAAGTATTTATTCATAACTTTTAAATAACTATTGAACTAACATTTTAAAATGATTAAAAAAATGTAAAAACAATGAAATTCAAAACTATTAATTTGATTTACTCATGTTGTTTTGATAGTAGGTTTTATAATAGTAGGTTTCAATAGTAGAAAGATGTAGTCTCGGGTTTAGATATTTCTTAGATTTCTCTGTGTTTTGACTTCAGTAGTGACAATGTAGATAAAGCCTATCTGCATAAATATGTCACACTAAACGCTGTTGCTGACTTGTGCACTTTTTTGCTCATTCATTATTATTAGACCTCATGCCTAATAAAAATTATCTTTGAGCAGTCCTCCAGTGCTAATTTTAATGAGGTGTTAGTCGGTAATTCTCCAAAGCAATTCTGTCCTGTGAAGATAAGGTTGGCATCATGGCATTATTGAAATCTGCTTTCAGTGGTTATATAATCCAGTTATTGTTGGAGCATGTTTTCACTCTATATTCTCTGCTAATGAAATTTTACGAGTTACTACTTACAAAGATGGAATCTGTATAGTGCATTTGCTGGTGATACATATTGCTTTTTTTTTTTTTTTTGCCTGTGTCACAAGTTGTTTTTTGACCTGGGTGCCTTGGACCAACTCAGTTTTCCCAGTACTCTCTCAATCAGCAGTACTGCACACTCATTCTTTGTGTTAGGCACCTGGTGTGAATTCAGAAATAAACCCAGTGGCAAGTGGCATCCAAACTGCGTGGTGGTAGTCAGCTGTGTGAAGGCCAGAGGACACACTCAAACATAGAAATATAACTATGGGAGGTGAACACACAGTGTAAATATATATATATATGCCTTACTGTTAAAAAAAAAAAAAGAAAACATTCAAATGTCAGCTGCAGCTTTTATTTTTATCATTGTTAGTTTTTTGTTGTTGTCTTCATGAGGTTAGTCTTATCAGAAACATATAAGCGTATATTATTTAGCTTCCAAGACCCAGAAGGGACTAGTCCTGAGAAATTTTGAGGAAGGAAGGAAAGAATATGGTCTTAGGTGAATTTGGAAGAGCCTGGAGCAAACAAAGTTGCCTTGGGTTGAAGTGAAGGGGAGAGAGAGTCATGTCAGGTGGTGATAGGGGACACGTTCTCCATTTTGGAGTTTTCATCTTCGTCTGAATTCAATATGGAGGTGTTTTAGTTTGTCCCTAAATTATGGAGAGAAATGTTAAGTTTTTTATTCTCTGACTGCGAAAGTTAAATAGCAATCTGCTATTTCCCCATCTTCTCTATTTCTTTAGAATATAACTCCTGAAGGTAATTCCTGAGCCCACTATATTGCCTGTTATGATTATCGTACTAATAAGATTTATAGTTACCACGTTATTGAAACTTCTGTGCTAGCGTCTGTGCTGTATGCTTTATTCAACAAAATATTTTGAGCACCTACTATCTGTCAGGCATTGTTTCTTTCAACCAATACTTGTAGAGTAAATGCAGAATAAAATAGAATAAAACCCTGTCTTGAACTTGATGTCCTTGTACTTCTGGGGAATCGGTAGTGTTGTTTGGAAGTGTAATGGGTTTGCATCTTCCCCCCACCCCCCCGCCCTCTGAGGCTGTTGTGGTTTTGTGCTCTTGCATTGTTTGATTTGTGGGTCAGAGTAATCTTTCCTTTCCTTTGGCCTAGTTGGACTGAGTTTGCAAGTGTGTGGGAAGAACTTTGGAAACCTATCAGCCATGTACCTATGTGCATGAAACAGCTGGAATTTTAATTGTCCTTTTTTGGGCTAGGTAAGCAAGTTAGTTTGGGGCCAGTATTTTAGATGTACTCGTAGCCCAGGGCGGTGGGCTGGAGCCCGCCAGTGTCTGGCAGAGCAGCTGCTGTTCTCTCTCTGCCCATGAACCCTTTCGGATTGGGCTGGGCAGGCACTGTGGGAAGGTCTTCAAGCCAGATCTAAAAACTTTGCATTTTGCTGAGCCATGACTTCCCCTAACACAGGCTCTTGGCTTGAGTATTTTTTAATTTAATCAACATTGGCCATAGCTCAGTCTTGAAGCTAAGTCTTATCGTGTAGGTTTCAGTTTCCTGAAATGTGTTTCTGTGCCTGGAGGATGCCAGCCTATCCCTGCCATGGTGACCTGACCCTCAGCTTCACTGAGGATGGTTGGCCTGGAGTGGACCTGGGTCTGGTCAGCAGAGCACTAGGAAAAGCTGGCTTCTTCTTGAGTCATCAGATTTCTTCCCCAGACCTGGGAACAGATTTCTGTCTTTCCTGCCTCACTAAAGAACTAGAAAGATTAATGACAACTGACCTTTGTTGGCTCTTTGGAGTATATAAAGCACTTTTGCAGACATTGAAAGTGTGTAATTCAGATTCAGACTGAATCACCGGAAGTTCATTGATTCAACAATGAGCAGAAAGAAGGCAGGGCAGGGCAGGGCAGGGCAGCCAGCTGGTGAGGGCGAGAGCTGGTTTGAATGACTGAACGTTCACACAGCTGAGCTGCAGCTTGTCTTATGTTTATTCCCTGCCCTTCTGGCTGAAGCAAGCACACAGCCCTTTGAGATTTCTAAGGGTTTTGATATGAGAGTCAGGAGTTGACTGAAAAGCAAGGGGGAGTCTTTAAAAAAATCTGGGGTAACTCACAGTGTAGTATTTGTCTCGACATAAAGGGCACTAGCAGCCTCGCCTTTTCTTCCACTTTGCTACGTAACTTCCTGCTGTTTTTATCATTTCTTGAGAGTTCTGGTCAGCTGCTCTGCACACTCTCCTGTGCTGGTTATTGAGGTCCAGGCTTGCTTTCTGATGAGTAGGCTACAGTTTGTACTCCCTTCTGTGTCCTTGGAGATAAAAAGGAAGAGTCTGCCAGGAACAAGGTTGGGCCTGCGGATCCAAAACCATCTGAAGGAGGATTTGCTTTCCTTCTACAGGGTTGTCCTGGCTATTCAAGTGACTCCTTTGTGACGAGACACTGATCTGGGTCTTGGTCTTTCCTCTGACTTGCCTAGGAATTTTTCTAACCACCTCATCTTCCATGGTTCTTACAGTGGATGTTTCTTGGGATTAACATTGGCCTTTTTATTTACCTAGAGTTTCTGATAAATACATCCAAAGAATGAATCCAGAATACTCTTCTTGTCCTTCTCCTCCCCTCCTCCACTTTCTCCTCTTTGTCCTCTTCCCTCCCTCTTCCCCTCCCTCCCTCCTTCCTCCTCTCCCTCCTCCCTCCCCCTCCTTGAGATTTGAGTCCTTAGTTCTTTATTATGATTCCATGGAGCAATTCGGCAAAGACATTCTTCGACCTGTCAGCGAAACTTTATACAACCTTAAATTTTATACTCTGGTTTAATGATTCTAAAAATTTTGTGATGATGGCAGTGGTGGTGGTTCTTTTGTCATCAGGGGCACATTCTTAAACCTCACATGAGGCTCTTCTACCACCAGTTATTTCTTTTGTATAGGACACACAAGCTGTATGTCGAGGCTTGGAGACAGAAAAAAGAAATGAGGAATCACTGGTTTACAATCATTAGCCTTGATTTCCCTTCTATTCCTGGCACATGAGTCATAATACTGGCTCCATTTTTTTTTTATTTGTTTCTAGTCCATGTTACTGATATTGAGAATAATCATGATGGATTTGTGGTGGGGTTGGTTAGAATCTTTCCCTGTCACTGAATTTGATCGTATAGTGAAGGACCATGGTTTTAACAGAGGGCACTAATTACTATGTCCCAGCATACTTTTTGCTGTTTTAACATGTTCATTCTTATGCTTCTTGATTTTTTTTAAGCACCTTGCTCAAACTGGCATCATAGCGACTATAGATGGGGCTGTTCTGTTACAGGTGGTGGCTGATAAAGACCATCCAGAATTCAGAGAAATTCAAAATCTAGTTAAGCCAAGGGCTTCAGTACCCGGTCTACTTTCCAAAGTATAGGACATTCAAAGGACTAGTGAATTGGTATGCTATTCACCATCAGGTGACAAGACTGTAACCAGACAAGTTCTTGTCTCTATTAAAATTAAGAAGTTAGTCAAAACCGGCTCTTTTTATGCGCCTCTTAATAAAACTCAACCAGTTAGGCCGTTTGGGTACCAGCATTTACTTAGAAATGTCAAAGGCTTCAGGTGCTACTTGCCTTCTTTTTTTGTTAGTGTGCTTTTGTTTATTAAGAAATATAGCGGTGGAGGTACCTGTTTTGTCCAGATTGCATAGACATGACATTGATCATAACTTTCAAAAGAGCACACACACTCTTGTGATGTTTTCTTAAATCGTGCACTGTAAAGAAAAAGATGTATGGAAAATGATATGTTATAATATTAATGCAGATACAGTGCTTTTATTTTACAGGTGATTGAAATAGTATTATTATATGAAAATGTAAAAACAGAACTCTGCTTGATGTTACCCTTTCCTTTACAAGGCAGTCAACTTACTCATTGAGTGAGTTGCATTGATCTAACCAGAGGAAATTATGTTGAATAATTATATATCTTTCTCGATTATGCTAATTTTCTTATTCTGGTTACCATCACTAATTCACTGTTAAAGTTCTCTTTTTCAGCTAAATCTTTTACCTAGAAAGACTCATTGGATCATTGCTTGTTTTAAATTTGTAAACAGATGAGGTGATTTGCAATACCATACAATTACTGGAGGGCTGTTTTAAAATCTTCAAAGTATTACTTTAGCTGGATATCTTTATAGCCATCTTGAATGTATCTTCTAATATGCACAAGATTTAGCAAAAAGAGAAAGCCTGGATAAAATGTACTTTTAGAATGTCCATGTTTCTGTTTGGTTTTTTCTCCGCCTACCCTCCAATTATTGTTAATATGAATGACATCGTAATGATCTGGTAGTATTCATTTTATAGTTATGGCTACCCTGCAGTGAGTTCATTTTCATCAAATACTTCTTGGAGGATCTTACAGTTTTTAAAAATACTTTATGAAATATGGAACAGTGCTGTCTTTTATATTAAAGTAATTAAAGAAAATGTATTATGCGAATGAAATTATTTCATTCCCACAACATGACTCTGAATACTATACCAGGGATTCTAATATTTGTTTAAAGGTATAAAATTTTTGACATTCATAATCTTTTAACTCATGGAAATTTTCAAAAAAGGAATGTCCTTTGCAGAAGTGGGCAAATGGATTTTACTGACGGGCCTTCTTCACGATTTAAGAGCAGTAGAAATGTTTGTTCTTTTGTCAGTGGTAAGAAGCAGCAACCTAGCGTTCTCCTTGTAGGTGTGCTTACAGATTTCTTTCCAGTAAACTTGTGTGTCAAAGAAGAGGAACTAAGCAATTCCATTGAGCAATTCAGTTTATTCAGCTCTGTGGGGCATGCTGGAAAGCTAATTCACGTGGGTGAGCCTGCAAGCCTGCAGTCAAGTGTACTTTAAGATTCATACTAAGGTTCTTTGGTCACAGAGGCCAACAGGTTACACATGTTAATTTATCTGTGCCAAGTGCTGCAGCGGTTTCCAGTGTTTCTGTCATAACAGAACTGAAAAAGGAAAGCTAACATCTCGGGGTACTTTGGAGTAAACAGACAGACACAGCCTGTCTAGAAGAGACAACCTGCTGGAATGCTCTGGCTGCTCAGAGGCCGGGAAGGATCCTTTCTGGCGCACGTGGATGCCAGTCACC
>NW_011888855.1:2055966-2060975 GCF_000151845.1 Pteropus vampyrus
TAAATTTATAAATTAGAAAATTAGTTTTGAATTAGCGTGCTTACTATTTTTAGCTAACACAAAGCATATACTCTTTGATATAAATTCCTGAGAAGGTCTTAAACTACTCATTTGTGTTCTTCAGGAATGCATAAATTTGACCATCTGTATTTAGTGCCTTCTCTGCATTGTGAATGCAGTGAAGCCTGAATAAGGAAGTTACAGTGTAGGGGAGAGGGAACAAGTGACTGCAATAAAACTCCATTGCTCTGTTGAGAGTTTTGCTAATCAAACCTAATTGTTGATATTTTCTTGTGCTTTCCAATCTGATTGTCTTCTTCCCTTTACTTTAAATAACTAGTCAGAAATCTGACTAAAACTGAACTAGATAGGGCTATTTTTTTCTTTCTCTTGGCTGTGTTCTGTCTTCAGGCCACTCTTCTCTCTGCAGATTCATTCTTTCAACATTGATTGTGTGTGTGTGTGTTTTCTACATGTAGATGAATTCTGAGCATACAAAGACATAAGGAATGATCCTACCTTAATGCACTTGCTTGCTCAAGGAAATTCAGATTCATCTAAGAATTCAAGTGAAGCATCCATAATTCCTACTAGCAATCAATAATGCCATGTATAATAAAAACTTAGTTTTTCACTCAAAATATTTATTGAAACAATTCTTCATTTTAGGTATTCAGAAATATGTTATGATTTTTTAAAATGGAGTTAGAGGCTGTATCAGTATAGGAAATGCTAGGAAACATTATAAATTTAATCTGATAAAGAGTTTTGGCAGAGCCATAACACAACAATGCATTTTTTAATTCGGCAAATTCTAGTGTTGTTCTGTGAGCTCAGATTATTAAAAACAAAGAAACACCCTCTTTACACAAAATTTAGGAGTAATATTCTGAGAGAATTCTTTAAATTTTAAAACAAATAATAAGTATGCAGTATTTCACCTAAATATTGAAACCAAAGTGAATTTTCACCATACTGAATCAGACTTATTTCTAGGTAATTTTAAAAGCAAGACAGAAATAATTCTCGTTTTTCTTGAAAAATAAATTTTAACTGAATTCAGTTGAATTCTCATGATAGTTGATTTTACTGTTAATCCAAAAATAAGGACAGAAAGAACTGGTAAATTCAGGGAAATATAAACTTACATTTATAGCCTGTAAATATAGGGTTTGTTTTCTCTTAAGGAACCACACTCAGAAGTTAACTGACAAAGCAGACTGGGCTCAGATTGAAATTCATCCAATGGCAGAAAGATAGAAGTAGGAGATTGAGAATGTCAATCAAAAAGGAAGATTTGAAAAGATGACTACGACCAGAAAATGAATGGTCATTTCCTAAGCCTACCATATTCAATTTTAAGGAAGAGTAAATGATAATAAAATATTTAAGGGCCACATTTTTAAATATTCAAAATTTTCATACTTATAACTTGTATTTCTTTTACCAAATGTACTAACTTGCTAGATGATCAATTTTTTTTTACAAATTTCTTATAATTTTAAAGTTATCCAGAACTTTATTCATTTAGTCATAACTTATTTAATACTTTCAGTCAGGTCACACTTCCCAAAAGAGAAACCTTCACCAAATTGAACTCTTCTTTAAACAAATGGTTCCCCAAATGTAATGAGCAGATATGCACTTTTGACTATTTTAAGCTTACCTCTGGGTTGAAAAATATATTTTTTAAATTCTGTAACAATTTCTCTTAAGAGGTGAAACATCAGAGAATACTTATATAAATGGATATTTATGAGGGAGGAGACATGGATGGATATAAATAGTTGATAGGAAATTTATCAAAATATTAATAATAGTTACCTATTTCAATCACATTAAGCAAATATTTATTGAGTAATCAATTTGACTAATACCAGGAGCCAGTTATAGCAATGCACAAAAATCCCTGCTTATAGAATTTATATTCTGGTTAAGGCTGATATTCAGTGTCTTTTGTTTTATTCCATATGCTTTGTGTATAGCGATGCACAAAAATCCCTGCTCATAGAATTTATATTCTGGTTAAGGCTGATATTCAGTGTCTTTTGTTTTATTCTATATGCTTTTCAGTATTTTCCAAATTACTCCAGTAAATGTACTAACTTTATCAGAAATACAAGTTACTTAATTTATTCTAGTTAAAAGACGAACATTCATTCTTTTTAAGTGTATCAGGCTGAAATATTTTGACCACATGACATTCTCTGCTGTATTCCTTAGTATTTTGACATTACCTATTGATTTGGGCCACAAAGGCCCTAGCTGTATACAAAATGTATGACTGTATATTAAGTTTTTTATTTACAGCCATCATCATGTCAAATGAATAGTAGACTTTTTAAACATCTGACAATGAAGTATTTTGAGAATTCTAAGAATGAAAAAACGTATGAAGAAGATGTGGCGACATTTCTCTTATTACTGATGCCCCTGGATCATAACAACATTGAATTTTACCTGACGTGCTTACCTTTTTCAATCCACACTAAGTCTTATGGGTAGTGGGGAGGAAGAAATAGGGATACTTAGAGGTCGGTGCTACATCGTTGCATAATTACCTGTTGAGCCTGAATGGGAGTGCATCGGAATGGCCTGGGGAGCATACTGTAAAGCAGATTTTCAGGCCTCTGCTCAAGAAATCGCGACCGGGGCTGGGCCATGCCTCTGTTTTACCAAGTTGTCTCAAGTGCTTCTGATGGCAGTGGCCACATACTCAAAAACGCTGAGAATAAGCACCCTAAGGCTTGAAGCATATATCCCAGTAAGCTTTAGTATGTTAAATTTTTGTCTCTAAGGAAACATTCCCTTTAGCCTCGCTCTCAGATATGCCACTTCTGTAGTGGCATTAAGTCCTCTGCACAATGATTTGCCAAGCCTTTCTTGAGAGTCTACTTGTGGAGTTCTCCTTTTCTGCATGGAATAGATTCAGACTGAATGGAGATGGCTGTCACCTCCAGTATGAGCTGTTGTTTCTTTGTAGGTTTTCCTACTGAGTCTTTATGTCTCAAACTTGAGCCATCCATGCTAGGAGAAAATCTTTCAGACTTAATAGACATCTAGATAACGAATGGATACATTCTTCTTTGAAGATGTCTTCCAAAAGGAGGCATCACTGCATATGGTGATTTTTGGCTTTTCAATTAGCAAAACAAATTTTCATTGCTTTCGGCATCAGAATGAATACATGAAAATTAAAAACTCTCAGTTTAGGGAATCTTAAATATATATGCAAATCCCACAGATCTTTAGTTGCTAGATAGAGGTATATTTAAATGGTGATACTTCTTAAATGGTGATACTTCAAACGTGGTCATGACCTAACTACTTAAATTGTGATACTTCAAGCGTGGTCATGACCTAACATTGCAGATCAGATTATGAAGTAGATCCAGGTGGTCCTTCCTCTCTGCTTTCTGATACTGCTCTATCTTGGAAAATGTCCATTTCCACCTTCCTGTGGCACCAGGTCCTGTGGTAGCTCTCTGCTATGTGCTCTCAAACCTGCCTTTCTTAGCTGCTAACAGTAACTTACAAGCAGAAATAGATATCTTACTCCTTTCTGGGATTTTTGCATTTCTCGAATGGAAGATTTTGTGCTATTCCAGAGGGATGTTGAATCTTAGCAAGAATGCAGAAAACATTTGTGGGGGCTAACGGGTTTCCCCTGAAATTAAGATCTCTGAAACTATTTTTTCTCCTGTGAAACCTCCCTGAACTTTGAGATTCCTTCCTTAGTGTTTTGATAATATGTAAAAATATCATTCTAATCATAGATACTAAAATGTTTCTGAGTAGATGTCTGTTATTTTTATTTTCCCTTTACAGTTTCTTGAAGCAAATTAAACACATGAATATGTGTTTATATAAAGTCACAGGAATAAGCTGTATATATGAACATATTTCATATTTCCTGTAATTGCTACAAAAATGGAAATTACTTTCAAATAATGGGTTTGTATAGGCTCTTTAAATTATTGTACAAGATACAATTATTGTCTTGTATCATGGAGACATAGGACAATGGAGACATTTATATCATGTTGAAAATATGTGCTAGGCTAAGACAAGAAAACAGCTTTGAAACAAATGCTAATGAAACACTGGAGATTTGTTTTGGAAATTCAGTTATTGGTGCACTTAAATAATTTTTATTCCTCAAAGAGTTTTGTTTTTCTTTTATTTTAAAAGTTTATATTGAGGTGAGAGAAATGGAAGAGATAGGCCACTTTGAACAAGTTCTAAATATGTTTTTAATTCAGAGGTTAGCATGTTGTTTGGCGTGTAATAGGCCCTCAGTAGGTATTTGTTGATTGATTTAGGGAGTGTTTGGGATCTACAAATTTTCTAAGATGGCAGAATGGAAAGTGTACTGGATTAAGTGCTGCCCCTGGCAGGCTGTATGAGATCAAGACAGTTATTTCACCCAGAGTCACACATTTATTAAATCATAAGTGTACCCAGCTTGCAATTATTCATAAAACTTCATAGTTGGTAGAGAAACCGTATTTACTGATATCACCCCCTCTTTTACAGCTGAGGAATCTGAGCCCCACATGGGTAAGATGACTTGCTTTCAATAATTAGGAATGAAATTACGTCACCAATTCTCATCCCAGCTCTTAATTGTATGCTTTCACTACAGCCCTTACATTTCTATGGAGTGTAACATGATTCTGATAGTTCTGAGCTCACATTTTATCCCCTCATCTCTGTGTGCCTGGAACTCGATAATATCTCCATTTGACAGATGTGCAAACAGGGTTAGAGAAGTGAAGTGACTCATTCAAGGATGTGTGTTTTACAGGAGTAGCAGCATGCTTCCTTTCGTTCTCATAGTATTGCCTCTTACTGAGTGTACAGTGTTCCTACGTCTCTGACCTGAACTGTTGAGGTTGCCTTGATGGGAAATGTTCAGATTTACCTTTTGATCTTTTGAAAATAAAGTAAACTTCCATCTGGTCCTAAATCTTGAGGAGAGTTATTTTCTTAAACCCAATCAACTAGAC
>NW_011888855.1:2063595-2065784 GCF_000151845.1 Pteropus vampyrus
AATAATATTTTTAAAAATGTTTATTATTTTTCTTAGAAGACCTAGACAAATTCTTTCAGACATTTATTTCTGTTTATTGAATAGAGTCCTCACATTCTTTATTTGAAGGCAGACTTCTTGGAGCCCATCGATTCCTATTCTAAATTGGACTGTTTGAATTCTAGGCCCAATGAACAGACATCATCTTTTTGGTGCAATATAATCTAAGATCTCTCTGGGATGCTTAGTAACCTTCTTTCAAAGTCCCTTTTTGTCCCTGAATTATTTGTTTATCAAGATCAGTTCTGTCGATCTTGTTTTCTTTGCTACTGCTCTCTTCCTATGGTCAATAATCAGTGTTGTTTGCCCATATTTACGAACCAAGCACATGGGATGGGTTTCTGATGTTGTATATTTATGTGTACTTTACTCGTAGGACTCTCGCCTGACCGAGAAGACTGATGGGAAACTCACTGCCTTTCCTTCTCTGAGTCTTGTTGATGAGCAGGTTTTCAGTGAGAGGCAGAGAACTGCCTTATAAGTTAGGAGTGTCCCCATGTCCTAGAATGAGAACTCCTTCTGGGATGTCCATCCCCATGCAAGTACTGTAGTTGCCTCTAGGCAGCTCTTTACAATTTTTTTTTAAAGAAGATGTTAAATATGTTTTATGATGAGGAGAGGGAGGTAAGCACAGTGTGTGTGTGTGTGCAGGATGTGTGTGTGCAGGGTGTGTGTGTGTGAAGGGTGTGTGTGTAAGCGTATTTGCTCATGTGTTCACTCTATAGAAAGACATTCAATGAAAACTCCTATTTTATTTTGCTCCTTTTTACTCCTATGATCTATGTCTGTACCCACTGAGCTTAGTCCATTCTGGGGTTCGACTAGGGAATGTGGTTTCCCCCTGGTCTCATGATCAGATTTCCACGAACAGTTAATGGCATTGATAGGTTCTACAACTTTAAGCGAAACGCCGGATAATGGATCCAATTTTACTGAAGGCTCATTGACATAAATGAGTTAAGTTCCTAGAGCATCTCTTTTACATTAGATGATGAATGAAAGTGACTTTATTCAAGGATCTGCTGTACTTTCAGACTTCCAGAAAACGTAGTCTCTAATTCCCGAATGACCACCTACAAATCTCTTCACTCGTATATGTTTTATTCATTTCTGTGTTCCTTTATTGTTTCAGGAAGGAGGAGGAGAGGCAGGCATACCTGTATATTTTTGAATGAGCATCAAGGAGCACCCTTTTAATCCCGCCTTTTCTCTGCCAATCTCAGGTCAGCTTGTTTGCCTCATGCCTCCATAGTTCTTTTTCCTCTACACTCTCTTATAACCATGTTCTCATAGGCAGGGCTTCCTTAATGGTAGTAGTTGCAGCATCAGATTCTTGGGTTTCAAACTTGGCTCTGGAACTGTCTGATGCTTTGCATTAGGAGAGTTGCTTAAAATTTGTGCCTCAGCCAGGACCCAATCAAGATGATTACTCTTGTCCACTTCACAGAGTAATCTGAGAATGACTTCGTGCATTTTCATGCCCATAGCATTCCCAAAACTGTCTCCTGACTTTAAAATGACCTGCTCTGGCATGAAAACCATATGTAGACACAGCAGAATGCCAGCAAGCAGAGGTACACTGAGTACATCCCAATGTCCCATCAACACACCTTGAAAGTTCTTCATTTTTACTGGTGAGCGATGCCTGACCAACATGCTGAATGCTACGCTTAGGGGCCAGCAATGGAGAAAACCGGCAATTTAACTTTCAAAATCTTACCCCTTGGTAGAACTTATCCTCAGTGTTGATTTCATTATGATTTGTTTTTTTATAATCCTCTGACTAAATGAGAACTTGATGAATCATCGCATAATTAAATAACCATGAAGCAGCAGGAGTGCACACTCTGGGCTCTCTCAAACAGGCGAGACCTGTTTGCACTTTATTTGATTGATAGAGGAAAGGTGACTCTAAGGAGAAATTTTTTTCTTACTACATTTTTAGTATATAAGACATATATAGAAAGAAGTAAAGGACTTCCATCACAGACATCAACATATATATTTTTAAACTTTTACAGACAATTAACCAAAGAAGGGGTACAACCTTTAAATGTGTTTTCAGGGTTTGGATTAACTAAACGAATCATTTCCATCCAGGTCTGAGCTCTGTCTGGCAGAGACACCAAAAGACTGTTGTGGGAGGGCTT
>NW_011888855.1:2066892-2094894 GCF_000151845.1 Pteropus vampyrus
CAGAAATTGGCAAGATGAGGATGGAAATAGAAAATCTCCTTGCAAAATCATTTTGAGAAGAAAGGGTTTTCTTTTAAAAACTTAGTTTCTCATTACCCCTTTAAGTCTAGGAACCTTGGATTGTCACTTAAATCTTCTCTTGACATTGGGTAAGGCAGAAAGACCTGTTCCAATTTAAGAGAATCTATCTACACACTTAAGCAGTTCTTCCAGTGACTGGGATTTTGTTTACATAGAGTCAAAGCATATATAATTTAATTTCTAATAGCTATATATTAAGTTTGCTTTTATTTAAGTAACTGATTAAACATAAAACTTATCTATGTGCTTTTTGTAGTCTATATGTAAATCTTTTAAAATTAGAATGAATTATGAGCACATGTTTGAGAAGAGTACTTTTAGAATACTACTTGTGATCAATACATTTTTAGAATGAACTATGCAGACCATGTTCTTATGCCAAGAGAGCATATGTACATTTCATGGAATTTTAAAACATTTAAATACTGAACGTGTGGTGTCTTATGATACCTAGCAAGGTGCAGAACTTTTTTTTTTTTTTTTTTTTTTACAATAAACTAGCTAGTATTTTATCTAATCTGCAGAAAATTAGCATCAGCCTTTTAAAAAGGAACATTTAATGATTGGAGGATTACTTGGGTCATATAACCAAGCATTTTTATTATTTACTGTCTCCTATGTGCAAAGCACTGTGTTGCCTGTAAGAATTTAGGAGATAATTTAATATTATCCTTGAGATTAAGCTGACTACAGTGTAGTAAAAGAAACAGTAACTATGAGATAAAAGAGGAGGATTTTGTAGAGGTACAAATTTCCATGGAAACAATGAGAGAGGTCATATTAATTTCATTTGTAGTGATTCCCAAAGCTACAAGGAGCCTACATTTGAACTAAATTTATACCCCTCTCTTAGCAGTCATCTCTAGCTTGCGGAGGTGGAAAGAGGAAAATACATTTTTTTTGTCTTCTCCCATCGTCAGCTTCTAGTCTTGTTTCCACCGTAAGTTTCCTGCCCTGTACAATTAGTCCTAAAGAACTAATTTTGTACATCTGGAATTCCTTGCTAAACTGGACACGGGATGTAGAGGATAAGACAGGTCTTAAACTTTTATACTTTGTGGGCAAGACAGTGAATGCCTTTGCCAGTCAGCCAAGAGTACGTCATATTTTTTTAAAGGAATTTTTTGAAATGAACATGAAGAACATTAACATTCATGATTTTGACAAAAGCACTTAGATTTTTAACTTGAGTTGACAAGTTAACCTCACATCCATTTATTGTGAAGTTAAAAGTGACAGAGTGATGAACATGGGTGTGTTTCCCGTGACCAAGACGTCGGGAAAAGGTACACCCTCAGTTTGCTAGCTACACAAAATTTCTACCCTCTTATGCTTCAGTGTTTTCTACTTCCCTGATGGGCTAGTCACCTTTAGTCCTGTCAGGTTTCATTTTCATTACTTAGAGATGTAGAGGAAGGCAAAATTAAAACTAAATAAACAAGCATTAAGAGTGGTGGGGGGAGTACAGCAAAGTGGGAGGAGCCCACATTTTCCTCTGGTTATTGGTGGAGATGGCAAGCTTTTTTATGTTCTGTGAGTCTTATCTACTATAATTTTTTTTTGTTTTCCTAAACCTTTCCATTATTAAATTTTAGGAATTTCAATAATTTTTCTAAGGATCTGTAGGCTTTTCATGTGTTGTGAAAATTCTCTTTTTAAAAAGAGTCCTTATAATTGCCGAAGCTACCTTGGAGCCATCTGAGCATGCTGGGCTGTGGAGGGCAAGAAATACTAATGCTTGGCTTGCTTTCCCTCTGAAGATGTGTTTGGGAGTGTCTGCGGGTCAGGCACCCTCCGGCCCGATATTACAGTATGAATATTCCACTGAACTGTCACTTTTAGTCACAACAGCTGTTTCTCAGAGGCAGTGGGCCTCTTCTCTGGTAACTGAAGCTGACTTTGGACAGGCAAATTATTATTTCCAGGGAGTATTCGTACCTGCCTCCGTTCTTGGCTGTTTTGGGTCAGTGAGCCAGTACTAACTATGAATCAGGAGTAGTTATGTCTGAGTCACTTCAAAGTCTACTCAGTTTTGCAACTGAAAGTTCTTGAGTGCTGTTAAAATTAAGGTATTAAACTTCTATACCCATTGACCATTTTAAATTTGCCAGAATTGACTAAAGTGTACTAAGTTAAATTATAATAATAAATCAGAGTATTTATACTCATAAATAATATGTTTATGTATCATAATCATATTATTTAATCCAAGGTTAACCTTCTACTTTTAACCTTGCACTGGATACTATCTTGTAATTTCTTGGTTTCTTGAGCAGAGAAATAAATGGTGATAAAATTTTAGCTTGACCATTTCACGTGAAAAAAGATTCCCAGAAAAATAAGTTATGGATGGCCTATGGTTTTTGAATTGGACTGTTAATGTGACTATTTTAATGATACGTTATGAAAAAAATCAGTGGAATTTGATTCAACTGGAATTCCAAAGGAACTGGGAATTCAAAGGAAGGTTTATTCTGTAATAAACCTTGGGTCAGAGGGCACCTATGGCTCTGGCATTCTTAACATAGGATTTTTTTTTTTTGCACTATAATATATTTCATTAAAATATTGGCGTGATGGAAAAATATATATGCTTGATTGTTTGGGTATGAGGAATTCACATATAGAGGTTTGGCCGTCTTAATCTCTTTTACTCCAGTTTACTTTTTCTTTGTTTTCTTCCCCAAGGCACTTATTAACTTCTAACACATTACTAACTTACCATGTTTATTCTTCACTTCTATCTCTCCATACTAAAATATAAACTCCATGCAGGTAGAGATCTTTATCTGTCTTTTTCATCGATGAATCCCAAGCATCTACAACAGTGCCTAGAACATTGCAGGTGTTCAACAAATAGGTTTTTGTTGAATGACTAAATAAGGAGAATGGGATTTTCTCCCTGGAAAAAAGGCATCATTCTTACTGGTGTTATAATCTTTATTTAAAATTTTCTTAGGAATAGATATTTAAAATACACCATGGGAATTTGAATTATTAAAAATACTTATTTTAATTTATACTTTACTATTCTAGCGTAAATATTGTTTAAATATTGTGATTTTTTTAAATGAGATAATCTTGGCTCCTTTATTTTTCATGCTAACATTTTTTGAAAGTAATGTATTTAGTTTCAAGTATACAGTACATTGGTTAGACATCTATATAGTTCATAAAATGATTCCCCCAATTGTTCTCTCCCTCCCCTGACCCTACACCTAGCCAACAAATTAATGCTAACTGCATTCCCTATGCCATGCTCCCCATCCCCGTGACCATCCATCAGCTACTAATTTGTACTTCTTTAAACCTTCACCCCATTCTCCCAGCCCCCCAAACCCCCATCCACTCTCTCCGTCACCAAATTGTCCACTATATCTGTGAGTCTGTTTTTGATTAGTTTGTTCTTTTTATTCCTTAGATTCCACATATAAGTGAAATCATATAATGTTTATCTTTCTCTGTCTGACTTAAATACCTTCTGGGTACATCAAAGCAATATCTTTTTCCATCCCCTTCTTTTTAGTCTGTGTGTGTCTTTTAATCTGAAGTGAGTCTCTTATAGGCAACATGTAGGGGTCTTGTTTTCCTTTCCATTCATCCACTCTATCTGTTGGTTGGAGCACTTAATTCTTTTCCATTTGAGGTACTTATTGATAGGAATGTAGTTGTTACCATTCTGTATTCCTGTTTTTGATACATGTTTTTTCTTCTTAAAAAAGTCCCTCCAACGTTTCCTGTTATTCTGGCTTGGGGGTGATTAAATTCCTTTAGTTTATTTTTGTCTGGGAAGCTCTTTATCTGTTCTTTGACTCTAACTGACAGCTTTGTTGGATAAATTATTCTTGGTTGTAGATCCTGGGTCTTCATCCTGTCAAATATTTTTTTTGCCAAACCCTTCTGTCCTGCATAGTTTCTTTTGAGAAATCAGCTGCCAGTCTAATGGGGGTTCCCTTATAGGTAACTATCTGTTTTTCTCTTGCTGCTTTCAATATTCTTTCTTTGTATTTAACCTTTGGCATTTTAATTATGATGTGTCTTGGTGTGGGCCTCTTTGGATCCCTGATTTTTGGAATTCTCTGAGCTTCCTGGGGTTTTATGTCCATTTCCTTCACCAGATTAGGGAAGTTTTCCATTATTATTTCTTCAAACAGCTGTTCAACATCTTGATTTTCTTCAGTTAACACCGATCAGAAGGATATTTGGACCCTTAATAGTGTCCCATATTCTCCTTAAATCATTTTTAAAGTCTTGGCCTCTTATCTCTTGGTGTTCTGATTTCATGTCCTTGGCTTTCCCGTCCTCTAGATAAGGCATTTGTTCCTCTTCTTTATTCAATTTGATTATTCTTTTGTTTATTCCATTTCATATACTTCTCATCTCAGATAACGTGTTTTCATTTCAGACTGGTTCCCTTTTATAATTTCCATTTCCATTTTTGTGTTTTTTATCTGTTTGTTGAAGTTCTCTTCACTTCCCAAAAGTTCACTGAGCATCTTTATAACCAGTGTTTTGAACTCTGCATCAGTTAGATTACTTGACTCCATTATATCTGGATGTCTGTTCTGTTCTCTCATATGGTTTCTGCTTCTTCGTCTTCTCATTTTGGCTGTCTTTCTGTGTTTGTTTCTATGTACTAAGCAAAGCTCCTAAGTCTCCTGATCTTATTAGTGTGGATTTGTGAAGTAGGTGTCCAGTGGCACAGTCCTGAAAGGGGTTCAGCTGTAGGCCAAACTTAGCCCAGGCCTCTGTGCCTCCAGGGCCACCTGTTAAGATTCAGCAAGCAATCCACAGATGCTGTGCTTACAGCTGCCTCAAAGGGCGATACCAGAAACCATGGCCAACTCCCTCCAATGTGAGTGTAGGCGCTGCTCAGCAGGGAGCACCTGACTTGCTGAGGGTACACCTGGATGTGGCTTTGATGGGACCTTGAGTTGAGGGTAGGCGGGTTTCAGGGGATCCTCTGGGTCGAGCGACCTCTGTTATCTATTTTGATGACACAACAGCTATGGCAGCACTGTGTCTCCGGCTCACTGGTGGGAGAAGGGCTCAACAGGGAAAAATAGATACCACCTGCAATTCTGTACGAGTGAGTCTTGCCTTGGTCCTCACTCTGACAATGTCTCCCTGTAAGTCTCTGGTGCCCCCTGTGTGCTGTCTAATTGGCACTGGTGCTCAGAGCGAGCAGGTCCGTCACCACGAAAATCCACTCGCGGACACAGCCCCTTTAAGAGGCATCTGCCACTGCTGCAGCCTCCGTCTCACTCAGCTGCTCAAGACCAGATAGTCCCACGTCCTCACCCCGTCCTACCTTCTGTTTTTGCAGGGTGATTTATTGGATTTCCCCCTAGTTGTATGGCTTGTTGCTGCTGCTCCTTGTTTCCGTTACAACTTTGATTTGGTTGCCAGAGGGATGAACAGAGCCTCTATCATCTATGCCATTTTTTTTTCTCTTCATGCTAACATTTTAAGGAAAAGATTTATGACAAAAAATTGGTGATTTATAGACTTCACTTTTCACTCAACAGTTGATATTTTTATTGACATCAATCAGGTTCTTTGTTTCCTACTCTAAAGCCCCCAGAATGTCTCTCTCAAAGATCCCAATTGTATTTCTCTGGTAGTACAAGGTGATACTTGAAAGGATACAGAGAGATTTCATTGACTATAAGGTATGTTGCTCCAGAGAAAAATGAGAAATTTATTAATATTCACATTAAAATACACAAAACAAATGGTCTAGTGTGTATATACACACGTGTGCACACACACACTTTTTTGGGGTGGTTGGGAGCAGCTCTGTTCAGCCTGTGTGACTTTGGATACCTTTCAGCTTCCTCCACAAGAGGGCTGGGAGGCAGTCCCAGCCTGGAGCAAAGGGTGGAGGCAGAAAGGGGAAAGTCGAGGGTGTGAATAAGGAACAGCAGGGGCAAACATGCAGGTGGGGCTGCTCTGTGGGGACCAGATTGAGGGGGTTGGATTGTATCTTGGATGCCAGCATCCTAGGTCATGGGTACTCAAAGTGAAAGATGCCAACCCCGGGGTCTCAAGCATTGCAAGTTGGAAAGGTCTTGATGTCCAGATGCTCAGCTTCCTGTGATACTCTTTCCTAAAGCCTTTCACCCAGCATGCTGCCCCTGGCTTCATGCTAACCCTTTTCCTACCATAAGAAAGCAAGATGTGCCCATATCTTTTGAGGGATGTGAAACTTTCCAGGCTGTAAACAAAGGGAGGCCTATTTTAAGGATTAATCAAGCCACTCAAATGTCCTACATCCCTTCCTATTAAAGAGTGAAGCCTGGCGTTAGAAATGGACTCAGGCTGGAATATTCTGAATCCAGATATATAGAAGAGTGCAGTGGCAGGAGTATAAACAATTTTAGTTTAATAACGTTAACTTTTCTGTCTCTCAAATATAACTGTAATGTTTCCAAGGACTGTCACATTTTTCAAGATACACTAAAAAAAATACAGGTAAAACTTAAATTCTTTCCCCACCCTCTATCCCCTCCTCTTTGGTAACCATCAGCTTGTTCTCTATATCTATGGGTCTGTTTCTCTTTTGTTTATTCATTTTTTTTTAAGATTCTACATATAAGTAAAATCATAGATATTTGTCTTTGGCTTATTTCACTTAGTATAATACCCATGTTGTCACATAATGGCAAGATTTCATTCATTTTTATTGCTGTGTGTGTGTGTGTGTGTGTGTGTGTGTGTCTATTTGCCACTTCTTTATCCATTCATCTATTGATGGACATCTAGGTTGCTTCCATATCTTGGTTATTGTAAGTAATGCTGCAAAGAACATAGGGGTACATATAGCTTTATGAATTAGTATTTTGGATTTCTTTGGATAAATACCCAGAAGTGGAATTCCTAAGTCATATGGCAGTTCTATTTTTATTTTTTCGAGGAACCTCCATACTGTTTTCCATAGTGACTGCACCAATTTACAATCCCACCAACAATGCCCTAGGGTTCCTTTTCTCCACATCCTTGTCAACACTTGTTTGCTGATTTATTGATGATGGCCATTCTGATATCTCATTGTGGTTTTAATTTGCATTTCTCTAATGATTGGTGATATTGAGCATCTTTTCATGTGTCTGTTGGCCATCTGGATGTCTTCTTTGGAGGAAGGTCTATTCCGGCCTGCTGCCCAATTTTTAATTGGATTTTTTTTTGTGTGTGTGTGCGTGTGTGTGTGTAAGTGGTATGAGTTCCTTATATATTTTGGATGTTAAACCCCTACTGGATATGCCCTTGGTGGATATCTTCTCTTATTCAATAGGTTGTTTTTTCATTTTGTTGATGGTTTCTTTCACTGTGCAAAAACTTTTTAGTTTGATTATTTTTTAATCTCATTATTTTTTCTTTTGTTATGCTTGCCTGAGGAGACATATTCAAAAAAGATATTGCTGAGAGCAATGTCAGACTTTACTCCATGTGTTTATTTAAGACCTTAATCCATTTTGAGTTTATTTTTGTATATGGTATAAGAAAGTGGCCCAATTTAATTTTTTTGTATCTGTCCAGTTTTCTCAATACCACTTATTGAAGAGACTGTCTTTACCTCATCATATCTCCTTGTCTCCTTTGTTGTAGATTAATTGACTATATACGTAAGGATTTATTTCTGGGCTCTTTGTTCTGTTCTATTGATCTATATATCTGTTTCAATGCCAGTACCATGCTATTTTGATTATTGTATCTTTGTAGTATAGTTTGATATCAGGGAGTGTGACACTTCCCACTTTGTTCTTTCTCAAGATTTCTTTGGCTATTCGGGGTCTTCTGTGGTTCCGTATAAACTTTAGGATTAGTTGTTCTACTTCTGTTTTCACTTTGGATGGAGCCCTTCAGTGGAATCTTTCAGTAAAAAGAAAAAATGATTGGATTGCCTGCTGCTTGAGACTGTCAGTTCTGGGTCTGCTATTCTATCACTGCTCACATTCTCTCAGGTGAAAACCGGTGAGACTGAAAGGCAGCTTTGAAGTCGTATAACAACAGCTGGGGATGTTCAACATGCAAGGGAGGATAAGGAAGAGGATTTTTTTTAATGACCAGGTGAAGGTGTGCCTATGAATCAAATAACCTCAAACAAGAGCTGGCGAAGCCAGTTCTTAACCTTTTCCTGGATAATCTGCTTGTTTCCTGCATGGAAGGTTTCACTCTCCATGTGAGACCAAGTGCTGACGAGTCTGAGGACAAAGGAGTAGGGAGCGGTATTCATAGAATTTCTGTATTCTTGTCCTTTATTTCAACAAGTCACAAATGGTTTCACTCACTAGGGGACCTTGCATGTTGCCAGTATTGGTTTTATAAGTTAATACTGGAATAGCTAGTAGGTCTGTAAGGCACCTAATGGCTTCCTCTCCCTTTACCCAGGTCAGTCTGTCCTACACCAGCCTCCATTTCATTCTAAAGTTGTTCGTTTACATGTCCAACACTCTCCAAGTGAGGCTAATTTTTCATGACTTTTCTCCTAACTGTGGGACTTTGGATTTCAGCATCTGGAGTCTGTTAGCTAATGCAGTTACAGCCAGGAATCTCTTAACAGTTTCTCCTGGTTGTTATCTTTCTGTTCTGACATTGTTCCGTTAGACTCTGAGTGGGTAAAGGATTATGATAAAACATCTAGTTCAAAAACTCTTTAATTTTTATTTTCCTAAACTCACTGATATTGAGTCTTTTTTCTTTTCTTTCTTTGTTTTGAAAGGTTAACTTTTTTTTTTTTGGTAACCCTTTCATGGTACAGTGGGGTAATTAATTGGAAGTACTTCATTGCTGACTAAATACTTAAACTTTCCCCAGTGATCTTCAGTTATCACATATGGGTTTGTCTTCCATAGATCAATTTTATGGCTATCCGACAGTTTTTATTTTCAAAAGAGGACACCCACAATGGAAGCTTCTTAGAGAATATCTAGTGATTGGATTCTTTGACAGTCTCCATACTTCTCTTAGGGAGAACTGAGTTCTAGAAAGTTTCTTTGACCTGATCAGACTCACTGAGCCAACTGTGGGTGGAGCCAGGATAAACTGTTTAAGTCACAGCTTCTCAACTTTCTCATCATGAGAATCACTTGGGGTGCTCATTAAAAATAAAACTTTCTTTTTCCTGACTCCATCTCCAAAATGACAGAATATTCAGGAGAGAAATCAAATGTATTAGGGTTCTCCAGAGAAACAAAATTAATAGGATATGTATGTGTGTAGGGGGGTGGTAGATAGGGTTGTATGTGTACATGTGGAAATTTATTATGAGAATTGGCTAACGTGATTACAGAGGCTGAAAAGTCCCACAATCTACCATCTGGAAGCTAGAGAACCAGGAAAGCTGGTGGTGTAATTCAGTCTGAGTTTGAAGGCCTGACAGCCATAGCAGATGATGATGTAAATACAGGTCTGAGGGCCAGAGAAGATGAGATGGGATGTTCCAGCTCAATCAGTGAGGAAGGAAAAAGCAGGGCAAATTCCTTCTTCCTCTACCTTTTGTTCTATTCAGGCTCTCAACAGATTGTGTGATGCCCAACCACATTGGGGAGGGTGATCTACTTTACTGAGTCCACTCATTCAAATGCTAATTTCATCCTGAAATGTCGTCACAGAGACTCCAAGAAATATTGTTTAATCTAGTCATCCCATGGCTCGCTCAAGTTGATATACAAAATTAATCATCACAAGTTCATCTCTTGTCAACTTGGCACCCATATGCGTATCTCCTTAAACCATAATTAATCTCCAAATAAAGATAGGCAGGACCATAATTCTGCCTATCATGAGACAGCTATGCTGTGTACAATGGAAAAAATACTCCTTCCCCAAAAGAGGTACAGTCCTTGAGGGATGTGTATTCTTCTCCATGAATCCATATAGCATGGACTATGATGTTAAATTAACAATATTAAATTACTATGATATAGAGCTGGTACATCTTTTGTTACTTGATAAGGGAATAAGAGAGGAGAGAAAACAAATGTGTGTGTGTATGGCAAATACAGAAACAGTCTGACTTTCTGTAACTGGTCACATGGTAGTAGCTGGTATTTATAACCACCTTTTCCCACTACCCATTCTGCATTCTCTTTGCCATCAGCTAGCACCTCAGCTGTGCATGGTTCTTTAACTGCTGGGGCGACCCAAATTGTCATTCCTGAAGGGTCTAGGCCATTTCTAGTCCTGCCTGGATTGGGTTAGTAGTTTTCCAGTGACCTTCATGATAGAACGTGGTGACCTAAGTGCTGCCTTAAGGAATCATCCGTTTCCAGACCTAGTCCTCCCTGCCTCCACCGTGGAGTAGCAGCCCACTCTCCTCTAGGTATATACCAAACTGACACTGAAACTCTTTGTTTATTCAGAGGCATGAAAAGCCCAAAGTGGCCAGCCGGGTGGCAAACTTAACTTCCAGTTCATTGTTGTGTCTCCTGGTGGAAGCACATCTTTCTCTGGAACTAAGACCTCTAGGCCAGCAGAGCATAAAGTCTCAGGGACACAAGGCAACAGTTTTGCTCGTAGGTAGCAGGATAATATTGAGTGTTCCCACTTTCATTTCCACCCCTTGATTCCTGCACCTGTGAGTCCTGGCTACGGGAGAAAAAATGCAATGTGTTGGATACTGATTCAGAGCATATGCAGCCTTCCAGAGAACCTTGCCCCAGCCCTGCAAGGTATTGCCACCTAGCTGGTGCTGTACCTGAGTCTTCAAAAGGTCATTGCACTGTTCTGTCAAGTTAGCTGCTTCACGATGGTAGGGAACATGCTAAGATTGGTGAA
Source organism: Pteropus vampyrus (assembly GCF_000151845.1). Taxonomy (NCBI): domain Eukaryota; kingdom Metazoa; phylum Chordata; class Mammalia; order Chiroptera; family Pteropodidae; genus Pteropus; species Pteropus vampyrus. The sequence continues at coordinate 2,077,753 of NW_011888855.1, forward strand.
TCCTACAAGCAAGGGCCCATTATTGCACTTCTTTTGCTGTGAAATGAGCTTCTTGATCTGAAGCAATGCTGTGTGGAATACTGTGAGGATGGATAAAGCATTCTGTAAGTCTATGAATGGTAGTTCTGGCAGAAACGTTGAGTGAAGGGAAGGCAAATCCATATCCAGAATGAGTGTCTATTTTAGTAAAGCAAAACCTTACCCTTTCCATGATGAAAACAGTCCAATGGAAATCAGCTTTCCACTGGGTAGCTGACCGATCACCTCAGGGAATGGTGCCATATTGTGGGCTCAGACCTGGTCTCTGTTGCTGGCAGATTGGGCACTCAGTGGTGGCAATAGCTAGATCTGTCTTGGTGAGTGGAAGTCCATGTTGCTGAGCCCATGCACAACCTTCATCCCTGCCACCAAGGCTACTTTGTTCAGGAGCCCATTGGGCAAAGACAGGAGTGGCTGGAGAAAGAGGCTGATTACTATCTACAGAAAACATTATCCTATCCACTTGATCATTAAAATCCTCCTCTGCTGAGGTCACCTTTTGGTGAGCATTCACATGAGACATAGATATCTTCATGCTTTTTGCCCAGAGAGATCGATCCCCATACTTCTTCCCAAAATTTCCTGGTCATCAGTTTTCCAAACATGTTCTTTTTAAATCCTTGACCATCCAGCCCACAGCCCATGAATTGATATACAGTTGCACATCTGGCTATTTCTTCTTCCAAGCAAAGTGCACAACCAGATGCTCTGCCCACTGGGAGGATGTCTCAGAGGGGGCTATAGTGCCACACTCTGTCCACGTTCAGGTGGTACCTGCATATTGTGCTGAACCATTTGTGAATCAGGCTCCTATCTTCCATCAACTGATTGTAAGGAAGTCCCCATGAGGCCCTACATGCAAACTGGGAGAGAAAAGGCAGTACAGCAAGAGTGGGGACCATGGGCATTTGAGCCACTTCCTCATGTAACTTGTATCTTCAGGGCCTGCGTATGGGTGATCATGGTATGTCCCACTTCAACTTGATTGTGGAATATTGCTAGACAACCCCAACTTTATGGCTTGGTGGGTCAGGTAACACCAAGTCTAGGCTAGTTGCTATTTCTTGGTCACTTGGTCCAATCAGCATAATTGTCCTCAAGGTAATAGACCAGTGTGGTATCTTGTGGAAGGGAAAGTTGATCAACAACTCTGTGAACTAGATTATGACATAAGGCTGGAAAGTGTGGAGGTGTACTGCTGACCTTGCCAGATGAAAAGAATAAACCAAAACCTGTATCTGGTGGACCATAAGGACAGGAATGGAGAAAAATGCATTTACCGAATCAATACCTGCGTAGTAAGTATAGTACCAGGGGATGTATTAATTTGCTGAAGCAATGAAAATGCATCTAGTACAGTAGCTGCAATTGGAGTCATCACCTGCTTAAGCTTACAATAATCTCCTGTCCTTCTCTAGGACATCTGTGCTCTGCACAGGCCAAGTAGGAGAGTTGAATGGGGATGTGGTGAGAATTACCACCCCTGTATCTTTCAGTCTTTGATGGTGACACTAATCTCTGCAGTCCCTCTAGGAATGTGGTATTATTTTGGCTTCTCATTTTCCTAGATAGGAACAATTCTAATGGCTTCCACTTGGCATTTCCTATCATAATGACTCACTCCACAGGTCAGGGAACCAGCGTGGGGGTTCTGCCAGATGCAATGTGTGTCTATTCCAGTTATGCTTTCTGGCACTGGGGAAATCACCACAGGCTGCATTCAGGGACCTGCTGGACCCACTATAACATGGACCTGAGCTAAAACTCCATTCATCACCTGACTTGCATAAACTCCTACTCTGTTTTGTAGGCTGCAGTGGTGATGTTTGGATCTCCTGGAATTAATGTCGGCTCAGAACCAGTGTTCAGTAGTCCTCCCAAAATCTGATTATTTTATTCTCCAGTGTACAGTTACTCTGGCATAAGGCCATAGGTCCCCTTTGGGAAGGCTGGGAGAAAGATGAACAGTATACATTTCTAGTAGTGTAATTGGGTCCTTCCTCCAGTGGACTGGGCCTCCCCTACATTCAAGGGGTTTGGGTCTGTAAAGTGGCTTAAGTCTAGGAATTGACTGAGGAGCTGTGATTCTCTATTCTTAGGATTCAGTTTTGACTTTTGTCTACTTAACCTAGCACTTTTCCACATGTACAGATTAAGTAAGAATTCAGTAAGCTTCCTATTTATTTCACTTCTTGGAACACCGTGACCAACTAACCAACTAACCAACATCATAGTTTGCATAAGTCACACTATTCTGATTGCTGCTTTGACACTGCTGTCTGTTACGGTAGCCACACCCATGATCCAATTACTCCCATTGCATTCAGGTATCCCCGTTCAGTGACTGCAGTTCCTTCCCACTGTGAGGTCTGGCCTACTGAGAAGAGTGACCACAGAGCTCTTCAAGGATACTGGGACTTCCCTGACAAATTTATTTCCCACAGTCTTGGTAAAAGGTATTTCTGGATGCTCCCAGTGTGGGTGAGTGGGTCTTAAATGGCAAATTTGTTCTCACATTCCAGTCTCCCTAGGTCTGTGAATATCTTCTTTTCCACTAAAGTAAGGCATGTGCTGCATTTCTAGTTCGATTACTGTGAGCCACCTTTTGGTCCGTGTTTCAGCCAACCAACCAAACTGTTAGAGCCCTTTCTAACTCCTGACTGCCACTTACATTGCAGAATCTCTGCACAGTGAGCACATGTCGATAATTTCAGCCTGACCCAACTTTATGTTCCTTCCACAATTATTTCACACTCTTAGTATCCATTTCACACATGTTCCCCAGATTTCTGTCTGCATAAATTTAAAAGTCAAGTAATTCTTTTGGAGCGTAGCACATCTTTCTCTTTATGGATCACACATCATGCCTCACTTTTAGTGGCCAGCAGGGACTTGCATCTAGTTACAGGTCTAGAAGAAAAGGGGAGGTGGTCGAGTGGGTCCTGAGGAGAATCAGGAAATCATTACAGTTTTCTCAGGCAGTGAAGGTTTAATCCCCTCAAATGCTGCCACTGGGGGTGGGGAGGCCACTTCCACTGGCAAAGAAGACTCACCAGAATTTAGGGGCTCAATGTCCCCAGCTTCATCAGGGTTTTCCAACCTGTCCCCGTGCAAACATACAGCAGTCGCAGGATGTGGTCTCGCTTTTCTTTTTCAGCAATTACAGCCAGGAGGCTACCAGAGGTCAGGGCCTTCTTCAGGGCACATGCCCAGCTCCTGAAGCGGAGCCTGAGCTGGGAATTCAAATCCCTGAGTTCATCCTTTTTCTGCATCACTTTGTCCAGGGTCATTAGGAGCAACCAGCTCCTAATGTAATGCAACATCATTACATTCATGATTTCCAAAAACATTAGAAAGTGTCACACACGGAGTTACCCAGCTCCTTACTTATAAGTCATTGGTTAGGAGTAGCCAGTGCAGATATCTTGTGTATCTTTATTGTCAGATCATGCCATGAACTGTCGGTGCTCTCTTTATTACTAGAAATAGGGTCATTAGCACCTTTAGATCTAATCCAGAAACCCCAGAACCAATAGGGGATATATAGATCTATATAGATATGATTTCTCTGTATATATCATCTCTCCTCTCTCATCACATATCATACATATGATATATATCAACATAGAGCACATATATCTCATATCTCATGTATATCTCATGTACAGCTCATGTGTATATCATATCTTTCTTCTGTAGTTCTCCTCTAGCTCTCTCTCCTCTAGTTTTCTCTCCTGTATATCTGTTTTACACACACACACACACACACATACATATATATATAAATATATATATATATATTCCTTGTATACGTAATGGAATCTGATAGAAATTGAGTCATACGATTATGGAGGCTGAGAAGTCTGAGGATTTATAAGCTGGAGACCCAGGAAAATTCAGAAAGGATCCCAAAGCAGGAAGAGTTGAGATGAAATGTCCCAGCTCAATCAGTGAGGCAGGAAAACCAGGGAGGGACATTCTCCTCCTCCCGCCTTTTGTTCTTTTCAGGCCCTCAGAGGGTTAGTGATGCCCAGCCATGTTGGGTAGGGCAAGCTACTGAGTCCTCTGATTCAAATGCCAATCTCATCTGGAAACAACCTCACGGAAACACCTAGAAACAGTGTTTAATCTGGCACCTGGTGGCCCACTCAATTTGACACATAAAATTGACCTTTACATGTAGAAGTCTATGTTTCTAAGTAACCTCCTCACAAGATGAGTTTTATGTGCACACAGAATTGGAGATTACTGGTTTACATTCTCGGTAGGCACCAAATTTGATATCATATTATATAAAAGTTCAGTAAAATGTTCTCCCAAATATGCATGTTCTATAAAGTGGAAAAAATGAATGTAATTATAAATTCTTAAGAAATCAGTGTTTAGACATTTACTCTTGCAAGATTTATTGGGCTACTTGATAAGGAAGTGCTTAAGCAGCTGTGACAGACAACAGGAAATACAATTAGAAAATGTAGTAGATAAATGTAGTTGTAATAATAAATCGGTTATCCTTTTATTTTTTTGCTATTTTATGATTTGCTATATTGTGAGTTTTTGGAAAACTTACCAGCAGGTGGTAGCACTGTTTAACAAATATGCCCTTAGGTCTCTAAACAAGCAATTGTGAATGAATTATTGGCTGTGAATACAGCAACATTCAAATATGTCAGAATATTGGATTGTAATTCAGAAAGCCTGACTGCTGGTCCCAATTGTATGACTTGTTGGCCTTATCACTTTGCAGAAATAATTTAATCTCATAGTGTTTATAACACTGTAAATAAAATTGAGATAATAATAAAAACTGTCCTGGCTTGTTTTGTTTTCAGAATGAGAACAGAATGACTGTGAAATTATTACAGGAAGGGCAGAATGCTATGTAAATGCAAATATTATTTCTCTCTTTTTTTCTATTTATTTCTTGTTATTCAGGCCTTTATTTTAAGATGCTTCTTACTAGCAGCAATGGTCATTGTCATGTTGGACCTTACAAGGACGACATTCAAATGTTAAAATATTTCCCATTGCTTATATGTTCTACTCTTTTTTGACCATTTTCAATTCTGTTTCTTTTCCATGTGCTGTAAGAGGCCAAGACTCCACATTTGCTGGGTCCAAGGAAATGTAGGTCTAGCTTTTGAGTGCTTTTTTGTGCACAACCACTGCTTGCATAATCTTTAGTCCATATTCATGGACTACAGAGGAAAAGTCTAAGAGAACCCAAATAATTACGAGAAAAAATATTTTTTTTTTTTTAAAGAAATAGCACTTATATATACTGGCATATTTAAAGTGTAAAGAGTACAGTGAGCCAGCAGTTTACATTTACTGAGTATTTACTATGTGCAGAGAAGTGTACTAACCACTGAAAAGATTCAAAGATACAGAACTTCCATTTTTTGTTTTTGTATTTTCTTTTTTTATTTGACAGATATTTATTGATTGTGTTCCAAAGACTAGGCCCTTTACCAGGTGCTGGGATTGCAGGCCGTATAAGAAGTAAGTAATTCTCAAAGCTGCAGTTTCTGCAGGTGGTGGCAGACCACGTGTAAACAAGAGCAAACAGATATGGTACATAAGACTAGAGACAAGGGCCGTGAAAGGGACTGCATGGCTGTGCGGCTCACCTGAAGCAGAATGAAGGAGAGGAGAGATTCTAGGAGGAAACAACACCTACAAAAGCAAGTTCCTGATGTGGAGGCAGTAGAATATAATAGTTAAGGGTCTAAGCTTTGGAGTCAGAATGGTCTAGAAACTGAGCGTCCTGTGGCAAATTACTTGGATTTTTTTGATTCTTGGTTTCCTCATCTGTAAAATGGAGACGATGTTAGTATCTATTTGGTAAGTTTATTGTGAGAACCATACATGAAAATTGGTGCAGAGTAAACTCTTAGTGTGGAAAGCAAACAGATTTTTTTGAGGTATAAAGATATATAGAAGAGTAGTTGATACAAAGCACTGAATTCTGGACACCGAAGTTTGGATTTATTATAGCAGACTTCGGGAAGTGTAGACTCTTGCACAGAAAGAAATGTCAGCGAAAAGATATTTAAAAGTGTTATAGCAGTGTGCCTGCCTGTTTTACAACAGAGAATGAATGGAGGCAAGAGAAGGAGGGTCATCTCAGGAGTACGGATATGAGGTAATATGAACTTTAATTTGGGTAAGGCATTTGGAAAGACTTGGTGATGGATTGGATATGAGATCAAGGGGGAGAAAGGATTAAACAGTTATTCCAATAACGTGAGCCTGGGGACCTAGGGGGATGGTTGTATCTTTGGCAAAAATAAGAGGCATTTAAAAAATATGTGTGAGCAAAGCAAATATATTTATTCTTATGGGAAAAAACCAGTAAGAAGACATGAAACACCAGCCAGAAGGGTACAGGATCAAGCCTGAACATTTCAGTTGGGAATAATCTGTTGACTTTCAAAGTTTTCATTGAAACCAGCTGCCATAGGGTGGTTGAAGGTAGTAGGAAAAAAAGGCGAAAGAAAAATCACATAAGTATATTCCAAGAAAGAATATCCGTGGAGGTGATAGAACATTTGAGAAAGTGATAAACTTACCAGCTTTACAGCAAGCCAAAATCTGTTTACATGAACTTGGAAGAGCAAGTGTCCCTTCCTGCACAGGGTTTTCCCCCAAGTCCTCGAAATCCCATTCTCCTTAAACAATGTCATGACTTGAACTGAATCAAAATTCCTGATACAAACATATTGTAACTAATTTAGTGTCTGGCCTAGGGCATGTATAGCAATGTCAAATAGCAGGTATCTCATATTCTATTAAATTATCGTGTTCTTTAGAAAAACTTAGTTTCCTCGGGTTTTCCATGTAAGGAGAATTAAGTGTCTCTTTGGAACAAGCTGGCCACCCATAAAACAAGTAAAATGATGGAACAGTAAAATCTCTTTCAGAGTCTGGGAAGACTTTCCTGAGATCCTGTCCCCAAAGTGGTGTCAGGCAACTACCCTCTACATTGGAATAATATGCAGTGTGTACTCTTTTTTTTGTCTGATTTCCTTCACTTAGAATCATGCTTTTAAGCTTGATCGATGTTGTTGCATGTATCAGTAATTCGTTCCTTTTTTTCTTTATTGACTAAAGTCCACACTTCATTTGAAATTCATTCCCTAATGTCTTTTTCCAGGATCCAATCCAAAATATCACATTACATTAAGTTGTTATAGCCCGAAGGAGTCTAAAGAGACATAACTGTTTCCTCAAACTTTTTTTGTTTTTGATAATTCTGATTTTTTTGAGTACTGGTCAGGTATTTTAGCAATGGTCTTGTTTTGGTTTGTCTCATGGTTTTCTCACGGGTAGAGTATGGTTGAGGGTGCTTTATCATGCTGTAAAAGTTCTCTTCTGTTTCTAATTTGCTGAGATTTCACAATTTGGAATAGATGTTGGATGTTGTCAAATGCTTTTTGTGCATCGATTGAGATGATATATATTTTCTCTTTTTAGTTTGCAAATATAATGAATTACATTCGTTGACTTCTGAATGTTAAATCAGCCTGACATTCCTGGAAAAACTCTACTTGGTCATAATTGTTATCCTCTTTCGTATTGCTTCATTTGTTGAAAATTTTAGGGTTTTTGCATTTATGCTCACGAGGGATTTTAGTCTGTCATTTTCTCTCAATGTCTTTGTCTGATGTTGGGATCAGGGCTTCATAGAATAAGTTGGAAAGTATTCTCCCTCTTCAATATTTTGGAAGGTTTTTCTACAGAAATGGTATTAATTCTTCCTTAAATATTTAGTAGAATTCAGCATTAAAGCAATCTAGGTGTGGAATTTTCAATGTAGGAAGATTCTTAATTACAAATTAAATTTCTTTGATGTATATAAAGCTATTCAGGTTATCTCTTTCATCTTTAGTGGGCTTTATTTGTTTATATATTTCAAGGAGTTTTTCCATTTCATCTAAGCTTTGAATTTATTTTCATATAGTTGTAAAAATAATATTTCCTTATTCTTTTAATATCGGTAGGATATATCTTGATGCCATATCTCTCATATCTTTTTTTTGTATTTTATTTTCTTTTATTACTTTTTAAAAAGCCAGTTTATTTATTTTTTTTTATACTATATATACATAATTTTTTTAAACATTTTATTTCCCACCCCCCACTCCCTTCTGGTAACCACTAGTCCATTGTCCATGTCCATGAGTCTTTGTTTATTTGTCCTGTCCATTTGTTGCTTTTAGGTTTATATCCCACATATAAGTGATAGCATGTAATTTTCAACTTTTTCTGTCTGGCTTATTTTGCTTAGCATGATTATCTCGAGGTCCATCCATGTTGTCACAAATGGCAGTATTTCATCTCTTCTTATGGCTGGGTAATATTCCATTGTATATATGTACCACAGCTTCTTTAGCCAATCATCTATCATAGGACACTTCAGTTGCTTCCATGTCTTGGCCACTGTGAATAATGCTGCTATGAACATCAGTATGCAAATATCTTTTCAAATATGAGTTTTCAAGACTTTGGGATAAATATCCAGTAGAGGGATTCCTGGATCATATGGTAGATCAATTCTTTCCATAGTGGCTGTAACCAATTTGCAGTGCCACCAGCAGTGTCTGAGGGTTCAGTGTCTGAGGGTTCCTTTTTCTCTGCATCCTCTCCAACATTTGTTATTACATGTCCTGTTGATTATAGCCATTCTAACAGGTGTGAGATGGTATCTCATTGTGGTTTTGATTTGCATTTCCCTAGTAGCCACCGATGTTAAGCATCTTTTCATATGTTTGTTGGCCATTTGTATGTCCTCTAGGGAGAAGTGTCCGTTCAGGTCCTCTGTGCATTTTTCGATTGGATCATTTGTTTTTGTTGTTGTGGTTATTGAGTCATATGAGTTCTTTGTATATTTTGGATATTAGGCCCTTATTGGAGGTGTTGCTTACAAATACATTTTCCCATTCTGGTGGTTGTCTCTTTACCTTATTGACAATTTTTTTTGCTGAGTAGAAGTTTTTTAATTTGATTTAGCCCCATTCACTTATTTTAGCTTTTACTTCCCTTGCTTTTGAGGTCAAATTCATAAAATCCTCTTTAAGTCCAAGGCCCTTGAGTTTAGTTCCCATATTTTCTTCTATGCATTTTATTGTTTCGGGTCTTATATTCAGGTCCTTAATCCATTTTGATTTAATTTTGGTGTGTGGTAATAGACAAAAGTCTAGTTTCATTCCTTTGCACATGACTTTCCAGTCATCCCAGCACCATTTATTGAAGAGGCTTTCCTTTCTCCACTGCATGTTTTTGGCTTTTTAGTTGGAAATTATTTGCCCATATAAATATGGGTTTACTTCTAGACTCTCGATTCTGTTCCAGTGGTCCATGTGTCTGTTTTGCTGCCAATATTATGCTATTTTGATTACTGTTGCTTTGTAGTATAATTTGAAGTTAGGTAGAGTGATGCCTCCAGCCTCGTTCTTTTTTTCAGGATGGCTTTGGCAATTCAGAATCTTTTGCGCTTCTATACAAATCTGATGATTTTTTTGTTTTATTTCTTTAAAAAATGCTGATGGGATTTTGATGGGGATTGCATTAAATCTATATAATGCTTTAGATAATATAATCATTTTAACTATATTGATTCTTTCAATCCAAGAACATGGAATACTTTTCCATTTCTTTGAATTTTCTTCTATTTCTTTTAATAGGGTGTTCTAGTTTTCATTATATAGGTCCTTCTCTTGTTTCGTTAGATTTATTCCTAGGTATTTTGTTCTTTTTGTTGCAATTGCAAAAGGAATTGTTTTTCCCACTTCTTTTTCTGACACTTCATTATTAAGGTATAGGAACGCTGTGGATTTTTGAACGTTGATTTTGTATCCAGAAAATTTATTGCATTTGCTTATTGTTTCTAGTAGTGTACTTGTGGAGTCTTTAAGATTTTCTATTTAGAGAATCATGTCATCCGCAAATAGTGACAGTTTGACTTCTTCATTTCCTATTTGGATGCCTTTTATATCTTTCTCTTGCCTGATTGCACTCACTAGGACCTCCAATGTGTATTGAATAACAGTGGCGATAGTGGACAGCCTTGTTCCCCTTTGCGAATTTGGATCTTTGAATCCCTCCCTTTTTAGTCATTGTTGTCTCAGTTTGTCTCTATTTATGCTGAACGTTCCTTATTATCTTGCTATAGCAAATCTCTTCTTATTTTAAGCCTATAATGCTCTGTTTGTAGTAAGGGTTGCACTCCTCTGCTTTTATTAGCCTGCTAGTCACCTTACTCCTAATTATGCATTTTTTTTTTGGTCATTTTGTTTTAAGTGAGCTGACCTCTTTCAGTATTTCCTGTAGTGCAGGCTTCGTAGTAGAGAATTCTCTCAATTTTTGTATGTCTGGAAAGGTCTTTATTTCTCCTTCATATCCAAAGGAGAGCTTAGCTGGATACATTATTCTTGGCTGGTAGCTCCTTTCACTTAATAGTTTGAATATTTGATTTCACTCCTTTCTGGCTCATAAGGTTTGTGCTGAGAAGTCTAACAATGATCTAATGGGTTTTCCTTTATAGGTTACCATCTTCTTTTCCCTGGCTGCCCTGAGAATTCTGTCTTTGTCATCGATTTTTGATAATTTTAATACGATATGTCTTGGGGAAGGCTTTTTTGGGTTGAGATAATTGGGTGTTCTATTGACTTCTTGAATTCCAAGCTCCAGCTCATTCCTTAGATTTGGGAAATTCTCATCCACTATTTGTCTGAAAATGCTTTCTAATCCCTGCTCCTTTTGCTCACCTTCGAGAATTCCCATTATTCTTATGTTTCCGCTCCTGATGGTATCAGCTAATTCTTGTATTTCTGTTTCATTATTTTTCATAGTTCAGTTTCTCTCTTCTTCATTCTGATTTATTTCTAGATTTCTGTCTTCTATATCACTGATCCTTTCCTCCATTTGGTCGACTGTAGTTCTCAAGCTTGTTATTTCATTTTTTAACTCTTGCAGTGTGTTCTTTATCTCCAGAAGGTCTATTTGGTTTTTTTTGAGGGTTCCAATCTCCTTGCTAAAGAACTCATTTTGCTCAGCTAGTTGTTTTCTCTGTTCCTGAAATTGTTGATATGATTTGTTTCGGATCTCATTGAGGTTTTTCAGAAGTACCATCCTGAATTCTTTGTCATTTAAGTCGCATATTTCTGTCTGTAAGCTTATTTTCTGGAGATTTCTCTCTGTCTTTCTGAGGTGCCTTGTCATCTTGGTTGTTCATGGTGTTTAATGGACTATTTCTCCGCCTGGGCATTAATGGAAGTGTGTTCTGTTTTTTTTTTCCAGAAAGAAGATTTATTATATAATGGTCCCTAGCCTGTTGCAAATAAGGTGTTTTTCTTTTGGTTTCCAGTAGGTGGCATCTAAGCCTCTTGGATCTCTGCTTTATATAAAGTCTTAATAATGTCTTTTTTTTCTTATAGATGTTTAATCATGCTCACTACCCTCAATCTCAATTTCTGCCAGTGTTAGCGACAGTTTTGGTAGTGTTTGCTCAGATTCCCCTGGGGCTCTGCGGCAATCCGTCTCGGAGGGTATGGAGGGAGGGGCCCTCTGGGTTGGGGGTTGGAGGCTGCGGCTCAGCCTCAGTTTTGCAACTGTGGCTGGTAAAAATCAACTGTTGTTTCTCTGCCGTCCCCACTTTTCTGTCGTCCTCGTTTCTCTGCCTTCTGCCTTGATGATCGGGCACTGCCGCTGGCTGCGTGGAGCTCACAGTACTCTCAGGCAGGGCTGTTCAGGGAACTCTCTGCACCTTCTCCCCTCCTCCTCCTCTTACAGGGAGCTCCAGCTGCAAGAGGCAGTTTCTTTATTTCTCCCAGTCCACCGCCCAACACCTGGAGTTCTGACCTGTGGTAGTTTTTATATGCAGATCCACACTCAGACATGCTGGTGTGCAGTTTGGGTGTTTTTTTGTTGAGCTTTAGGTGTTCAGCTTATTGTTGTTTCAAGGGGAGAGATCTGGGAATGTCTCTCACGCTACCATGTTTAATTCAATCTCTCCATATTGCTCATTTCCGATCTTGGTAAATGTCTTTGATTTTTTTCTTGCTCAGTCTTGCCAAATGTGTTATTAATTTTATTGAACTTTTTCAAGGAAACGGCTTTTGGTTTAGTTGATTTTTTCCTATTCTTTGTTTTCTATTTTATTGATTTACTCCCCCACTTCTAACATTTATTCTTTTCTTTAGTCTTCCCAATTTGGGTTTAATTGTCTCTTCTTTTTTCTAGTCTTTAGCTGGACAACCTTCTTCTTTTCTAATGTAGGCATTTACTGCTATAAAGTTTTCCTTTAAATACAGCTTTAGCAACATATCACAGATTTTGGCATGTTGTCATTTTATGTTCATTCAGAGAAAAATACTTTCTAATTCTCTTTTGATTTCTTCTCTAAACCATAGATTACTTAGAAGTGTTACACACCATACATGGTTTATGTACCATAAAATTCTTCCATTTTAAAGCTACAATTCGATGCTTTTTTTTGTAAGTCGACATAGGTATGCAACCATCACCACAATCTAGTTTGATAGCATTTTCATCACCTGTAAAGATTCCCAATGTTTCTTTTCAGTAAATCCTGGTTCTAAATCCCAGGCCCAGGCAACCACTAGTCTACATTCTATCTCTATAACATTGCCTTTTCTGGGTATTTCATATCAATGGAAATATAATAGATTATTTAGAAGTATGTCGTTTAATTTCTAATATTCATGAATTCCAAAATTTCCTTCTGGTATTGATTTGTAACCATGTGCTTTGTATTGTTTTAATCCTTTTAAATGTATAGAGGCATGCCATATAGCCTAGGATATAGTTTATTCTGGAGACTGTTTCATCTGTACTTGAAAATAATAAGTGTGCTGCTGTTTGGTCGATGGAGTGTTTGAGAGATATCAATTAGATCAGGTTGGTTGACAGTGTCGTCCAAGTCTTCTGTATCCTTGCTGATTTTCTGTCTAGTTGTTCTTTCCATTATGGAGAGTGTGGCATTGAAATTTCTAATTATTAATGTTGAAATCTCTCTCCCTTCAATTTTATCTTTTTTTTTTTGTTTGTTTTTACTTCATGTATTTTGGGGTTATATTTTTAGGTACATATATGTTTATGTATTTTACATTTTCCTGTTGAATTGACCATTTATCATTTTTTGGTATGAAAGTGTATTTTTTTTCTGATACTGATATAGTTTTCTCCATTTTTTACTTTTAGCCTCTTTGTGTTATTAACATTAACGTTTGTATCTTATGGATAGAATATGGTTGTATCATATATATGTATATATATATTGCTTATATAATTTTGCCAATCTCTACCTTTAGATTGCGATGTTTAATTCATTTACATTTACTGTAATGATTGGATTTAAATCAGCCATTTTGCTATTTACTGTTCCTCCTTCCTCCTTTACTGCCTTCTTTTTTTTTTTTTTTTTTTAGCATTAAATAGATCTTTATTAGGATGTCATTTTAATTCATCTTTAAAAATTTTTTTTGGTGTTTTTTTAATGGTTCCTTGGAGATTACAATGGACATCTTAATTTAAAATACTCTGCTTCAGATTAATGCTAACCGAATTCTAATGAAATGAATTTTGCTCTAATATGGCTCCCTCCCCTCTCTTATCCTTTTGTGCTATTATTGTCATGTATATATAACATCCTTAAATATTATATGATAGAGGTTATAAAATAGTTTTATATTTATTTTGTGCTCTTTTATATCAGTCAAGAGAAGAACAGAGAAAAATATATTCATACTTTCTTTTATATTTAAGTAATTATCTTTACTGATACTCTTTATTTTTTCATGTGGATTTAATTTTCTGTCTGATGTCATTTTATTTTTGCCTGAAGGATTTCCTTTAGTATTTCTTGTAAGGCAGGTTTGCTAGCAATGAATTCTCTTAGTCTTTGATTATTTGGACATGTCCCTATTTCTCCGTTTTTGAAAAATAGTTTGAAGAATTGTTGATTGCCTTCCTTTTCTATATATCATTAGTACTGCTACGAGGATCTGGCCTAATTCTCACAAATAGTCCATGATATTCTTCTATTGAATGTAATAATTTCACAGAACACCAGTGTCAGAAAGTCACTCTGTCACCATAATGGATCAGGACAAACACAGCCATGTCTGAACACAGATAAGAAAGAAGATTGAGCAAACCACAGATATGCTCAGATACAACCCTGCAAAGATTAAGATGGTTATTCTGAGTGGCTGGTGCTGTGTTGTTAGTCTTATTTCATTCTTCTCATATTGCAGATAAGAATTTTATAAAGATATAATAATAAAATTTCTCCTACTTTATGACATCACCTAATCCTTAGCCAAGCTGTACTCCCTTGAGTGCTCTTCAAAATCACCTAACACAAATCCGAATCCTATAACACCTCTTACTGAGACACACTTTATGGTTCCCCACGGCACCTGGTCTCCCCCATTGTAACGAGTTATAAACCTAACTTTGTTCAACTATAGGTGACTTTTTGGTCTCTTTGGCTGAAGGGCATTGACACCTGAATTAGAGAGAATGAAAGTTAGAGTGGACAAAGACATATCAGTGAAATGCAAACAAAACTAAGTTATGGATCATAATATTAACATTAGAAAAGTTTTAATTCAATGCCAATCATTAAATTAGGTTGATATAGCTAAACAGCAAAGGATAAAATCTATAATAAAAATTTAACTTGAAAGTCTGTAAGTACTCAAAAATGGCATAAAAAGAAAAAAAAGATTTTTTGCAATTTCTCTTGTTCTAGGTTAGAGATTAGCAGGCTTTTTCTGTAAAAGGCCAAAGGGTTAATATTTTTGACTTTGCAGACCAGATCTCTGTTGCAGCTACTCATCTTTACAATTGTAGTGTGAAAACAACCATAAACAATACATAAAGGGACATGACTGTGTCTCAAGAAAATTTTGTTTATAAACACTGAAATTGGAATATTTATATAATTTTCATGTGGCACAAATATTATTATTTTTTTAATAATTAAAAGATGTAACAACCATTTTTAGCTCAGAGGATGTACAAAAATAGGTGATACATTCGAGGTGGCTGTATGCCTTGCTTACTACTCCTTCTTTAGATAATTGTATGGCACATGGTCTCACGTCTTTTCTGTAATGTCACCTTCTTGGTAGGGGACATCCCTGATGATCTTTTAATAGTAGCACCTTCCCCTATTCACTTCTCTACCTTTTGTTCTCCTATTGGACTTAAAATAACCAAACAAACAATTTTTTATTCATTTGTTTATTGTTTGGTTAGAATGTATACTCTAAAAGTTAGAATTTTTGGTTTTGTTTACCACTTCAGCCCATTGCCTACAGAAGTGTTTGATGTGTTTAATATACTTAGCAATATCTATGTAGTGAATAAATTAGAACCTATGGGAAGAAACACACAGCAGCAGATGACAATGGTTACCTGGATGAAAGGCTGGTCATATTTTACTGTCTCCAGTTTGAAAAGACACATGGGAGATACCTTTACCTTGCAGTCGTGAGAAAACGACTGGGGGAAACCAAAAGCAAGGGCACAAAAACTAAAAGACTGACATTTTATTCAATAGTCTGAAATACTGGAAGAGATTGTTTAAATGAGGGAATTCAGCCTAAAAATCCAGGTTAGATTAAATTAATTTTTCCTAATACCTAGTTGGTGAACATTTTATAAGGAGTATTATGCCAGCTACATATGGAAACTACAATTTTATTGTCTCTGAGTTGTTGTACCAGTAATTTCTTGGTCCTGCTTTTAATTTTTTAAAAAGAAAAGCTTCTAAAAGGGTAGAAAGAGTATGGTTGCCTTACAGGAGGAGTACCAGGGGTTTAACTGAGATCACTTACTTTTCATTTGGATTGTTTAAATATCATTTAAGGGAAAGATCCAGAATTTCTGTATGAGAGAGTCTTAGAACGTTAATTTGTTTTGAAGTTGGGGAGGCGGAAGGATTCTTTTGGATATGTGTTTGCATGGCAAACAGTTATGGCTTAGAGCAGTGGTCCCCAACCTTTATGGTGCCAGGGACCGGTGTTCTTCTGAGAATCTAATGCCTGAGGATCTGAGGTGGAGCTGAGGTGGTGATGCTAGCTCTTGGGAGTGGCTGCAAATACCGATGTAGCTTTGCTGGCTCACCCACCGCTCACCTCCTGCTGTGTGGCCCAGTTCCTAAGAAGCCACAGACCTGTACCAGTTTGCATTCGGGGGTTGGGGACCCATGGCTTAGAGGATTGCCTTGGGAGATGTGATGGACATCATGGGGGCCTAAGGCCACTTCGATTCACATTTAGGTTTAGATATAACCATTTGCATGTTTTCTTTCATTTTCAAAAGAGTTTTAGAAACTTTTTAAAGTGTCAGTGAAAATACAATGTTGACTGAAGTATAGAAATTAGAATGTCAGCTATCCAGGAAAAATGTTTTCCAATTATCTGTGTCTTTATTTGTCAACCAACAGTACAGTGTGTTAGTTCCTAAAGTGTTCTTACTTGCTTACAACTAATAAATAAGCAAAGTAGTTTGGAAGTTTTACTGCAGATCTATTGTTAGACAATAGGAGATGTTCCAAGTGTACACACTCCTGGCAGTGGTCTGTGCCTGGGAACGAGAGGGCCGAATTCTGAGGCCAGTCTTGCTTCCTCTTTGGGAGGCACTACCACTGTATTTCAGGTTCAGAACAAACAGAATCAGGCTGGCAAATCAGATGAATCTAGAGAGAAGTCTGTTAATACTAATGCAGGGAAGACTGCCTGCTGTAGGATGAGGAGGATCAGGGGAGGGGGTGGCACCGTGATCAGGGGCACCACCAAACAGAAGCACAGCTGCCATTCAGTAACAGTTAGACAGCCATTTGCATACCAAAGAGCATTCAAAACATGGACCTGATCTCACCAATCTTCCGATTTCTTAAGAGAAGATAGATGTCTAAATTTATATGTAAGGTTGATCCAATTTTTAAATGTCAATTGGTAATTCAGGAGATTTGTAACTGCTGTGTAGATCTGATAAAATGCCATGTTGCACTTAGTTCTTCTTGCTTCCAGCTTGATGAGACCTCTGAATAAGATGACTGACATATAT
>NW_011888855.1:2094944-2111546 GCF_000151845.1 Pteropus vampyrus
GAGAAGTCTGTTAATACTAATGCAGGGAAGACTGCCTGCTGTAGGATGAGGAGGATCAGGGGAGGGGGTGGCACCGTGATCAGGGGCACCACCAACCAGAAGCACAGCTGCCATTCAGTAACAGTTAGACAGCCATTTGCATATCAAAGAGCATTCAAAACATGGACCTGATCTCACCAATCTTCCGATTTCTTAAGAGAAGATAGATGTCTAAATTTATATGTGAGGTTGATCCAATTTTTAAATGTCAATTGGTAATTCAGGAGATTTGTAAATGCTGTGTAGATCTGATAAAATGCCATGTTGCACTTAGTTCTTCTTGCTTCCAGCTTGATGAGACCTCTGAATAAGATGACTGACATATATATATATATATGTAAATTTTAATATATAAATTTTTTTTTCACCTGGTTGTAGAGCAACCGTGCAGTACAAAGTTTATGGTTTCTGGGAGTTTCTTTCCCATTCTGTTCATAGACTGCCATTGCTGAGAAAGAACAGAAAAAAAAGTGAGCTGGGATATAGACTTGAGTACATTTGCATTCCCGGAGTCTTGAGTTGAGCTTCTGAATATCTAGATAAATAGAGTGAGGTCTAGGTATAGATACAGATAAATTCGTTTCTTTGTCTTGTGAATCATCTTTCTTGGTAATGGCAGTCTATTAGCTGGATGGGAAAAATAATTTCAGATACTATAACCTTTATATCACAGTATATCACTGCAATTACATCAAAGAAACAGATATTTGAAAAAAAGTTGAGTAGTAGATAATCGTAATTAAAAGTGACATTGAAACTATTAATATAAGTTAATATAGGTTAAATATGAATTAAATATAACCTATATGTAGTTAAAGGTTAATCACATTAATATAGGTTAAATAGACTTGAAAACTTGCAAAAGGAATAAATCTCATTCACAGCATGGTTTCTATGATAATTAATTCCAAGTACTAAACTATTTATATTCCAAGGAACACTTAAAATACAGCCCTTTCGATAAACTAGAGCCTGCTTGTCTGTGGCATCTCTTCCCGGAGAACAAGATTTGGCTGCAAGGAATATTTTCACCACTTTTGTAGCCTAGTGTAGCTATGGCACCAAGTTTCTTATAAAGGAAAGAAAGGAAACATGAGCTGTGGAGGTGGGTGGGCATATAGAACGCTACCTGGGCACCTTACAAACACAGAACTGTACTGAATTCTCTGAAGAGACTCTTGAGATTTATATTTTCTGTTCTCTGTACCTTCTGATAAGAAACCTCCCTTTTCCTTTCAGGGATATTTGATCAGGCTCAGCACGACTGGACCTAACAGGGACCCTTGAGCAGCTGACTAAATTCCACAAGCAGTTATTCCACCCCTTCCTGCTACTTATGATGCCTGGTTTGCCTCCCTAACTGCCACTTTCTGGAAGCTGAGAGAAGTTTTCAGTATTTGTCTATAGTCCTGAGAAATGTGTGTTGGTCTTGGGTAACACTTTTCCCTAATTCTAACTGGTACGGCGTAGCTCTGTTTAATATATATGTAGATGTGAAGATAAATTTCTGTTTAATTTATGGATGTTTCTTACTTATCAGTTAAGTCAAGACCATATCCTAAAAATTTAACCACACTTTAAAAGTTTTTAAAAAAGTTTTTAAATTTTTTTTATTTTCATTAGTTTCAAGTATACAGTATATTGGTTAGACATCTATATAGTTCGTAAAACGATCCCCCCAATTGCTCCCTCCCTCCCCTGACCCTCCACCTAGCCAACAAATTAATGCTGACTGCATTTCCTATGCCATGCTCCCCATCTCCATAACCATCCATCGGCTACTAATTTGTACTTCTTTAACTCTTTACCCCATTCTCTCAGCCCCCCAAACCCCCATCCCCTCTGTCTGTCACCAAATTGTCCTCTATATTTGTGAGTCTGTTTTTGATTAGTTTGTTCTTTTTATTCCTTAGATTCCACATATAAGTGAAATCATATAGTGTTTATCTTTCTCTGTCTGACTTAAATACCTTCTGGGTGCATCAAGGCAATATCTTTTTCCATCCCCTTCTTTTTAGTATGTGTGTGTCTTTTAATCTGAAGTGAGTCTCTTGTAGGCAATATATATGGGTCTTGTTTTCCTTTCCATTCATCCACTCTATCTGTTGGTTGGAGCACTTAATTCTTTTCCATTTGAGGTACTTATTGATAGGAATGTAGTTGTTACCATTCTGTATTCCTGTTTTTGATACATGTTTTTTCTTCTTAAAAAAGTCCCTCCAACGTTTCCTGTAATTCTGGCTTGGGGGTGATAAATTCCTTTAGCTTATTTTTGTCTGGGAAGCTCTTTATCTGTTCTTTGACTCTAACTGACAGCTTTGTGGGATAAATTATTCTTGGTTGTAGATCTTGGGTCTTCATCCTGTCGAATATTATTTTGCCAAGCCCTTCTGTCCTGCATAGTTTCTTTTGAGAAATCAGCTGCCAGTCTAATGGGGGTTCTCTTATAGGTAACTATCTGTTTTTCTCTTGCTGCTTTCAATATTCTTTCTTTGTATTTAACCTTTGGCATTTTCATTATGATGTGTCTTGGTGTGGGCCTCTTTGGATCCCTGATTTTTGGAATTCTCTGAGCTTCCTGGGGTTTTATGTCCATTTCTTTCACCAGATTAGGGAAGTTTTCCATTATTATTTCTTCAAACAGTTGTTCAACATCTTGATTTTCTTCAGTTACACCGATTAGAAGGATATTTGGACCCTTAATAGTGTCCCATATTCTCCTTAAATCATTTTTAAAGTCTTGGCCTCTTATCTCTTGCTGTTCTGATTTCATGTCCTTGGCTTTCCCGTCCACTAGATAAAGCGTTTGATCCTCTTCTTATTCATTTTGTTTATTCTTTTGTTTATTCCATTTAATATACTTCTCATCTCAGATAATGTGTTTTCATTTCAGACTGGTTCCCTTTTATAATTTCCATTTCCATTTTTGTGTTTTTTATCTGTTTGTTGAAATTCTCTTCATTTCCCAAAAGTTCATTGAGCATTTTTATAACCAGTGTTTTGAACTCTGCATCAGTTAGATTACTTGACTCCATTATATCTGGATCTCTGTTCTGTTCTCTCATATGGTTTCTGCTTCTTTGTCTTCTCATTTTGGCTGTCTTTCTATGTTTGTTTCTAAGTACTAAGCAAAGCTCCTAAGTCTCCTGATCTTATTAATGTGGATTTGTGAAGTAGGTGTCCAGTGGCACCGTCCTGAGAAGGGTTCAGCTGTAGGCCAAACTTAGCCCAGGCCTCTGTGCCTCCAGGGCCACCTGTTAAGATTCAGCAAGCAATCCACAGATGCTGTGCTTATAGCTGCCTCAAAGGCACTGCTCAGCAAAGACCACTTGACTCACTGAGGATACACTTGGATGTGGCTTAGGTGGGACTGCGAGTTGGGGGAGGTGGGGTTTCAGGGAATCCTCTGGGCGGAGCGACCTCTGTTATCCAGTGTAATGACATCAGGCTATGGTGGCACTGTGTCCCGCACTGGGAGTGGGGAGGGCTCAACAGGGAACAATGGATACCATCAGCACTTCTGTACAGGGTAAGTCTTGCCTTGGCCCTCACTCTGACAATGTCTCCTTATAAATCCCTGGTGCCCCTTGTGCGCAGCTGAATCAGCACTCGTGCTCAAAGCGAGCAGGTCTGTCACCACGAAAATCTGCTTGCAGATGCGGCCGCTTTAAGAGGCATCTGCCTCTGTCGCTGCCACAGCCTCTGCCTCGCTCAGCTGCTCAAAACCAGGCAGTCCCGGGTCCTCGTCCTTTCCTACCTTCTGCCATTGCAGGGTGCTTTCTCCCTAGTTGTATGGCGTGTTCATCTAGATCCTAGGCAATTTTTTCCTGTTGCTGCTCTTTGTTTCTGTCACAACTTTGATTTGGTCGCCAGAGGGATGAACAGAGCCTCTATCGTCTATGCCATTTTTTTCCCCCTGGAAGCTTGTCCTGGATGACTACAAAATGCATAGATCTCCACACCTTTCTGCCAGAATCTTAAAGTTTATATCTTTAAAAGTTTTTAATGTATCTTCCTAGTTTTAAAGTGTTAAGTAAGCAATCATCTTTTAGTGAAAAAAAAAAAAATCTAAGTGCTTATATCATGCACTTATATCATGTTTGCTATGTAAAAAATATCAAAATAATGAAGATACATATTATTCTTGCTTTACTGCAGCCTGCAGGCTCAGAGAACACACTAATGGGCTAGTCGTTTAAGAAGACAGGTGTCTGAATCTCCAGGCTCAAGTTATTTTTATGGTTATGACTCTGAGATGCTATTCTAGTTGATTTTTGGTTTTCAGACTCTGCCCTTCCACAGTCCTGGCATAAAGTGGAGGTAGATCCTATTATTTCCAACTTGTTTAATCATATTCTCCTGTGCATCCAAAGCTGCCACTTCTAGAAAACCATTTTCAGTCCCTTATTGAGAATTAAAAAAAATTAATTTATTTTCTAATTACAGTGACATACAATATTATATTAGTTTCAGGTGTACGACACAGTGACTAGACATTTATGTAACTTATAAAGTGATCAACCTGATAAATCTAGTACCCATCTGACACCCTACATAGTTATTACAGTATTATTGACTATATTCCCTATGCTGAACTTAACATCTCTATGACTGTTTTTGTAACTGGCAATTTTAACTCCTTAATCCCTTCTTTTTTACTCATTCCTCCAATCCCTTTCCTATCCAATGACCATTAATTTGTTCTATATATCTATGAGTTTGTTTCTGTTTTGTTTGTCTGTTTGTTTTATATTTAGCATGTAAGTGAAATCATGTGTTATTTGTCTTTCTCTGTCTGACTTATTTCACGTAGCATAATTTTTTTAGGTCATTTATATTCTCACAATGGCAATATTTCATTCTTTTTATGGCTGAATAGTACTCCATCGTATATATGTACCACAACTTCTTTATTATTCATCTATTGATGGACACTTAGGTTGCTTCCACATCTTGGCTATTGTAAATAATGCTGCAGTGAGCATAGGGGTGCACATATCTTTTCGAATTAGTGTTTTGGATTTTTAATGTTTTTAGTCTCCAGAAAGATTTTGCTCGGTAGCTGTTTGGATGCTGGTTTCATCAGCCCCATACATATCTCTATTGCCTGTCTTGTCTGCCTAGATCATTTTCTCATTTAAAATGATGTCTTCCTCTTCCCAAGAATACCCACCTCAAGAACATGCTTTATCTCAATTGCACTCCAAAAAACTTGCTCCTGAATATTCAAATTAGAAACTTCTTTCATAGAGGGCTGTATAAAGAATGATCCTTGGCAAAACTAGGCCTTAGTATACCATAAGAACTCTCCTATGAAGAGCAATCAGCCTTTAGCGTCCCCTCCTCTTTCTTTAAAAACAATTGCAGAAACAAAATATCTACTTTAAGATTTGCCTGAAAATGCGAGCAGAGAAATGAACCCGAATAAAGGGTGTGGCAGGTAGAATCATGCCCCCCTACCAAAAAAAAAATTCATGTCCTAATCCTTGGAACTTATAAATGTGTTACTTTACTTGGCAAAATGGATTTTCTATGTGTGGCTAAATTAGGGGTGTTGTGATGGGAACAAGGTCCTGGATTCCAGGTAGACTTGATGTGATCCCAAGGGTCTTCCTAAGTGAGAAAGAGAGGCAGGAGATTGACCGTCAGAGTCCGAGAGAAATTTGAAGAGGCTGCTGACCTTGAAGATGGAGGAAGGAGCCATGTACTAAGGAATGCAGGCGACCTCTGGAAACTGGAAAAGAGAAGGAAACCAATTTTCTTCTGGAGAATCAATAAGGAATGGGGCCTTGCTGACACCTTGCTTTTTGCCCAGTGAGACCTATGTCAGACTCCTGACCTTCAGAAATTTAAACAATAGATTCGTATTGTTTTAAGCTACTAAGTTAATGGTAACTTTTTACAGCAACAATAGAAAACACATTAAAAAGGAACAAGGGACTTTAGAATTCTCATTCTATTCTGAATATTCATCCTATTACTTAACCTCTGGATTGCACATTGGAGATGAGAAAAGAGTCTGAGTAGTGGAGGGCCCAGAGGATGTTTAGACTACATACTACTTGGCGAGCAAGCTTCTTACAACAGGAATCATGTTATTTTCATGCTTGCTCATCCCTTAAACCAATTTCCTGGTTGCCTGAGAATTTACTTGTGTTTTTGAAGGTTCTGCATTAAAATCCTCTGAGTTCATTCTTAATTCTAGTTATTTAATTTCAAATACTGAAAGATTTATCTGCTTAATACTAGAACTTAATTTGTGTACTTAACATTTGAAGTTTTTGCCTGACCTACATCCTTTTCCCTTTGTGAGCTTAGCTTCTGTAATTCTGCTTGACTTTAGTTGGGCTGTCAATCACGTGGCCCCACCTCCCTGGCTAGACAAGTGGGAGCATGAGCCAGAGTGATCCAGATATGACAGAGACTGGCCTAAGGAGTATTCATGTGCTCAGGAAAGACAAGAGTTATTTTGGGAACTTTTATGAATATTGGGGAAGCTATTGGATAACAGGCAGGAGATAAGACAACATGCTGGAAAAGAGAAATAAAATTATAAGTTAGTACACCAATCTCTCTTGGACTCTGACAGTCAATCTGAGGAGTAGAAGAGGTAGTGTAGTGCTCTAGGACATTCATAGCAAAAAGTTACAAACCAGAGGGGTCAGAGAAAGTGTTAAGCCCCATCTAAGGTCTGAGGACCAGGAAGGATTTAAATGGATGCAGGGCGATCAGGAAGATATGTACAGTTAATGAGAAGCGGGGTTTCGGGGGAAGGAGGAAGTTCATATTAGGTCGTCGTGCTCCAGGAATGCTGGCAGTGTGACTGAGCTGACAGCAGTAGGCAAAGCCTGTGCTGAGGCTGCATTGTGACATGGGGCTAGGTGACAGGGGCAAAAATGCCTCCTTAAAACACAGAGCTCTCCACCACGTGTGAGAGGGAGCTTTCTCCGGACAGTCCAAGCTTGCAAGTTTATCAGCAAATGTTTGTTCACCAGTGATGTCTTCTCTGCTTGGTAGTAGATGTGGATTTTGACTTGTTCAGTTATAATTTCTTATCCTCACAGATGATATTTAGCCCAAATAACATTTTAGTGAGCGAATGATGGAGGGTAGGCAGAATGAACCGAATGAAAAACTAAGAGTAGAGGGAAAAGGCCCAATAAAGAATGCCAAGGGCAAGTGTGCTTTCAGTAACAGTCATGTATTCCAGTAAAAGTACTTTTAGAAAATGAGATTAAAACAAGTAAGATTATGCAGATAGAAATCAAAATTTGACTTAGAATTTTCAAAAGGTTGACAACCTAATGACAACAGAAAGAAGAGCACCCTCCCTACAAAAAAATCACGAGAATGCAAGTTCGGCCAGGAAAGTCAAAGCGACAGGGTGCTTTTTTTTTTTTTTCATTTTTAACAATGAGACTCTTAACAGTAAGTTTCAAGGCATGATTGATGAAAACGGGATAAGCATTTGCCATAAATTGCTTGAGTTCGGTTGTTAACAAAACAGTATGTGTGGTCAGCTTCTGTGCTTGATTGTTGCAGTGCTGAAACCTTTACACTGCTTGCCTTGTGTCTTGTGTGAAGTTACAAAAGTTTGGCTGGAGCCTAGGTAGGAGACTCTTTAATCTGAGGTTATGTAGTTTGCTTGTGGTAAGCCTAAAAGGGAAAGTTGTGTTCTAGAGCTTCCATTAAGTATGCTTCAAAAATTTTATATAGAATTAGCCATTTATTTATGTTTTTCATATATGATATTCCATATATGAAGTGTTTATGATAACTTTCTAGTCTGTTGGAAGACATTATCTATAATATTTGTAATTATAGATGGTAGCGTTAGAAAAGAACGGAGTATTTAGTTCACCTTTAAGAAGATGACCCTTTACTCACACAGATTCACAATATTACAAGGGTAGGATAGAAAATAACTCTGCTTCCATTCAATGAACACAGATTTATTCAGCAGTGTCTACATCCTGCTCATGCTGGTTTAACTATTTGTGATGTGAATTTGAACAAGGTCATATGTGACACCACTCATGATCTATGGTAGATATTGGCAAGCTTTTTCTATAAAAGCCAGAGAATGAATACTTTAGGATTTCAGCATCGGCCGGATAGTCTTTGTCACAACTAGTTAACCCAGCTGTTGTAACCCAAGGGCAGCCATAGACAATCAGTGAATGAATGGTGTGATTGTGTCCAGTGAAACTTTACAAAAATGGGGAGTGGGCCAGATTTGCCTGCAGATGGTAGTTTGCTGACCCTTGACCTGAACCTGAAATAGAGACTTAAGAGGATGAAACAGAAAACTGGGTAGTTCAGAGTTTCAGGCCAGTTTCTATTATGCTTTTCTATTTTTAGTGCTAAATGAGTATGTTTTTAAAATCTCTATGAATTAATTAAAGTGTTTAGAAAAAGCTCTCCATTGGAACTAATATTTGCAAGAGGATAAACTTTTTAAATTTTAGTACTGCCTATTTCTTAGCCAGAAAAAATGTGATTTTCTAGAATATGTATAATATATGTAAGCAGTTACAATTTCTGCAAATCCTAACAATATCTTAATTTTCTTATTTTAGTTTAAAATTGTAAGATAAGCCTTCATTATAAATTTAACACATTTTCTTGGAAATTGGGGAAAAAATTTGGAAAAAGACATCAGAAAAAGGAGAGAAGGAAACACATTATTGAATGCCTTCACTGTTTCTGAGAATTGTGGGTAAAAATATATATACAAAGTGAGTGGATTGTTTGTAAGTGGTAAAAGGTGGGTATGGAAAGTGAGAGGATGTTATGGTTTTCTTTACGGCAGGAAAGAAGAGAAAGAAATATTTTTGAGTGCATGTATGACTTAGTCATTGCGCTAGAGTTTTTGAACCTTAAAAGCAACCCTGCAAGGTAGATAATTTTATCTTTATATTTGCAGCGGAGAAAACTGAACCTCAGAGAAGTTAATGTGACAATTAGTAAATAGCTGAGCCAGTATCGAAACATGTAATTACAAAGCCCACACTTTGTCCACTGCACTGCATTGTACAAATTTGGTTCACTAAGGCAATGGAATGGCTGAGGGAGACATCAGCATCTTTGAGAAGTTTGGTGTAGGCTTTCCTCTGCCATCTGGATCGATTCTAGAAGATGAACAACTTTCCTAGTATGACAGGGATAATGTTATCAGGAATTGTAGAAACCAGCTAGTGGCACTTACCTATCTGAGGCAAGGTGGACATAATTAATTCAAGAGTGCTCTGACCTCCAGATATCTTCACATGGCTAATAGATCCTGGTGTACAAATGATGAGATAGATAAATTAGTAATCCAGATGTGACTCAGCTTGTCTGACCAAAACCATCATCATCATCATCATCATCATCATCATCATCAAAACTTGGCAAACAGAAGGCTGATGTTAGCCTCTGCAATGGAAAAATCACAGTTCTTCACCCAGTTTCCAGATCAAAGCCAGCTCACCGACCCAGAACCCACTTATTAAAGATCCTTATGGAAGGACCTTCCAAAACCACAAATACATATGATAAACATTCCTCTGATCTGTTCCCAAAGGAATGTACAGCTACTTCCCAGGTTAACTGTATGTGGGAGTAAGTGGGATATTTAGACTGTTTGGATATTCTGGTATATGATTTCTGAGATGATGCTGCTACTGGGAGAGCTGAAACACCTCCATGGTTCTCCAATTAAAGAAGAAGTTACATAGGTGTTAAAACGAGTTTTGGCACAAAAGTTAATCTTACAGTGGTTCTAGTGGGTACCCGGGTGTAGGTCAATAGGGATACACACACTGACTTAGTAACTGACAGAAGCTGCATATGTTTTTGCTGACCTATGAAGTAATAGCCAATAAGGGCCAAGTAAGAAGGGCCAAATGGAAAACAGTCCATCCTTTCAAAGAAATTAAGTTTGAAGCATAATCCCATTTCTTCAGGGATTTCAAGATACTATTCTAAACTTCAAAGACTGAAAGGATGTAGGGGTAGTTCTTGCCAGTACATCCCCTTTTAATTCACCTATCTGCTCTCTGCCAAAAAAATAAAAGAATTCTGATAGATGATGATGAAGCCTTTGAACTGAGCAGCCCCAGTCCCGGCTGCTATACCAGATCTGATATTTTCACTGAAACAGCTGAACAAAGCCTCTAGCATTTGGAATGTACAATCGACTGTGTTATTCTCAATTCCTGTAAGGAGGGTCAACATCAATTTACATTTATATGGAAAGAGAAGCAAGAGACATTTATACTCTTGCTTTGAACTGTGTTAATACTCCCTGATTTATGTCATGATAAAGTTTGCAGGGCCCTCTGTCATCTAGATATTCTATAGAACATCACACATAAACTATTATATTGATAGAATCATGGTAATTGGACCAGGTAGCAGGAGATGGCAGGTATTCTAGAAGTACTACAAAGGTACATGCATTTAAGAGGGTGGGTAATATACTGCATGAAGATTCAGTCATATCAATGAAGTCTGTGGCCTGGCAGATCATCCCTACTGCTTACCACTAATAAAGTGACAGGATGTACTGCACTTGGCAATAATGCCCAGTCCCACTCAATGAGTGACTTGGAAGATTGTCAAGTTAGGGCAGGGTAAAGAGAAGAGTCTACAGCAGGTTTTGTGTTCTAGAATGTCTTGCGGTCCTAGAGATTTCCATGATAGAATAAGGTCCTTTTGTGCCTGTGGCAGTTCTCCATAGAGATCTGTAGCACAGATTTCTAGAATTATAAAGTGAGGTTTTTTCTTCAGCAGCAGAGAACTACTCACCATTTCAAAAATAGCTCCTGGATTATTACTGGGCCTTTGTAAGACTAACCATGAAATGTCAAATGACTATGCAACTGCAACTTCTTTTCATGATCTGAGTCTTATTCCATCCAATATTAGTAATTACTCTGGGCTATCTGGCATATACTGGAATTATTCCAGGCAAACTGGAATATGAGGTCATCCTACTTCTGGATGAGATCCTAAGATCAACTAAAAGAGAGAGAAACAATTAAGTCTAGTTCTCAGATCAAAAATTGGACGCCATGTTGGTGCTAGCCATAAGTAAACTCTGACACCACTCAGACCTTGAGGAAGGGAAGTTCTCCTAGGAGGCTGTGATCTATATACTTGGAAGTTCACTTTGCATGGATGAAGAAGTGGCATGAGGTACGGATATATGTGAATACCTGGGAAGTGACTAGTGGCTTGACTGGTTGGTCAGGAGTATTGAATAGTAAAATTGGAAGTTCAGAGTCAAGGATATCTGGGAAATTAGATTGCAGATGGTCTTGGATCATGGATGAGAGTGGTTATATGATGTAGATTTTGGCACCTCATGTTAATAGCCAACAAAAGGCCTCCCCATATGAAGAATTCATCAGTTAGTGGATAGATAGACTCATTCTGTAAGATCAACCAACCTTGTACGTGGCTATTCCAGGGGTGGTGTAGAGTGCTACCCATGACTTAAATAGCAAGGACTCCTTCTTTCAAAAGTTGAACTAGCAACTGCCAAAGTATCAGTAACAGAAACCTATACTGATCCCTGAATATAGCACACTCCTTCAAGGACTTCACCTAGCCCGCTGGTGGCAGATTGATTGTTTGATTTTCCATCATTGAGGGGCAGCAATTTATTCTTATAAGGATATGTATTTTTCTTGCCTTCCCACGGTGACTCTGTAAGCTCAGCTTTCCTAGGATTTAGAGTGCAAGATCCACTGTCATGGATATTCTATACAACGTAATCTCAAAGAAACATATTTTATATCAAGAGATATAATAATTGGCCCATGACCATGGAATTGATTTATCTTTCCATATACTTCATAACCTAGAAGTAGAATGGTGCCTATTATAAGCTCAGGTAAGAAACTAGCTTGAGGATAAAACTCTGATGATTTGGATTGCTGTCCTACAGGCTGTGAACCAATTGTCAGTAGTGTTATAGTGGTGTTATCGCAGTAACTAGAATACATTGCTTTGGGAACTAAAGGAGTAGTAGCAAGATTGGTTTCTCTCACCATCACCTAGGGTTGACCCACTTGTAGAATTGCCACTCCTGTGCTGACAGTGGTAGACATTTCTGGATTTCTAGAATGCTTCTGTCTAAGGACACAGCGAGGGCTCTATTGAACTTGCAGGTGTGAGTACCACATGGACACTTTCAGCTCTTCATGCCAGTATGGATGCTGGCGGATAATGTGTTTTATAGGAGAGAATCAGCCTGTTACAAATACGGGAGCGAAGAGAAGAAAAATTATTTTTATCAACATTTTAAATCTTTTTCAGTATACTCACTGTTAAATCCAAAATAAACATTTCAACCTTCATTTTTCATTTTTAGACTCAGTGACACAACATTGATCATTTTATGTCACAGTTTTTCTGCAACATCAGTTAAAGAGGGATTTGGCTCAAGAATGTGCTGTGCTAACAGTAGGAGAAATGAATGGAGTGAAACATACCCACACTGTATGTTTTCCATCTATGGAGCTTTTATAAAAAGCAGGATGACTGGTTATTGGGGCCAACTGGACACAAAATGCTTTAGTCATTGTGTGAGCAGGGAAAATCCTTCAACCAGAGAGTTGGATTTTACTAGAATATAGTTAGCATTTTTTGGGAGAAAAAATATTCTATTTTTGGAATGTTGAACCTTGACCAACTTGGTAATAACATAAATCCTATTTCCCTTTCACTAAGTTTTTATACATTTTGATGTGTTATTAAGTTCATCCAGATTTAAAAGGTGAAATTGATATCTTCCTGTGGAATAGAATTTTTTCACCACAAAGTGATACCTTTATCTTTTTCATTAATGTCTGTGTGTCTGATATTAATGTTATGACTATCTTTTGGTGATAATTTACCTGCTAAAACTTGTACCATTATTTTATTTTCACCTATGTGTTTGGATGTGTCTTCTTATAAGTATATTAAAGTTGATTTAAAAAAATCAAGTCTGATAATCTTAAATTTAGGTACCCTTTGTCTTGCATGTTGTAGGTTTCTCTTTCTTTCCTTTCTTGACTTTTGGGATAATAAAAAATTTTTTCTTAATTTTTTAAAATAATAGTCATTTGGAAGTTATCTGCTTCTCTAATATAAATGGTTCCATCTCTAAGTATATCAAAATCTAAAGTCAATTTTTAAAATTCCCTTGCACACAATACAAGGATCTTAGAAAATGTTGACGTCATTTATTTCCTTAGGAACTTAAGTTTGCTGAACATTTTGCCTTGTTTTGGTAACTCAACAAGTTATTATTATAATTATTATTTTATACTGTCAAGGTTTATTTAGATTTTTATACATTTTTCTTGAGACATAGTTTGTATACAGATAGTCTCATTGAGATATTTTCTCCTAGTCTGTTTCTTGTCATTTCATTCTCTTACAGTGACCTTCGAAGAGTGAATTTTTTTGTCTTCCACGGCCCATGCTTTTTGTTTCCTCTAAAATAAAACTTTGCCTACCTGCAGATCTGAGAAGTCTTCCTCCATATTTTCCTTTAGCACTTTTATTGTTATAGCTTTTCTGTTAAATACGTGATACATTTAAAGTTCATTTTCATGTACGGCGTTGGGCAAGGGTCAAGTGTTACTATTTTTAAATATCTCATTATTCCAGAACCAAAAATATTGCTGGGAATATTTTCTTAATACATGGAATTATCTTAAAAACATAATAGAAAATCAATCGCCCATGTATATATATAGATGAATCTCTGAACTTCCTATTTTGTTCAGTTGATCTGTAGGACTATCCTCATGCAGTCTTAAGTACTATAGCATTATTGTAAGTTTTGAAATTAACTAATGTAATTCCCACAACTTTATCCTTTCTTTAAAATGTGTGTAGGCTATCTTAACCCTTTGCATTTTTATATAAATTTAAGAATCAGCTTTTTACGTGAATAAGTACACTAAAATTTGCATATTTTATTAAATTTACAGATTAAATTGAAGAGAAATGACTTTTTTTTCTATAATTTTCTTTTCTACAATGCTGTAGACTTCAATCCAACTCTTAAGAATTGCTCTAATTTGTATTTCACATATCTTTGGTCTTGGTGGTAGTTAACTATAGTAGGGCCAATTCTGGAAGCTTTCAGGAGGCCCCCAACATTGGTGGTTTTTTTCTAGAATGAGGAATGTTTGGTGCCTGTGTTTTCATCTGTGAGCCCAAGCTGTCAACTCTGGGGCCATAGAAGTTCCAATTAATCTCCTGTCATAATTTTTGCAAAACTTGCAGGCTTGTTGGCTGAGATTTTAGTCCTTTGCTACAGATAAGGTAACCCTTGATGATACTCACTTTTATGAAGTTGGATCAATTCCAGTCACCTTCTCCGCATTGGCATGAAGCCCAACTTCCTGTCAATTAGCAGGTGGTATGCCCAATATTCCTATGAACAATTCTATGTTCACTTTAATTATCTTTCTGACTTTGAATTCCCCCTTTACTTCTGGCACCTGGATATTTTCTTACTTTCAAACATGGCATGGCAATAAATTTCATTTTTGGTGATATGTTATCTGCAATCTCTATGTATCTTTGTATAGGATTTTGTTCAGTCTGCCATAATGACAAAAAGTTCTGAACATCTTAATAAGAGATCAAAACTGAGAAATTAAAATCCACTTAAGTATTTTCTGGTAGAAAAATGTTAAGAGCTTTTTTCCCTCCCCACTGAATGTTTCAACAACTCATAAATTTCATCAGGAGAAAATCAAATTTATAAATTAGTTTTAGTAAACATAAAGTGGAATGCTTCCAGCTGAAGATGGCAATGTTAAGGTGTTTCTAATTTACTCAATAGTTCTAACACCAATTAAAATTACACAAATTAAAAAAAAGGCTTCACCTTTGATGACACTAGTACATAGCCAAAATCCAATCTACTAATTGCAAACAGTAGTAGCCAAGCCGTGTGAAATTTTGGCCAAAGGAACATACTGAAGATTGTGTATATTTTGATGTATCTTGATCACTGTCCTTCAAGGCTTGAATCGTCAAGAGACTCTTACTTGGAACACAGAAATCTGGGGGCATGAGTGGGCCATGGAATTGTTCCATAGATTAGAAAACTCAAGAGAAATAAACACTCAAATAAAACGTAGAAAATGTAAACAAAAGGAATTCTGAAAGCCTACTAGCTTTGAAAGATTTATAATATTTCATAAAGTTTCACTATAGAAGACAATTTTGTAGTACTTTATGAGAGTAGAGATAGATCAGTGTATGAAAAAGAGGAAAATAAATTATAAAATAAACTAACACAGATGCGAAAATTTAGTAGTATATGATGATGGTGGGAAACCTGGGTAGTTTTTTGGGAAAATAGAAATCTGGAATTCTACCTCAGACTTTCTACTGAACACACAACACGCACACGCACACATACACACACACACGATCTCCTATTGGATCAGAATTTGAAAAGTTGAAAAAACAAAACTGTTCTTTGGAAAATATTGGGCATGTTTTTCTATGATGTTAAAGCTAAAGATGCAAAATGCATACTCCATAAAGAAAAAAGGTACATTCGACCATATGAAAATGTAAATTTTCTCAATGATAAAAATATTAGTCAAAATAAAAGTGCCAGATCAAGAAAGAATCCCTAATGAAAAGGCTAGTTTCCTTATCTAGGACTTTGTTAATTGCAATTCCTGTCTTTCCTGCATTTCACCATCTCTAGAATGGGGATATGGGGAAGCTTCTTAAAAAGGCATCACTATAGGAAACAGATGGCTGTGAGAGGAGAGGGGAGGTGGGGTATGAGACTGGTTTAGCAACATTCCTGCAGCTGGAGTCAAGAGCAGGCTAGCTCTACTTAATTGCAATGTCAGCTTTAGAGCCCAGCCCTGGTGGCTTTCACTTTGAGGAACTGCTTTTAAGAAATGCTTCAATGCTAGTGCTCTTGATTGCACAGATGACAGAGTTAAGGGAAAAACCACGGACAGGAGGACTCAGTGTTGCAAAGTGATTCTGAAGAGTCAGAAGTTGAATTGGAGAAGTTTGTTTTGCTTTTTTCCCTGTTTATATGTGCAAGAATGAAACATGACAAAACTATCTGCTTACATAAGGGTAAAAAGATTATTTTAATATGTTCAAATTTAAAATTGTAGGTGACAAGAAAGCATTGTTTCTTAATTTAGTGGACAGAGATTTGTTTTTCCTTGTTACAATTAATGATGTCTTAGATTTGATAAAATATAGAGTACGATGGGCTTCGACAAATCAATGAAAAATGAACAACTCGTATTTACATTTAAAGAAATACAAATGGCATTTAAAATATGAATAGATATTAATGTTCATAATTTTAAAAATAAAATTAAGAATAAAATGCCATTTCACCTATGAGATTCAACAGATTCAAATATAGTATGAATGAGGCTATGTGTAAACAGACATAAAGTTTTGGTGGTGGATTGAACTTTCAAGGGATAAATTGATGTCTTCAAAGGACAATTTGATGAGGTCTATCAAAATTAAGAGCACAGATTTTGACCAGCAATTCAATATTTGCACATTTATCCT
>NW_011888855.1:2111596-2143845 GCF_000151845.1 Pteropus vampyrus
TAGTAGCCAAGCCGTGTGAAATTTTGGCCAAAGGAACATACTGAAGATTGTGTATATTTTGATGTATCTTGATCACTGTCCTTCAAGGCTTGAATCGTCAAGAGACTCTTACTTGGAACACAGAAATCTGGGGGCATGAGTGGGCCATGGAATTGTTCCATAGATTAGAAAACTCAAGAGAAATAAACACTCAAATAAAACGTAGAAAATGTAAACAAAAGGAATTCTGAAAGCCTACTAGCTTTGAAAGATTTATAATATTTCATAAAGTTTCACTATAGAAGACAATTTTGTAGTACTTTATGAGAGTAGAGATAGATCAATGTATGAAAAAGAGGAAAATAAATTATAAAATAAACTAACACAGATGCGAAAATTTAGTAGTATATGATGATGGTGGGAAACCTGGGTAGTTTTTTGGGAAAATAGAAATCTGGAATTCTACCTCAGACTTTCTACTGAACACACAACACGCACACGCACACATACACACACACACGATCTCCTATTGGATCAGAATTTGAAAAGTTGAAAAAACAAAACTGTTCTTTGGAAAATATTGGGCATGTTTTTCTATGATGTTAAAGCTAAAGATGCAAAATGCATACTCCATAAAGAAAAAAGGTACATTCGACCATATGAAAATGTAAATTTTCTCAATGATAAAAATATTAGTCAAAATAAAAGTGCCAGATCAAGAAAGAATCCCTAATGAAAAGGCTAGTTTCCTTATCTAGGACTTTGTTAATTGCAATTCCTGTCTTTCCTGCATTTCACCATCTCTAGAATGGGGATATGGGGAAGCTTCTTAAAAAGGCATCACTATAGGAAACAGATGGCTGTGAGAGGAGAGGGGAGGTGGGGTATGAGACTGGTTTAGCAACATTCCTGCAGCTGGAGTCAAGAGCAGGCTAGCTCTACTTAATTGCAATGTCAGCTTTAGAGCCCAGCCCTGGTGGCTTTCACTTTGAGGAACTGCTTTTAAGAAATGCTTCAATGCTAGTGCTCTTGATTGCACAGATGACAGAGTTAAGGGAAAAACCACGGACAGGAGGACTCAGTGTTGCAAAGTGATTCTGAAGAGTCAGAAGTTGAATTGGAGAAGTTTGTTTTGCTTTTTTCCCTGTTTATATGTGCAAGAATGAAACATGACAAAACTATCTGCTTACATAAGGGTAAAAAGATTATTTTAATATGTTCAAATTTAAAATTGTAGGTGACAAGAAAGCATTGTTTCTTAATTTAGTGGACAGAGATTTGTTTTTCCTTGTTACAATTAATGATGTCTTAGATTTGATAAAATATAGAGTACGATGGGCTTCGACAAATCAATGAAAAATGAACAACTCGTATTTACATTTAAAGAAATACAAATGGCATTTAAAATATGAATAGATATTAATGTTCATAATTTTAAAAATAAAATTAAGAATAAAATGCCATTTCACCTATGAGATTCAACAGATTCAAATATAGTATGAATGAGGCTATGTGTAAACAGACATAAAGTTTTGGTGGTGGATTGAACTTTCAAGGGATAAATTGATGTCTTCAAAGGACAATTTGATGAGGTCTATCAAAATTAAGAGCACAGATTTTGACCAGCAATTCAATATTTGCACATTTATCCTACAGATATATTCATACACATGTCTAGAGATAACTATAGAAAGAGGTTCCTGCATTACTTTTAATTGTAAAGAACAAAAACATTTGTCTTAATGACTCATTGAATATATGATGGGACATCCATTCAATATAATATTATCCAGTCCCTTAAAATAAGGCAGATGTATATGTGCTGACAAAGAAATAGCTCCAAAATATATTTTTGGCAAAAAGAGACCAGATTCAGAATAATACTATGTATATGTAAAGTGTGCTTTCATTTGTGGAGAAAATAAATCAAATACATCGTATATGCACACGAACACAAAGGTCTAGAAGAATATGCAACTGAATTCCAATAATTAAGTTTGCCCGCCTGTGTACTCTTGTCAAAAAATGCATGATCAGTGGTTTTGCAGTAAAGAACGAAATTAGTTTATTAGAATTGGCCGATCCAGAGACTGGGGCGAGCAGCAGGGAGCTCGTGCTCCCCAATAATATGTAGGTTAATAACTGTATAGGGCAAAATCACAAGACACCCTGGGTCAGAGGTTCCAGATTATGTTAGGAGCTGATTGGCCAGAGATGAGATAAGGGTGATAAATCATTTTTTTCAAGTCTTGAGGACAACTCTGAGGTCAGCTCTTGTGTTGAGAACACAAAACTTTATGTCTGTTTCTTGAACAGGTAGCCAAGGGGGACTCGCTTTGGGCTCAGGTGCCCAAACATAATTTAGATTAAGATGTTATCTTTAGCCTGACAGGGGCTTAAACCTCATGACCATTAATTAGTCAGAACCCGGCTGTTGTCTTCTGCTGCTGCCCCACGGGTCAACCATGATTAAGGTGAATGAAGTGTGCTAAGAGAAGAAGGAAAAAAACTGATTGTTTTAAAACTATGGTTTCAATCAAATTAGAATTCTGAGGACCCTCACTTTCAAATATGTCAGTAACTGTTATTTTTTTAATGAGAACACTAGTTCAAAAGACTAGACAAGAGGTCATGTGACATTTATGCACTTTTAGGTGAGCAGCCTCAGGCAGCTTTTGGTACCTGTACAGGATGACTCATACCTGTGTGATTGAGCTGACATCTATTTACCTTGAACCCGGTTAACGTCTTTTGTTTTCTTGGTGTGTACACCAGAGAAAAGCAGGCCTGTCCCACCTCCACGGTCTCTTTTAGCCTAAGGTGACCCTGTGCTCCAAGCTCTTCTAGTTATAGAGGCATTTCAGGGATCTTTCTGTTGAAAGACACAGTTCTGTTTTTTTGGGGGGGGGCGGCGAAGGGGGACTTTGTTTGGTTTTGCTCTCTGCATGAACTGCTTTTTTTGATTATTCTTTGGAAGCGTGTCACGGGGTTCCGCCCATTAAGATGGATATTTCTGTTCTTTGTCTTGCCTATGCTCCCAAACATGCTGCTGTTAGAGATTACTGGAGAAAGCAATGTTGTCACTGTGGATGGAATGTGTCCTTTCTTTCTGATGGTTGTTAGGACAAGAACTATTATTTTTGCTCTTGCCTGGGTTGAATGATTTATGAATGAACTATTTAATTTTTGGAGCACTTGACGTTTTTGACCTCTCATCCATCAACCCTTTGGAATTACTTTGCACAGTGGATTGAAATACTGCTTCATTCCATGGCAAATATTTTCAGTTTCCCTTGTCTTTGGAAATACTGCCCTAGGTTTACCCACGAGAGTTATCTGAGAGGTAAGCAGATGGCTTTCAGAGGCAGGCACCACCAGGACACTGCCAAAAACCTCTCTGGAGAACAATGTCCCTGTTTAAGTGCTTTGCTAGCATTAAATTCATACAAACTATCTTTTCTTATACCTTTCGGTTTCATCATGATGATAAAACTAACCAAAAAGAAAAATCTTAGAATGATCTTCCTTAGAAAAAAAT
This sequence comes from Pteropus vampyrus, assembly GCF_000151845.1. Taxonomy (NCBI): domain Eukaryota; kingdom Metazoa; phylum Chordata; class Mammalia; order Chiroptera; family Pteropodidae; genus Pteropus; species Pteropus vampyrus. Next base: position 2,115,114 of record NW_011888855.1, read on the forward strand.
AAAGTTATCTTTAAAAAACCCAAATCAATACAAAATTGGCTATTGTCACGACGATGTCATTAATATAGGTGGCATTGTGGGACAATAATAGTTGTATTGCTTTTATTTTAGTTATTTAGCTAAAAGCATGTCAAAATTTCTATTTATAATGGAAAAAAAAAACATTTCTGTTCTAACACTCTAGAATAAATTACTCCTTCCTTCACAGCATTGATGGTGAATACAGGGTAGTTAAAGGTTGGCAACCTTTGTGACATTCTAACAGTGTAGTCAAGTATCAATACTTAAGGATAATAAAAAATCTTGGCTATCCAGTATGTCATTAATGAGACAAGGCCTTTTGTGTCTACATTTGTTCTATTTAACTATAAACTTAAGGGTTAGTTAGGCTGATTTGACATCTGGATACATATTTATTGTTTTTTCTCATAATATTGTCAGGATTATATCTCTGGCCTTGAGGCTTAGCGTAGAAAGAGGATATGACATACTGCAAAAGTTCATCGTTATGAATAGATGCTGGAGTGAAAACAGATGTTCTCTTTAGACTGAGCTAAAGGAGACGTGCTCCCTGGTGTCCAGAAATAGGTGCCGAATTGATCATCTTGTCCCAAGCGAATCTCTTGGGATAACTGTTCAAAGAACAAACTTCAGAGTTTATTATGCCCAAGAGTTTTCTAAAACAGGAAAATGGAACTGATATCTGGCCATTAAGAAAAGATGACTTTTTCTTTCTTTATGCAATATGTAATTGTCCCTTATGTAAGACATATTAAGGTATTAACATCGCGTTCTCTTCTCCTGGTGTCCTTCTTAATGGCAGAAAACCTCTTTTATATCAGAACAAATCACATCTCTAAGGTTTGAGCCAGTAGAACCCTAGAAATTATTCCTGTCCCCAATGCTCCTTTTTGGAGAATATATTTGAATTGCCCTAAGAATCTCAAGAACATAAATTTATTTATTCGACACATATTTGTTTTGTTCCTGCTATGTGCCAGGTACTTGTCTATGTATTGAGAATACAGCAATAAATGAGACAAAGGCTCAGGAACTAAGATTATTTTCCTAGTTCAGTTTTCTTAGATAGATTATCATTTATTTTGTAAAAATAGCTGCTTGGAAAGGCACTCTTACCCATGTCCTTCCATTTTTTATTCCATGCTCTCTTAATGTGTACTTTAAGAAAGAAAAATCTAAGTCCAAACAACTTTCATTTATTCTATTATTAAGAAGTAAAGAATTGTTGGCTCATGACCTCTATGAAAATGATTCTTGAACTGGAGATCTAATAAGATATAGATTGTAATTCAATGCATCTGGGATGGGATGCACGTTTATTCTGTATTTCTAGCAGGCCTCCCGGTAATGTTGATGCTGCTGATCCCTGGACCAGCCTGAGTAGCAAGGTTCTATACAGTGACAGTGTGGTTTAAATGTGCTTCAGTTTCCCCTCTGACTCAATGATACAGTTCTTAAACTTTATTGTTATCTTCATTTTTCCCAGTAAGAATTGTCAAACATGACTCTCCAAGACAGGTAGTTGTTATTTATAATATGTCCACCACACAGCAAAGTCCATACAAGTCTTTATGATAAAGACAATGGTCAGTCAATGTGTCATTCAACATTTTCACAGTATAGCAACTAGATTATATAACATAGTGGTTAGAGTTTGAGATTTGGAATCAGAAAATCCTTATTAACCATGTAACATTAAGCAAGCAGCTTAATTTCTCTAAACCTGTTTCTTCATCTGTAAAGTGGGGATGACTAATATTACTTGCTACAAATTATGAAGATTAAATGAGATAATACCTGTAAAAAGCTCACAGAATTTTTGGCACATACTGTATTCTCAGTAAAGGCTTGCTTTCCCATTATTAGAGCATGCGAAGACTATGGAGGATAAAATATAAGGAAGGCTTTTGTTCTGTCCTTATATGTTAACTAATACAATGTAGAAAGATTGGTAAAGAAGAACACAGAGTGCAAGAGGATAAAGTGATTGTTTCACTTGGCACATGACAGCTGACCCTTATTAAAACTCTCTGCATCAGTCAGTCATGGGTCTAGTGTTTTACATATATTAATTTATTTCATCCTCACAATAATCCTGTGGTAGGTTAAATCTTTAATCTTTATTAAGTAGAGGAGGAAACTGCAGTAGAGAAATGTTAATTTGCCCCTGACTAGGAAGCAGTCCATCTAGGTGTCAAATTCAGTCTGACTCCAGGAACCAACTCTCAACCACTGTGCTGTTCTGATTTGAAAAGACATAAAGCTGAAAGTAATCTCTGAGCTGGGTTTTAGCAACCAGGCAATTCCAAGATTAGGGTAGGATAAGGAGATGACTGAGAAAGGGCTTTTATATGTGCTAAGTAAGAATGGCATGGGAAAAGGCAGATACTGGAAAATGGGAGCAAGTAGAAAAAATGGGAGTATTTAGATTTATTGGGGCACATGTTAATAGGAGAATCAAATGAATAGACCAATTAACTTGTATTCTGAGATTTTATTAATAAAACCTTAATCTCCAGGGATGAGAGACTGGTTTAGGACCTCTTGGGTTCCCACTGATGGTGTTCTTTAGAAAAGACAACCTCAGTGATAAAAACCAAAAAGTCTCGCAGTTGACATGTGTTTAGGAGAAATGTGTTCCCTAAGCATATACAAGACCTGCATTCTTCTGCGTTAAGTTTGGGTGAAATGTGTGTTGTTTCCATTTCCAGTGCCTAAGAATGGTTTATTCATCCCTATGTACTTTTATCTTCTAGTGCTGCTGTAAGAGAAATAAATAATAGTTGCCAAACCTTAACAGGTATTTTCTTTGTTTTACCATTAGGATTATTTTGTTCCCTCATTCAGCAGTTAGAGATTTGCTTGGATTGGTTTCGTCTAGTCATAAGACGTGATCGATGGCTGCTTATCAAGTAAATGAACACTGGAAAAAGTATCTAGATCTTTCCAAGGCTTTCATGTACAGGATGTGATCTATCATTGACGCTAAAGGGCCCCCAAAGCTGTCATAGCCCCCCTGTTATTCAAGGACATGTGGAGGCCAGGTAATAAGGTCCTGGCCAGGTCTATCTCACAGTGAATCCATTAAATCCCAAACCCCACCAGGTGGTCATTTTCTGAGTGCCTCATCGGGATGGATGGGTATCAGCCTGTAACAAGAAACAACTTTCTCGGTTTCCTATGTATCTTGCCCCTGTGTTTTTTAGCCATCATCATGAATCTCTATGGGCCAGGGTCCCTTGGTTAGCAAGCTGGCTTGCTGCCAGCTACAGTAACTACATCAAACTTGAATCTTACGATTAAGTACTGCTACCTGACCTCTTCTATTCTAGAATCCCATCGTCTCGATTGTCAACAGAGATCCCACTTCTGTAACACCATCCTTACCATCAATCCTGCCCAACAGAGGACAGCCATTACTGAGCTTCTCAACGATGTCATGACCTCTTCACTAGTACATTCCTTTATGTGTTAGTGCAAGCATGTTCTACTCATTATCCCGGTGAACGTAGTCATCTGATATGTTCTTGAGTCTTTTGTAATAGATCCATGCAAGTAGGCTACATCTGTGAGCCTTTCATTCCCCTAGCCAACCTGGTTCTAGCACTTTCACCTCTTTAGGACCCCTTTGGAGTTGTTGCAGGTGCATCATTTCTCAGTCCTGGGAGAATATCCTCGATCAGCAAACTCTCTATTATCCAGCTATATATTCTGCCCTGGTTTAGTACCCTCAGGTCCTTTTCCTAGGCATGTTTTCTGAGTTCCTGCTGGAACCTATTTGCCAGGTCCTGCAGATCCTTATGTGAATAATGACTTTATCTTTTGGTAGGGTCAGTACTTTCCCAGTTGGGCTATATTGAGATTTTGTTCCTAGTTATTGGTATATTAGCCAGGAAGAGAGGTGGAGTGGATTTTGAGGAGGGCAAGTATTTTTTTACAAGTCACGTGCCTCATCTGAGGTTTATGCATGCACTCGTGTGTGTGTGTGTGTGTGTGTGTGTGTGTGTGTGTGTGTGTGTGTAGGAGGGGACTGCTATCCCCCAGCTTATAATTTTTGTCAGTCCATCTTTTCCCCTTAGTTAAAATTCTTGAGAGAGAATATTTGATTGGCCCAGCCCCATCTGTAGAACCCTCTATTTCAGATGTGATCAGAAAAGCATAAACTTGACACATGGACTTGACAGTTCAGCAGAGAATGTGTATGAAAGCTCAGTTCTAAAGAACTGGGTGTTTTGACTTGGCTAGCACCCTGAAACATGTTCATGACAATAAAGACAGACCATTCTCAATGCAGGTACACAGAGAAGCTTCTTTTAGTTTTACTGTCATGCTGAGGTAAAAGGGACAAAGTAGGGGATGTTTGATATTTTTGTTCTCTTTCCAAGATGTAGGCACTTGGGAACTGTGTAGGTTCTGGAATTTGTTCTGAGTTCTAAATCACGCCTGTTATTTCTATTCTGTGTATTAACATTAACAAAATGAAAAGCCAGTGAAAAAGACTTTGAAGTAACTTCCAACTAGGTTTTATAATGCTTGAGTGATCTTAAAACAAAGTGGATTTAAAAAATATGTTTAAAGGGGTCAGTTATAAAAGAGGTCAATTATTTTTTCATAATTCCTTAAGTCTTTCTGTACTGACCCATTATTTTTGGTTGTGACCCACTTTTAGCAGTTTCTCAGCACATCTGGTACCAAGAGGTAACGTTTAAAGTGGTAAAGAGTCTGTGAAAGATAAGCTGGGTTTTATAAGTTCTTGAGCTGTGCTTTGCCTCAGAATATCTGGGATAAAATAATAGGTCAATCCTGCAGTCAAGGAGAGAAGTGCTTTCTAAGTAAATAATAGGAAAGCTCTCTGTACACACAGAAGCCATATGGAATAGAAATACCAGAAATCAACTTTACAGATGAAATTTAGCTTATTGATATAGTTCTGCTTTCCCCCCTTCCTGTTGTTTTTAACGTGGCTAGGATTCAAGGAATCCAATAGAAATTCAAAACTGAAAAGCAATTTTTTTTCACTATTAAGCTATAATTGGATGGTCAGTGTTGACTGGTTGTTTGCTCTCAAATTTCATGGCAAATGACAGTCCTGATAGTTTCTCAGTAGTTACCTATTAGAGCTCATTCTGGATTAAAAAAATGAATGCATTTAAAATTAGAGTTGTTTGGTTTAAGTTTTCATTTTCTTCTCTAGTAAATTAAAAGGCTGCATTTTTATGTCCTCAGGCCAACTATCATTTTGTGAAGTGTACATGCTTATCTATTATAGTGATGACATGACATCTACAGAATTCCTTGATTTCTTATATACAGTCTACTGTAAGGATGGTTAACTTTAACAATGAGACCTTCTGTATAATATATGTATAATTATTTATTTTGAAACTATATGCACTATATAGACATAGATATACAGAGAGCACCTAGAGGAAGAAAGTCTCTACTTTGGAGGTATGAGAAAATAAAAATCCAAATTTTGGGCTAAAGGGAAACTACATGGCTAGCCTTCTGCTTAGAAAGATTTTTGATATGCTGAGGGCAAGGAGAAGTTATAATTGTAAAACTCTCAGTGTTTGTGACATACCTGAAGAGAGTCTGTCAGAGGTGGATCAGTTTGTGGTTAAAAGGAGTAGGAATGAGTGGTTTTGTATCTATTATCTACTATACCAGTGGTTCTCAAATGTTTTAGTCTCAGGAACTTTTTATACTTTTAAAAATTGATAAAGACCCCAAAGAGCTTATTTTGGAAGATTTTAGAAGATACAAGGATCCACAAGCATATATTTCATTATCTGTCATAACGATGATGCCAATAAATGCTGTTTAGTCTCTGAAACTTCACCATATATTTATAGGAGAATGAGAGTAGAAAAGGCAAATAATATCTCAGTTATGGTTTGATCTTCTGACCCTCCAGGGGTCCTAGATCACCCTATGAAAACCACTGCTCAAATACATTGTCTGGAAAAAGAAGTTTGAACAAAGGGAAACTGACTTTACTGAATTTAACAATATTATTTATTGTCTTCATTGGGGAACTATGATGTTTCATTTATGGAAAAACATGTGCACATTATACGTGTGTGAGTATAGAAAAAAAAAAAAAGGCAACTCAGCCTGTTTTGAAAAGACCTAAAAACATATCTATATCTCACAAAGGTAGGGAGTCTTGAGCAGACCAGGCTTCGGGTCTCCTGAGTATGGGGTGCCACTTGCTAGCTACTGTCTCCTGCTACCGCACCCTGAGGTATTATTATTCTACAGTCAGGAATTCAGTTTGTGGGGGATGGATGGAGTACAGGGCTGCGAAGGCATGGAACTGGAACCTCTTGAAGAGGGGTGGGCATTTCCATGGGGAAGATTTAAAACAGAAGTTACCAGGACAGAGGGAAGGGTTGACCCTAGACAGAACGGAAAAGCTAGAAAACAGGAGTTTCCCATAGTTTTTTTTTTAGACGCCCAACAGAGCCCTATTTAGCTTACAGTTTTAAAGGTATCTCCTCCCTCTTACACACATCTTTGTTATAATACGTTGTAGATATTCCCAATTGTTCAGTAAGCGGAGGAGGCTGCCGGGGTGGTAAAGGAAGTTCCGGTGTTGTGAGAGACATGGCACCATCTTCACGTTGCTCTCTGCGGAGGTCCGCGTGGCAGGAACCACGCTGTGTCACGGAGAGCCAGCCTTCGTGCCCTGGTGAACAACGTCCGTGAAGGGTGTGGTGACCACAGAGCTGGCAGCAGTGGGGGCTGGTGGTGAGTTGTCATGGGATAACAGAAGGGAGCGTGGGAGACAAATACTCTTCCCTTTTCAAGTACCTGGAAGAAGGTGACCCCTGACAGCCGGGAAGCGGAACGGGGAGGAGAGCACGCCTTAAAATTCCTTGCACTGTCATTCTCCTTTAAAAGTGACTTCTTAGACATACCTTGGCTTTTGCAAATCATTGTCATCTTTTGGCCTGTAATTTAATGCAGCTCCGTGACTTACAGTCTTGAACAATATGAAAATCTAGCATGCTGGTTTTGAAGGAATTTCTCTTACAGCTAATTTTGAGCTGATTGTGCTTTTCTACCTGTTTGTTGAAATGCTTTCCTCTCTCAGTCATAGATTTATTTAAATGGCGGATAAATTTGTTCAGTATCTGTGCTAAAAAGAGAAATAGCAGGACTACTGATCAAACTACTTTAAAAACTCTAATCTGTGAGCTATCTCTCTCAATTCTTTCCTGGGAATTGCTCTCTATCTCTGGTTAAAAGCAGTGTGATAGAAATCCAATCTTATATTAAAAAATAATATATATCTATGTTCATTTGAATATAAGGAAAAATATTTTAATACTTAATATTTATTTTATATTAATTTAAGGATATATATCTTCTTTAATTTATAAAATGTAACTAAATATAATAAAATGCATTATATAAAATATACTTATATTTCCTTTTAAATTAAAATGGAGTGTCTATAATTAGCACTCACTGTCAGGAAATAATATATACCATATTCAGTGTAGCCATTCAGGTCTTCGATCTCTCCAAAAATGTAATTACAAATCCAGCTGGCATTTGGAGCAGGTACAATAGTCACATCTGTCTGATGCATTTTGTTGCATCTATTAATCTTTTATGCAGGGTGTTTAAAAGTTTGCTAAAAATAAAGCATTCTTTATATGTAACTAAAGCATTTGTTTTGATATTTCAGGAGGCATAAAATTGAACAATTCTCCTGCATAGAACGTTCCAATTTTAATTAAATATTCTGTTTTGTATTACTGTTAAAACTCTTTTTTTTTTCACAGCCACATTCTGTTGGTGTAGTCTTTTACTTCTACTATGGCATATGAATAAGTGAGAACATTCCTTTTTTCTCTCTTCTTTCTAATGTTGCATATCAAGAGTTAATCATAAAACAATGGACCCTTAACATTGCAAAATACTTTAATGAATCGAGACCATTTAAAACTTTAAATCCTTTTTGAATTGAGGTATAGTATAAATGAAAAATGGCCAAGGGTACATAGGTGGCAGTATCCTGAAACATAATGAAACCATTATTATATGATAATATCATATTCATCACCCATTATTAAAAGTCCTCATCAATTCACAGTGCTTAGTGATAATATTCAGTACTTCCCTTATTTTTACCACACTGTATACAAAGCTTTCGCTGTGAGATTTTAATTAAGCAATTAGGAAGCCAAGCTAAAAACTTCTATACTTTCCCATAGAAGAGGAAATATCATTATTAATAAAGGCATAGCCATGTCAAACATGAAAAACTTATTCTTCATGGAATCCTTTGAAGCAGTTTCAGTAACTTTTCCTCCTGTAAAGACTAAAATATCACAGAATGTTGAAAGTTCCCTTACTGTTCTTTGAGAAGAAGTTAAGTGGAAAGCAGAAAGGAAAAGAGAAACATTGGCAAAGCAACTAGAAATCCTATTAATACCATGTTAGTAGTCTATCAAATGACATTCCTGCCATTTGGAACAAATCCTGCATGTGTTTTCCTTCTTTTAGTGTTACAAAGGTGTCGGAGTTATTTCTCCTTTAAAAATATTTTCCATAATCTTCCATCCTGTTGTACTCTGTCATATTTTCTTTGGAGAGGGTCCAGGTGGGTAATCTTTCTCCTTTTTCATATTCTTTTAACAAACGTTGCATGCACACTTACTGGTTGGTACGCATTATGTAGATTCTCCTTCCCAGGCTTTCAGATGGTAGATGGATGCATTAATAGTGTCAGCGTTTCACCCTTCCCTGAAGCCACTCTTTGCCATGTGAATTCCTAGCCCCTCTCAGGAAGAGGGGCAATCTAGTTCCCTATCGCTTGATTCTGGGTTTCCTTTTGCTTACTTCGGCCAGTAATATGAGCTGGAAATGAGTGTGTGTCAGTTCCAAGCCTAGCCTCAGGAGGCATTGCACGTTTCCTCCAACTCAATGCCCTTTGCCATTTCCACAAAAACCCTCCTGGGTTAGCTGCCGGGAGAACTCAATAGCAAAATCAAGTCATCTCGGTAACCCCAGAAGGGGCTAGCCTAGGTTAGCCAACAAGACACCTGGCTCCTTATATGTGAGTGAGCCTATCTTTCTGTGGATTTTTGACGTTCTATTTTTTACATAAATGTCACCTATATGTATCGACCGTTTGGAATTTTATGGCTACTTTGTAGCCTATTACTGGGTTAATTTTTATCATCTCTCCCCCCCCCCCGCCCCCCCCCCCCCATGCAGAGGGTGGAGCTCAAGTCCTGCACCCAAAGAGAGGGTTCTTGGCTGAGCACAAGAAAAAATTCACAAATATGCCAGAGTTAGAGTCAAAAAGAAAGTTTATTAAAGGAAGGGTAATGCTGCACAGACAGAGCATGGTCTCTTCTCAGAGGCAGAGAGCCAGCCTGAGAGAGACTCAGAGGGACAGACAGAGAGACAAAGACAATGAGAGGGACATAAAAAATGAGAGGGACTCCCGAGTGTTCAGGGAATTCAGTTTATATAACATTCTTAGTTTCTATGAATTACAGTTTAAAGACTTTGTTTACCCATTTTCCTTTGGTGGTATGGACATACAGTGTGAAAGGTAAGAATATGAAAGGCCTGCTGGCAGTTCCCAGCCATTGATCCACTGATTACTCCATAGTTTTAACCATAGGGAATGAATCATTTTATTTTGTGTGGGGCGAGACTTACAGACTCTGTTTTTCTGTTTTCCCTTCACAATGTGGGGCAATGGTTTGTTAGCACTCCCAACAGAAGTCTTCCTTTGTTCTGCAGGGCTGATCAGCATATTGCAGTCTCTGAATATAGCTTGATTTAACATTTTAGTTCTCTTGCCTCTTCCCTACATTAGTCCCACCAATACATGTGTTAAATTAGTGTATTCTCTATTGGATGCAAAGCTGTTTATCAGATAACTTTTACTAATCTTACGAAGTCTTTATCTTTCCTTAATTTGGGTCTATTGGATCTGCTGATTTCTTAGAGATATATATTTTCTTGATATGATTTATATAATATTTTCTTAATATTATAATTTCTCAGTGTCTTCCAGTAGACTCTATCAGTTTTAGCTTTATAAAAAGATAGTCCTGGACTTACCATGGTTCGACTTACAATTTTTTGACTTCATGATGGTGTAAAAGCAACATGTGTTCATTAGAAACCATACCTCCAAGTTTGAATTTTGATGTTTTCCTGGGCTAGTGATATGTGCTATGACACTCTTTGGTGATACTGGGCAGTGACAGCGAGCTGCAGTGCCCAGTCAGCCCCGTGATCATGAGGATTCCCAACCCATACTCTACAGTGTACTGTGTTGCAAGTGTTTTTTGAATATTGTGTTTTGAGCATGTTTACGGTAGATGAGGCTAAACTATGATCTATGGTAAGTTAGGTATATTAAATGTATTTTTGACTTACGATATTTTCAACTTACAATGTGTTTATCAGGATATAACACCATCTTAAATTAAGTCCAGGCGTATCTTTATTTCAAATCTTTCATGTTAAATACATAAAGTTTCATGACTGATAAAAATCTTGATAGATTAAATAATAGTTTTCTGATGATCATTTTCATAGTTTTCATTCTGTAGTCTGTTTTTATGGTATTAATAGTTTTACTTATTTTAGTTAAATGTATTCTAGAGATTTCTCTATCTTATTTTAACTAATCTTATGTTTTATAAAAAATACTGGAGGATTTAAAATAAGAATTAAAAAATATATTTTGTCTCTTATTTTACAAAGGAAATTGATGATTTTTGAAAGATTAATGCAAATAGACAAACTTTCTCTTAATTGATTGAGAAAAAAATAGGAGAAAGCGTGAAATATGAAATGAAAAGAATAGCTATAAAGGCAGCAGAAGTTATAAATTATAAAAGAATACCATGAACAACCATACAGGAAGAGCTGAAAATGTAGGTGAAACATTTTTTTTGGGAAAAACATGAAATGCCAAAATTGGCATAAGAAGGAGAAAATTCAGATAGACCAAAAGTTTAGATTGGTAATAGAAAGTCTTTCCAAGATGGTGTGAGGCAAACATATCACAGTTAGGTTTTTAGCAAATGTTAAATTTACAGATAACACTTTAAAAGTTTTTCTGGATGCAGGATATCTGAATATTGCTGTGCTGTGATCATAGTGTATATTTGAAACCTAAACTCAATGACAAGGAATGAAATCATCCATTTTATGAATGACCATAGTAATAAAAATCCTACACAAAATACAGTTTTATTTTCAGTACCTAATATATCATGACCAAGGATTTATCCCAGTAATGTAAAGATATTACAAAATCGTAAATTGTATTAATTTGACTTATTACACCAATAGAGTGGTTAGCACTTTTGCGTGCTCTCTTTTTATGTGTAATCTGTCATTTTACATGAGTTTGGAATCCAGGAGGCTTATTAAAGCATCTGTTTACTCTGTCACTTGAACAGAAGTTGCATTTATTGATTTCCTAATGTTGAACAACCCTGCCTTTCCTGGAAAAAATATTAATCTGGTCATTATGATTTTTTTAATACACTATAGGATTCGGTGTGCTAATGTTTTATATACGATTTTCTATTTGTGTTATTTAATAAGATTTGCTTATAACTTCACACTTTCCTGTTGTCCAGTTTGGGTATCAAAGATATACTAGCCTCTTTGTTCCTTACTATTGTATTCTGTATACAGGCTTATATTTTGGGATTATTTATTCCTTGAATGGATGTAGGAACTCACCTCTAAAAATATTGGGGCCCATGTTTTCTTTGGGAGGGAAGGCAAATAGTATATATTTTCAACTAATTCCCTAAATAGTAATGGGATACTCTGTTTTGTTATAGCTTTTTGAACCAGTTTTAACAAATTTTATCATTCTAGGGTATAATTTTTCAAATTTATTACTATTCATTTACATTTTTATTACTTATATTTATTATTCCATAATTAAAAAAATACCCACTTATCGTTAGTACAGTATTTTTTTCCTAATATTTTTGCCTTCTCTTTCTTCTTTCTTTCTAAATCATGCCAGAGATTTGTCTCTTATATTAGTCTTTTCTAGGATGATATTCAAAAAATACTTAATAACCAGCATAGCACAGACATCAGTCAATCAAAAAGGGCACTTCTTTGACCTCTGCATTATTTAGAACTAAATTTAGAAAATTTTCCCAAACGGAATACAGTTGACTCCTAAACAACACAGGTTTAAACTGTGCGGGTCCACTTATACACAAATATTTTTCAATAAATACTGTAAATGTATTTTCTTTATGATTTTCCGTTGCTTATTTTATTATAAGAATGCAATGTATAATCCATATAACATACAAAATATGTGTTATTTGACTGTTTATTTTATCAGCAAGGCTTCTGGTCAGCAGCAGAGTATTAGCAGGTTAAGTTTTTGGAGTCAAAAGTTAAACATAGATTTTTTACTGTGTGTAGGATAGGCACTTTTACCCCTCCACACAGGTTGTTCAAGGGTCAAATGTACCTGGAAGGTTGGTTGTCTTTATACTGATAGCTAACTTAATTGTGTTATGGTAAGAGTTTAAGAATTGTTGAAACTTATTTGTAGGTATAGCGTATGGTTAGTATTTGCAAATAGAAAAAATATACTCGCTCTCATTTATGAGGTATAATATTTCTATTTATGGCTTATATCTCAAACTTATTGATTTACATGTGTTCATGTTCTAGTAATTACTGAATATTATATTAAAATTCTTACTATGTGATGCATTTGTTAGTGTTTCCCTTTTTCAGTCAATTTTTGCTTTATATATTTCAGGCTGTGTTATTAAGTATGTACAATTTTAGTGTTTTATCTTCCAAGTGATTTGAATGGTTTGTTTTTATTATATATTAACCCTCTTTATCTGCCAATGTGATTTTACGTTAATAGTTATATCAGTTTTTATATTGTTAATACTCTTGCTATATCTTTTTCTATTGTTTGACATTCACCCTTTTTGTTGTTTTTATGATTTAGTTTTGTCTTTTGTGAAGAGTAAATGGCTAGATACAAGAATTATAAGATTAGGGGGAAATGTCTAGTTGTAGATGGCCATACTAGCACATATCAACTGAATATCAACTTTATTATCCCAAATAACATTTCTTATATGGGGTTCAATATGTGAAAGTTTTGTCTCTTGCTTTATATTTCACTTTCCGAATGAAAATACATAATTTCCTATGATCTATCACTTCTTAAATAGAAATGAATTAAAAGAATGGTGTTTATGGCAGAATTCAAGCAGGTTAATCTTTGAGGTGCTGGAGAAAATTAAGAAAAATTAATGTTTATTTTCCCCTCCCTTCTGTATATTTTAGAGTAGTATTCAAACGTGCTATAGAACTTATCAACTTATAAAAACCTCTTTACATGTCCTCTCCCCGCCTCCCACTAGGCACCTGCTTCATCTCTCTGCTCTGCTTTATAGTAAAACTCTTTGGACAAGTTTCCATAATAGTTTTTTCTGGTTACCTTCTCTCATTTTCTCTCCTCTTTTTATGTCCATCATCCCTCCAAATTTCTCTTTCCAAGATCACCATGGTTACTTTTCCATCTTCATCTTCCTGACTTATCAGAGTTTGCCATAATTGATCATTTTATTGTCTTTAGAGCACTTTTTCCCACTAAGCTTTTGGGACACTCCACTGATTTTCTTTCTATTGGCTGCTACATTCTAGTCTCATGTGTTTATTCTTCTCTTTTTCCTGAATTGTGAGCATTAGAGGACCTTCAACTCTTGGAATTCTTTGCTCTTTGTCTAAACACTCCCTTGGTGAGCTTATCCATTTTACAAAACTTGAGTTCCCAAATTTATATCTTGATTCCAAAACTTCCTTCTGATCTAGCGAACATCTCTACTTAGGTGTTGAATAAACATCTTAAACTTAATTATGTTCAAAACCGAACTTTTCATCTCCTTCACCCCGACCCGCTTTGACAAACAAGCTCCACCAGTAGTTTTTCCCAGGAAGATTAAGGGTAACATGATCCTTCCTGTTAATCAGACCAAGAAGCTTTGGAGATATTGTTAGCAGAGACAACTATCTCTCATTTTTAATTTTCTCATTTAATGACAGACTCTTCTCCACCCACATCTTGCTTGACTGGCCATATGTATTCCCAGCTAGAGACCACACTTCAGATTTTTTGTAACTACGTGTATATGGCCATGTTTTCTCCAGTGAGATATGAATGAAAGTGAAAGATGCAATTTCTTCTGCTTCATGTTTTTAAAATTGTTCTTTGACGTCCATATTTTCTTTCTCTCTTTCTACAAGTTAAAAGTTGGCTATAATTCTTGTGAGCTACTTAATAGATTAGACATATTTAGGATGGCAGGGACCCCTCCGGGCTGGTCCCAGGGTGACCCTGTTGCACAGTGCCCCCCAACACATTCTGGATTGTTTTATTTGTGCCATTGATTTTTTTTTTTTTTTTTGTCTCATGGTGACAAAAAACTACCTACCCTCCAGCTAATACATCATACTTGACTCATCTCTTTCCAATCCTTTTTGGCTTTGCCTATGAAATATATCTAGAATAGTTGTTTTAAAGCAGGATCACATTTTTTCCTCTAGGGCATTTAGAAGTGTTTGGAGACATTCTTGTCACAAACGAGGTGAGGGTTTGCTACTGGTATGTAATTTGTACTGATAAGGGATACTGCTAAACACTCTACAATGCACAAGACAGTCCTCACAAAATAAAATTACCTGGCCCAAAATATCAATAGTGCCATGATTGAGAAGCCCTGCTCTAAAATTGGATCATTTCTCATCACCTTTACTGCTTCCTGCTGTCAACTTTTTCACCTGAATTTTTGCTATGTTGCTACTGAGATTCCCTATTTTCACTCTTTCCTTATAATCTATTCTTTGCTCCTCAGCCAGAATGGTCTTCTAAAAAGTATCATCTCACTTATCCACTCAGAATCTTCCAATCATCTCCCATCTCATTCAGAGTAAAAGTTGAAGCCCTTAGAGAAGCCTACACAGCTCTATATCATTTGATCCCCCTTCTCTCACCTATTTCTTACCCTAATCCAGTCACATTGGCTTCCTTATTCTTCCTCAAATAAGCCAGATGCATTCTTGCGGCTGGATCTCTCTGTCTAGATTATTCTTCCTACAGAAGTCTGCATGGCTTGCTTATCTCCATTAGGTCAATGAAAACTTTCGTGATCCTATTCCCTTCCCACAGTATTTCATACCTGCCTTAACTTGCTTTGTTTCTTCTACAGCACTTATCATGTAGCACATTAATAATCTACTTTTTATTATTGATTTTCAGTCCCCTACCACTAAAATATAATCAGCATGAAGACAATGATTTATGTTATTTTTTATCTTTGATCTATTTCCAGTGTGTACAATGGTACCGGGTCTGTAGTAGGCACTGAGTAAATAAATATTTGTTGAACGAATAAATGAGCAAAATATCTTGGCTTTTAGTATCATGCATTTAAGAGTGTGGCATTTGTTCAAGAATGTTTACCCAACGTCCCCTTGTTCCTAGTTATAGGTGATTTGCATCTTGTTGCTTAGATTTTACTTCTAACTGGCAAGGTTTTGGTTTTGGTTCAATAATAGCTTTTTCAAAGATGTTTTAGATGTTAAATGTTTTAGGTTAGATTTTCCTTCTAAACTTTCTTACGGTCTCAGATTGGTTTTATGATGTGGCTCTTCAGCTCCCTGAGGCAGTTTGATCTAAGGTTTTCCTTGCATAGCTTGCCATAATATCTCTTTCCCTCTAGGACCACCCAGGTCTTGCTGTTGTGTTTTTGTGCTTTGATACCAGGGCCATCATGAACATCATCAGTTTTATGCATTTACTGCTTAAGCACTTCAATAGGCAAGTGAGTGACTTAGAAGATGTGCTCCTAAACATTGAACCATTTATACTTTTTCTTCCATTCGTCTTCCTACTTAGGACCCCCTGGTATGCCCCAGTTTTATGTAAAAAGAAAAAAGGAGGACATGACAGGGCGTATCATTTGCAGTGTTTGAATAAGATTGTTTTGGTGTTGTCTGCAGTTACTTCACCTACAGATGGCTTTAAAGGCACGACTTAGAACTAGACACAGTTGATGTGATTTCTGTCTTTAAATTATCTGCACTAGCCCATGAAATCAATTTACCTAATGCCCCCATGACAATCTAAGGTTGCCTACATTATGAATTGTCTTAAAAATGCTGAATATAGAAAGTCTTTATTTGACTGCCCTGCACCCCATCCAGGAATAATTATTTTTATCTATCTATCTATCTATCTATCTATCTATCTATCTATCTATCTATCTTCTTATGGTGACAGTGGTTAACGAAATCCAGTAAGTTTCAAGTGTACAATTCAACAGTAAGGCATATATACATTGCATTGTGTGTTCGCTGCCCATAGTTAGATTTCTTTCTGTCACCACATATTTGACTCCTTTTACTCCATCTACCTGGGAATAATTACTTTAGAGAGAAGTCCTCTGTACCTGTAGCATATCAGACTCTTTATCCTATTTTCATTTAAGATAACACACAAATGTATCTTTTGTAGGTAGGCTTCCAAAAAGTTAACCAGGAGAAGATAATAAAGTAGAAATATTAGGTGCTTTTTCAGGCTCAAGGCATAATGTCAATGAAATCCAATTAAATTTCTTCAAATATCAGGCAGTCCTGAAACAAAATTTTATGTTTGGTGCGCAAACTTCATGCGAGATTTAATTTAGAAAGGTAAATTAGAATCTCTATATATAATTTGAAAAACATTTGGCTTAAATTACTGGGGGGCATCATAATGTAGTAGCTTTTATTCTGGAGTATATTTGGATTTTATAAAGTAATTTTATAGTTTTGATGTAACAAGAGAGTAAAGACTCTCATTTTAGATGACATGATTAAAAGGACTCTGTGATCTGTTTTTCATCAGTGCATGACTCTGCTGGCTTTTTGTTTTTGACATTATAAGAAACATGATACTCTTCTATTGTTTAATAAAAAGAGCCATTCTTCTGGACTTACTTAGGTCTGAGGTGAAATTCAGAATCCATGAGGCTTTAAATGAGTATGAGATAGAAATTCATATCAAAATATGTTTTCATAATTATAATGAACATAGAAAATTATCTTTCTTTGGTCTCTATATTTCTTGTTTGTTTGAGAGCAAGGTTAACTGGAATAGGAAGGATAAAAACCTAACTTGGCAAGGGGTAAGAATTATTTCCTAGAGGGATGGTATAATTTTTTTTTTGGTGTGATCACACTCCACAAGTTCATAAGAAATGCATTTATTGCATAATGCTATAAATTATTTTAGATTTTTATTTTGGCTCCCAAATCTTTAACATACTGCCCTTTTAAAAGTTTTTAGTGGATAGCCATTGCAATTTCTTTCTAATTTTCTTAACACTCGAATGTGGTATTAATAATAAAGCAAATCTCAATTTTGCAACACCTGTTTCATCTTTCTAAATTATATCATCCACCCAAACTAATAGTCCATCTTTTAATTGACCACTACTAACTAATGATTAGGACACAGTCATGGTTGCTATTTTTTTAATACCATTTTTCTAGTAGATTCTCTTTTGTAGGGGTGGGTTACTTTTAGTAATTAATAGAAAAGACAATCTTTGTTCTTCTGCTGAAATGTTCTATGACCTAAGGAAAGGCTCATCATCTCATTTGTAATTATTGAAAGTAGAATTTGATCAGTTATTGTTGTATGACAAGGAAAAGGAGAACTGAAACAAAAAAGATTTTCAGAAACACTGCTTTATTCCAAAGTGAGCAACCTTCAAAATCTAGGTAGGGCTATAGCAGTGTGAATCTTTGTGCTGTTTGTTGTTAAAATAATACAGATAATATTTTTGAAATATAGTAATGGACTTCTGTTGTTATTTTTCTTGGATGTGCTCTTTCTCTTCCTCAGGGGCATCCACTGCTTTAGGAACGTTTGCAGTTTGGTTGCAATAGAGCGAATATAAGGAGACCTTGCTCGTGTTTTGATTTCCCAAATGACCTTTGAATCATATTTATATTAAAAAAAACCCTTGAGTAATATAAGTATAGCATTTAACAATAAGTCAAAGTGTAGTATAAGCAAAGGTTATTTTTCATATGGGAAGTTTGCCTTAGAGAACAATAAAAGAGAGGTGCTAAGAAAAATCAGAGGGACAGATGGTAAATATCATGAAAGAAATCCTGGAGAAGTTGAGGAGGACTTTAAGAACATTCAACTAATGCTACACTATTGTGTTCAACAAGGGCAGACGGCAGTGTGTATAAGCATAGGCTGGAGACAGAACCCTGTGCTAGGCCCAGGAATTCCCGTGTGTCTATTTGGAGACATGGCAGGGCTAAGAAAGTCAATGGAGCAATTGAAGTTTGTATCCATTACAAGAAGTCCATTACAAGATATAAATTTTATGTACTACAAACTTCATCATGAGTGCTGGTATGACAGTGTGAAAGACCAGATGGATGAGCTACATACTGGTGGATCTCATTCATGATCCCTAGGAATTGTATGCGTCATATAGCCCTGGGGATCACCACACAGCACTGGGTCAACACGCAGGACTGGAGATCAGAAGGAAAGCATAGCACATGTACCAGAGTTCCTTCCTCAACCACCTTGCCATGCATTCATAAGCTTCCCAATATTTAACCTTGGGTGGAAAGAGGGGGAAAGTGTGCCCTTTGAGAATCAAAAGGCAAAGCAGCACATCTCTAGTAGATATTTAATTAGGAATCCAAACTGCAATAAAATATCATCTTCAGCAATGGGAACTCTCCCAGTGGTCCCATAGATTACTCCTTGTTAATTCTGTACTGAATAATGACTTATTCATTTTGCTTATATCACTAACTCATTTACAAGTGATCACACTCAGCTCTTCACTGTCAACAAACTTCTTTTAAAGATAGGTGTTAGAAACATGGAGTTTCCTTGTTGCAACGAAGGCTGAACTAGAACCATTTCTGGAGACTAGCCTGGCCTGTTAAGGGAGGACGTGAGTAACTAACACTCAATATGGACAGCATTCTGGGCCCTTCTACTCAAGTAGTTCATCTGTAGCTGCTGCCTCTGTACTTACTTGATTCAAATGCTTTTTGTTCTTTAGGGAGACAAAATTTAGTAATACAAGCCATCAAATCACTTGTTTGGCCTCCTGGTACTCAATAGTTCAATATTTAATTTGATTTTTCAATTCCATATATTCTTAATAAAAGTATATTCAGTATGGTTTTCAAACTCTGTTTTCCTGGCATGAAATAATCAAAACCATATTCTTTTAAAAAACTCTCTACATAAATAGTCACACAGGTAACTCATGTAAACATGTTTGTGTGCACATGTATACAAACCAATAATTAGATAAATAGTCCCAGTTAACTTATACGAAAATATTTATTTCACACACAAGTAGTTAAAATAGTCATATGTTTAACCCACATAAACATATCTGTTTGTACACACACAGAAATGAATAACTACAGATTACATGGATGTTACTACTGAATCATTCAAAAATTGTTAATTCTGTTCTTTTTGATCAAAATAGGCACAGTGAGTGAATTATTTCCCAGCTGTACTTTCTGTATATTCAATTTAGTTAAGTAAATGATTCTGTCTTTGTTAAGAAATGCCCTGTGCCTTAAGTTAGAGTCCTCTGGAAGCTGACCCAAGGCAGCAAGAAGGTGTGTGAAGTCTATTTGGGAATAGTGATAGGAGATGGGAGAACTGAAACAGAAAAAAAGTAAGCATTTAAAGACTTGTTATTAAACAGATTTCCACGTGGACAACCGGGGCTCAATCCCTCTGGGAACGCTGAGATTGTGTGCAACACTTTCATCCCAACCAAGGGTAGAGAACACTGGGGTAGTTGTCCAACTCCCATCAGTCATTGATTGAAGGCTGTTGCTGGAATGAGGAAGGAAAGCATTCGTTCTCCAGTACTTGTGGCCTGCCCTTGCCTGGGCTGAGCGAGTAGCCTTTGCTGGCCAGAGAAGATCTTTAGGTGAGAATTACTAGTTAAAAATATTAAAAAGCCCTAGCCAGTAGATATGGCAGGAAGTGGCATTTTAAGTTAGCCTGGTAAAAACCGTGAAGGAGAATGTGCCAGGCAGAAGGAACGGCATGAACTAAGGACACTAAGAGGGAGAGTGTTCGGTGCTTTAAAATAACTGAACGAAGTTCAGCACGGTGGATTCTGGCAAGCTACTGAGAGCATGTTATAAAATGAGGATGGAAAGATTACTGGGATAGTTTATTTAAGACCTTGCTGACCATGTTTAAGATTTGGATTATATCCTATGTGGAACAGGGAACTAGAAAAGAGTTTCCAGCAGTGAAGATCATTAAATTTTAAGATCACCCTTGCTGCTATGTGGATAATTGGTTGGAGGAAGGGAGGCAAGAGTACATAGAAGATGTAGGTGATGGTAACTTAAATTAGAATGGAGCTTGAGAAAAGTGGATGATTTTTAAATACATTTTAAAAGTAAAATAAAAATATTTTAATGATGGTGATGGTAGAAAGAGAGCACAGTTTTCTGACTGTGTTAGTGGATTGATGGGGAGGCCATTTACTTGCTGAAGAAGTCTGAAAAGAGAAAAGATTTTGGGGTAAAAACCCAGAGGTCAGATTTGGAAAACTTAAACCTGAAACAAGACAGCTAAGAGAAAATGTGAAGTAAGTTACTGAGGTTCACGGATACCCTGGGTTGAGAATATAATTTTGAAAGTTAGGAAGCACTTTTCTGTAAGTCATCAGGGGTGTCAGAAACTACTACCTTGATCCAGAGGATTCAACAAAAGGAAAGGAGTCAGAGTAATTTAAACTGAAAACCACAAGTAAAAAAAATCTCACATTTATGTATAAGTTCCTGATTTAGTAGGTAAAAGCTCTCTGTGTTGGAATATATTCCCTAAACTCAGTGCTTTAAAACTTGGCTCGGCTTGGTAGCAACATTAATTATCATATACTCTTCACAAGCTTTGCTTTAACGCACAGTTTATCCTAGGGAAAGCATGTGTTGCCTCATAGTATGTGGTAAGTAGTAAAAGATGGTGGTTTTGAATTGTTCTGTAATTGAGTAGAATCTTGTTCTTCAGAAATAATACTATTGTAATGTAGCAAAGTATCCCCTCGACTATATGCACATCTCCCAAACCCTTGCCCTTCAAGTATGAGATTAATTGAGGGGATCCCTGAGCTATTGGAGTGGGCGAGAGAAACTATAGTCTAAGACAATAAGAATTTGTATTGGGAAAATGATGCCGAGCAAATACTCTGAACCCATAAACCCCAACACTAGCCTACAGTCAGAAACCTAGAGAGTCAGAAACAAGTATGGATGTAGAGCACCGAAGACTGAACCAGGGCAAGTTGTGTAGAGATAACACATGAACAGAGCTGGCTTGTAAGAAACCAGCTTGCACGTGTTGGTCTTGTGTGAGGTGGAGGAAGGCTTGGAGGCTTGCAGGAGAAATAGCTGACCGGCTGGACACCATTTTTTGGACTCCAGTGCATTTTGACCTCTTGTTAATACTGTTTTATAATCTGATCTATTACTAATACCTAATTATAACCCAGAGCCCCATGAGTATCTGTCTCTAAGTGATGTCATATTCAGAGGAAACAGATCCAACTCCAGAAGCCTGGAAAATACAGATCTGTTTTGGGCTTCCTTTAGAGAGGCAACTAGAGTAGTTTTATTTTGCACAGCAGGTGGAAAGCTTCGTTCAAAACCCCATTTGGGAAGCTCTTCCTTTCCGCACAGCAGCTGCTCAGAAACAGTTTCTCCATTTCTCCTGGCATTCTGACTGACCTCTGCCCTCGCACCTTCTGTTATGTTTAGGTCCCTTACTGTCATGCTCTGTGACAATGGAGAGTCTAGAAATGAACTCAATACACAAAAATCACGTGTTCATCGTGGAGAGAAAAGACAGGGAAAACTTACACAATGAGCTAATTTTTGATCTCATTATTTCTAATTATTTTTATATAAATTCATATATTTATAAATATTTACCTTATTTTAACCAACATTTTTGATGGCTTGCCCGTCCAAATGTAATACTGGTAAGAAAACCAGAAAACCCAAGTTCCCATCTTATTTCTTAACATTCAGCAAGTCAGTATATACTTTTGAGCCTTTGTTTTCTAATTTAGTAATTTGAATAAATATATTTTTTTAAAGAACTTTGCAAGATTTTTAAAAAGCAATTATGGAATTATGTGAGGCAATGTTAGCAGGGTACATTTAATTCGTACACAGCACTTGGTATAAAATCTGGCACAGAACTAGCCTATAATAAATATTTATGGAATGAATGGAAACCTTAAAATAAAAAGTAACAAGTTAATCATTTTATGCCCTTCTAAAAGTACCATTAACTCAATTCCAGTTAATACTAATTAAATGCTTTGTTTTATTTTAAGATAAATAAAAGCTTCATCACACTTGAAGCTCAAGATATAAAGCCTCATAATATATACATACAGATACATATAGGTGTGTACGAATGTACATACACATATATGTATATACATACATGTTATCTTTGGAGAAGCTCAGATAAGCAAATAAAGGCAACATAAAACCACAGGTAAGTGATTTCATTGTTTAAAAAAGTTTCATTGTCAATAGAGACTTTTTAAAAAGTCAACTTCTTGTTTCTCTTCTTACCTTCACCTTTTAGGACAGCAACTGACAGTTAATCGCGAAGATCCTGGTCACACTTAAAACACCCGTATTTCAAGGGTCCTTCAGTAAAGGTAGGCTTTGCATGAGATTGTCTGCCTTTGTTATGTTTCTTTTTATGTTGGCTTGATTGCACAGTACCTTCAAGTGGCCTGTTTAACTTAGAATTCAAACATGAGCATTTACTTATAATACTTTAGTGAACAATGATGATGCTGAACACAGATTAAAAACAAAGAGACCCTAAAACAGAATAAACTTCAAAGTATGCTCTATAAATAAGATTGCAGCCCAGTAACTGTATCGGAGATGGGGAATGACTCTTTTGCTTAAACTGGAAAGTGGAAGACATCATGAGTCAATATTTTGTTTTATCTCTTCTCTTCTGTGGGTTTTGGCTCCTGTGTATCTGTTAAGTGGTAATTCTAATCTTTGAAAGTCCATTTTCTCTCTCCCTCTAAGAAAGTTTCCTGTGATCTGAAGCCAAGGAGGGCTGGAGAGAACTCAAGGTTGTTATCACATTTATTGTATAGCACATAGAGCTGCAGGACAGATTATAGACTGATTTAAGTCTTATGGGGATGAGAAGGGGTTGGAAGGTGGGGCTGGGGCTGAGGGAGGAATTGGGAAAGAAAAATGAGGCTGTTTTCTGCATAGGAAACAAAAAAGGCCTTTTACCTTCTGTAAAGTCATCACAAAATGCCCATGCTCACGTAAATTAAGTAACATCCAGTTTAACCACTTTTGGTTTTATCGGGATCGTACAACCAGTGCTCCAATTCCAGTGAATTCTGAGCCAAGTCTTAGAAAACTGTTTTCTGCATCAGCCTGTGAACAGATTTAAAGGGGACGGTTACAGATTTAAAGGAGATTTAATTCTGAGAAGAAAAGAATCAAGAGACTGAAAACTTAGGCAGCTATCCACTTAAAGATGTCAGATATGTATTTAGATATATAGCTAGGTGCACAGCTAGGTATACAGATAGAATTTTGCATCAAAGGCCAGCCTTTGATGTCTTCTGATTCAATCACTGAATTATAATGCCAACTAAAACAGTGGTTAAGCACTTGCTAAAACAAAAAACTGATTCACATAATTATGATTAGAGGTTTATGCAAAATTCATCTCCTGTGTTAATATCAGTTTGAAAAATGCGACATCAAAACCCAAAGAGGAATGGGTACAAGCAGTAATGTAGATGGTGTCAAACCATTGGAATAATATTTATTTTAATCATAAACTTTGGTGTTTGTAAAGTTTTGAGTTATAGATGAAAAATAAACTGTTTTCCTTAGAGCGATCTGTTTACTTCTGAACCCTTGAATTTTAAAAGAGTTTTCAAATAAGGGTCAGGTTCAATAACATTCCGATTTCTATAATTGCATGGAATTGCATGGGAGGTCAAAGCTGTGTGGCTTACGCTAGCTCCCACAGCACAGAAGATGTCTAATAATGTGTGTTAGTGAGAATGCTTTAAGTTTCAAATAACAGAAATCAGATTTCACTAGCAGAAACAATGAAGAACTTCTTAATTTTGCCTTTTGTAAATAAAATATCCAGAGGTAGAGCTGGTTTCAGATGAGGCTAATTATGTGCCACATCCTTGCTATGCAAGACCATATTTTTTTCCATCTCTGTGCTCCAACTTTAATTTTATTTCTGGAAGACTACTTCTGGGGATCCAAGATGGCTTCCAGCAACTCTCTGTGCTATTTGGTTGTGTCCATTAACAAAAAAGTCAATAATAGTTTTCCTAGCATGCGCAGCAAATCCTTGGTCTTCTTTCCACTTGAATTGCTTTAGGTCACATGTTCAGCCTTTGGCCAATCACTGTGATGTGGGATTTACTGACTGGCTTCAATTAGGTATGAGCGAGGCTGAAGTCAACCTCCCCAGAAGCTGGGACTCCTCAAAGAGGAATTAGAGAATTTTGAGGAGGAAAAAGAGGCAAAGAAAGAAAAGAATGCTGGAAAAGTAACAAAAAAGTACCTGCTACAAAAGTCTTAACTTTGGCGATAATTATTGACATTTTGTTTTTAAACAATGCCGTGATTACATTTTGGAACAGGAAAGACTGCTTTATCAACCAGAAGATGAAAGAACTCTGTATTAGGCCCTGCACAAGTTGTATAAATTATTTTATAAGAAACAAAATACTCTAATGATAAAATTGGTATTTTGAAGATGATATTTTTACTGATGACTTT
This sequence comes from Pteropus vampyrus, assembly GCF_000151845.1. Classification (NCBI taxonomy): domain Eukaryota; kingdom Metazoa; phylum Chordata; class Mammalia; order Chiroptera; family Pteropodidae; genus Pteropus; species Pteropus vampyrus. The sequence continues at coordinate 2,140,068 of NW_011888855.1, forward strand.
TAGTTGCACATATTTATGTAAATATCACTAAACACATGAATGCAAAAAATAAAACTTAAAAGCTATTGATAAAGAATTACATTTACTGTGAGATTACCTGGATTTAGTTCGCTTTAATTGTGGTAAAGTTCAAGCAGAAACCATGTGCTTATTTTTATGAAACGAGTTAAACTTATTCTAGCTTCTGAGTTCATTTGATGTTATTAAGCTCCATCAATTACACTTTGGAATACTTACTCCAAGACCGTTAGCCAATGTTCATATCATTTGAAGAGATTTTAGACTCATCTTAAATCACCATCATTATTATCTTCAAAACTATGCATAAATTACCTAACTGGTGTAGGGTTTTCCTTCTCATCATAGGTAAAGAACTTTTTATTATCTAAGTTTTATGTGTAAATAATATGTATTATTGAAAAAACTGTAGGCAAAAGTATTGCATTTTACACCTAGCAGAATGTAGAACCACCAACTTTCATGGTTCTAACATAATTAAAAGAAAACAAAATGTCACAATAGTCAGTCATAGCTATATATATTATTACTAATTTAACTTTGATTTTTGAAAGATCTATCTGGTTTAACTCCCAGAGGGATTCCAGATAATACAAACAAATATATGAGCTCTGTTGACAATCACAGAGAATAATTTGGGAATACTGAATAATGACTAGATATATTTGTGGCCGCTAAACACTAGATGCTTCATAAAGTAGTATTTACTATTACTACCATTTTACAAATGAGGAAATGAAGTCCATAACATTAAGATAGCATTTCTTAAAATAGTAAGGAGTAGAGAAGGACTCAAGCTCAGAGAGCATGACTCCAAGGACAGAATCCTTTTTTTTTTGGCTCAACTTTTCGTTGTGAAATATTTCATACATACAGAAAATTAAAAACATTGTACAGCAAATGCCTGCTTACTCACTGCCCATTAACATTTTGTAGTATTTGCTTTAACTGTATGTCTGTATATCTATGCATTGGAAAGTTTTCTAAGCATTTCAAATTATAGACAACATGACATTTCATCCTACATACTTCAGCAGGCATTTCCTAAGAATGGCATTCTTACATGTCCACAGTAAGAAAATAATTCCTTAATATGATCTTATATCCAGTCCATACTCAAATTTCTACTCTTTTCCTCTAAGTCGATTTTATATCTGGTTTGTCCGAATCAGGATCTCATTACTGTTAATGCCCTGCATGTGGCTGTTGGTGGAAACCGCGCTCTGAACCACTACACTAAACAGCCCTGAGGGGTTCTCAGATCATTAGGAGGAGCTTTCACAGAACCGTATTTCTAGCATAACTCTCCAAGTACAGAGCTCCGGCTGGAATAAAACTGATCTGGATGTTAATCACAATTCAACCAGTTCCTACTGGATTCATGGCCGTAGGCAAGTTGTTTGATCTCTCGAAGCCATAATTTTTCCCTTCATTTGGTAGTCGTGAGGATTAAAGGACATAAAGTAGGCTCTGTGCTTAGCTTAATGGCTCAGTGTGTGTGGGTACAGATTATGGTGGCATTATCTGGAAGGAAAACTGTATGAGTACATAGGAGGACATTTTTAGAGTCAGCATTTGGTCATTTTAATCATCGTTGATTAGCCGTGAAGATGGTACTACACACAATCACATTAAATACAGGAAAAAATTAAGAGGAAAACAATCTTCTAACTTCATGACACTTTGGCCCAGATAGAGTCTTGTGGGTGGGAAATTGTCTCCAGTGCTGCCCCTCAGGACTTAGGTTTTGAATATATGACATGAATTCTAATTACAAAAGATTTCATTGTTAGACTAAAGTTTTACCACCTGGTGAGTCAAGAAAGTAGCCCACTCTCTAAATTAAACTGAGCCAAAGACCCTGTTTGGCAGTTCATTGAGCAATAACATTTTTTTTCTCTGTCCAAATGGCAATCGAAAGATGAATTATTTTAAACTGTAGAAAAATTTCATAGTAAATGGATCATGATAGCATGAGAAAGCAGCTTATCAGAATGATGAGTTAGTAGTCACATAGAAAATAAGGTTTAATTTTTTTTGTCTTGTATTATTGTATATTTGCAACAGTTCACTTTATCCTTTTAGCCTGTGGTGCTATGTTGCACAATAAACTGTAAGCAGTAAATATGTGGAATATGTGAAATATGAGAATCATGTGGATTCTGCATACGTTTAAAACATGTACGTTGATGGTTTAATTTGCCAATGGAAATAAAATTATTTGACTGGCAGACAGGGAATAAATTGTTTCTTATTAAAAACTCATAGCAGAAACAGAGTTTTAGGCAACCATAAAATAAGCTCAACTTATTCTATAATGCATTGTAATTGATATTTCAGCATGACCAGAGATTCAAAAATTAGTCTTATATAGATATAAACAAAATGTATTAATTTTAAAGCTAGACAAATGTAATCTTCACAATTATGCTGGATCCATGAAAAGAAAGGAATCACCTGGTGAGACAGGCTTTTAAAATTCTTCCTCCTAAAACAATCTAAAACATGATAAACCACCATCTATTTAAAATGTGTAGTTTGAAATATGTGATGACAGAAAGAAATCCAACTATGGGCGAACACACAATGCAATATATATGTATGGCTTACTGTTAAATTATACACCTGAAACTGGATTTCATTAACCAATGTCACCATAATAATAAAAAAATTTTAAAAATTAAAAAAATGCATAGTTTGTGCATATAAGCCTTAAAATAGCAAACTTATCTGACATCACACAAATGTTGTTGCAGTACTACAGTTGCTCATTTTTTTTAAACCCGCCTCCCCCCGCCCCCGCCCCGCCAACTATATCATCAAACTGTTCCATCTGACCTTGTCGTGGACGCTCTCAAGTTGTTTCCCCAGACATATGGCCAGGAGGACTCCAAGGTCCGTCCTGCCAAATCAGGGGAGGATTTCACAATCTGAGCAGAGCAAGACACCTTTTTCTAGTTTAGGAAAAATAATAAATACAACTATCTCTGTGATGAGGGAGAGATGCTGCAAATTACAGAGAGGGTTGAACAGAGATGGTTACTGGCTGACTGATGACTTAGCTTTGAGATGTCGTCTTCTAGAACTTTGTTCTACGGAAACTGTTGTGTTTTTATTTCTTTCTTCTGGAAAAGGCTATCCAACTTTAAAAGTGGAATAGTTGGTTTTTTTGAGTGTTTGTTTTATTTTGTTTTTTATCAGTTTAGGTGAATGTTTGTCAAAATGTTTAGTCATGTTTTATTTGTTTTATAGCTATTTCCTATGTTTTACTTAAAAATTTTCCACTTAATTCTGGTATAACTCTGAGAAAGATAAATTATACAATTAGGAATGAACTTCTGCCCAGTAAAATATAAAGTAGCACAAAAATCTGAAGATGTCCTTAAATTATTTTTTAAAACCTCAAATATTTTAAGGAAGAATAATCATAAAAATACTAAATTATAAAATGAACAGGGAAAAATGAAACAATAATAAACATTAGAAATCCTCACAATGAATATCTAGATCTATATCTTTTGAGATTAAAAGTCAATACACAGAAGAAACCTTATACTAGTTGCAAAGATTTGTGAAATTGGAGATGGCACTGAAGAATTCACAGGAAACACAGTAGAAAAATTATAGGAAATATAATAGAAGGACCTTAGAAATGAAAAGCATAAAAGAACAAGTTAAACAGAAAAACTAAGTTGAAAGACTCCAAACATTCATATAATAGTAGTCCTAGAAGGAGAAAATGCAGAAAGGCAGAAAAGAT
>NW_011888855.1:2143895-2179239 GCF_000151845.1 Pteropus vampyrus
TGGCCAGGAGGACTCCAAGGTCCGTCCTGCCAAATCAGGGGAGGATTTCACAATCTGAGCAGAGCAAGACACCTTTTTCTAGTTTAGGAAAAATAATAAATACAACTATCTCTGTGATGAGGGAGAGATGCTGCAAATTACAGAGAGGGTTGAACAGAGATGGTTACTGGCTGACTGATGACTTAGCTTTGAGATGTCGTCTTCTAGAACTTTGTTCTACGGAAACTGTTGTGTTTTTATTTCTTTCTTCTGGAAAAGGCTATCCAACTTTAAAAGTGGAATAATTGGTTTTTTTGAGTGTTTGTTTTATTTTGTTTTTTATCAGTTTAGGTGAATGTTTGTCAAAATGTTTAGTCATGTTTTATTTGTTTTATAGCTATTTCCTATGTTTTACTTAAAAATTTTCCACTTAATTCTGGTATAACTCTGAGAAAGATAAATTATACAATTAGGAATGAACTTCTGCCCAGTAAAATATAAAGTAGCACAAAAATCTGAAGATGTCCTTAAATTATTTTTTAAAACCTCAAATATTTTAAGGAAGAATAATCATAAAAATACTAAATTATAAAATGAACAGGGAAAAATGAAACAATAATAAACATTAGAAATCCTCACAATGAATATCTAGATCTATATCTTTTGAGATTAAAAGTCAATACACAGAAGAAACCTTATACTAGTTGCAAAGATTTGTGAAATTGGAGATGGCACTGAAGAATTCACAGGAAACACAGTAGAAAAATTATAGGAAATATAATAGAAGGACCTTAGAAATGAAAAGCATAAAAGAACAAGTTAAACAGAAAAACTAAGTTGAAAGACTCCAAACATTCATATAATAGTAGTCCTAGAAGGAGAAAATGCAGAAAGGCAGAAAAGATATCTTTAGATATTGAAATTATTACAAGAAAATACAAGATAATTGCTGTATGACCTTGAAGTAGGAAACATTTTTAACATAAATCAATATTGAAAACCCATAATAAGACAACTCCCCAAATGGGATTATTAACATTTTAAAATTGTTTTTTATATATTTTTGCTGCTTTTGACATTTTCAGATGACACTGTTCCATTTTAATTAACATAGGTCATTGCAAATAAGTCTCTCTTCTTTGAGACTTAACACTATTGTATTTTTATGTGAAATTTTTATAAATTTTAGAACTTTAACTGTGGTTTTTATATCATAGGTTATGATATCTTAGTACGTATTTTTGTTTTCATTTAGTTTAACATATTTTATAACTTTCTTAGTGATTTTCTGACTCCTGGATTATTCAGGAATACGTTCTTTCATTTCTTCCCCCACCCTAGTTTTTTATGTATCTTTGTTACAATTTCTAGTTTAATTCCATTTGGGTCAGTATACATACTTTGTATGACTTAAGTCCTCTTAAATTTATTGAAAGCTGTTTTATGGACCATATAAGATTTTTCTTTGTAAACTTTTTGTGTGCACTTTCAATGATTGTGTGTTCTGTTGTCAGGTGTGGTATTTTATTATTAGGAAAGGTTGGTAGATTGTATTGTTCAGGTCTCCTTCTATATCTTTACTTATCTTCTATTTTCTTATGCTATTACCAAGAGTTTTGTACAGAAAGCCAAGGTGTAACTGTGGATTCATTACTTATCTTTTTCATTCTGTCAGTGTTTTAAATCCCTGTTAGTAAGAGCATATTCATTTAGAACCTTTATTTCTTCATACTCATATATCATTATGAAATGTCTTTTTCTATTCCTGGCTATATTCATGACCTACTTATCCAAACTCTACTTTGCTTTATGCTAATATAGCCTTCCAGCTTTCATGTTAGCGTTTGTATGGTATATATTTTAATATACATATGAGATTCTGATGTAGCTTATTAGATAATATGCATATTTGTAAAACCAAATTGTGTGAGCCAATAATAAAGTTTCTATCAATCACTAGTTCACAAAATACAATGGTGAGCTTCTGTAAGAAAATTAAAATATAAAAAGACATACATATTAAATAAGATCATGATGTTCTACCAATTTGCTGAAACTAGGTGATAGGTATATGGGGGTTTATACTGTTCTTTCTACATGTTTACTTTTTCCATTAAAAAGTTGAAAAAGAGTAAAAGGACATATGTAAGGTAAGGATATGTAATAGAAGATGGGAAGATGCTAATTGGATTGTAGTAAGCAGAAAAATGTTAAGTAATATAATTCAACAATGGGAAATGGTTTTTACATTGAAAAGGCAGATGTCACAAAATAAATCACAAAAGAAAAAGAATAAGATAAAAATTGTAAAAACAAATACAAAATAGCCCTCTTAATGAGGAATTAAAATCAATTAAAATACAGAAAAACATAATGAAACACTGGTCAAAAAAATAATGAGAGGTTAAATTGATCCTAATATCTGAGGGAAAAGTATAAGCTTTTACTAAGAATAGAATTTAAAACATAAGGAGACTAAAAATATGTAAACAAACATCTTGATTTTTAAAAAATATTTCTCCAAATACAATGAAAACAATGCTATAAAATGTTAATGATAGTTAAACACAGCACATTTTAATCACTTTCTGTATGCCAAAAACTTTGCATACAATATCGGTAAACTTCACAAATGTTGCTGCAAAGGCTGATGCTAGATTGCTTCCTACAGTCAGGAAGCCACTCTCCAGAGCTCATTCAGTTAACTCTAAAGTCAGTTCGGAAATATGTATATTTTCTTTTATTTGCAAAAAAGGTTCTTATAGAAATTCAGCTATGGAATTAGCCAGACAAGTTCCTTTTTCTTAATATAAACAAAAAATATTTTATATCAAAATAGTTAATATACAGTCCCCCTCCCCCCTTTTGGCTCTGTCTGATAGTGTATATCAAAATCAGAGGCATGATTGCAGGACTGGAGTGATGACTTCCTCTCCTCTGTCTTATCACAGTTATAAAGAGTTTGCTTACAAACAAATTAGAGTTTGCTTACAAACAAATTAGCATAGACTGGATGTGTGTTCTTCATCATCACTCCATTTTAGTACATTCATAAGTACTTTTACTTATCATTGCTCCTCAATAGCCCAAGCCTGTGAACTGCAAAGAGTTTATTTTTGATATCTTGTTTCAAGTTGTTTGGCTTACCCATGTTTTTTCGTAGAATCTAGAATAAAGCACGTATTAATTACTTAGTGTTATTCTAATATGACTTTTCTGATTACTTGAAATTAAGTGTAAAAAAAATGATCCTTTCTTTGTACAGAGACATTGAATCATATAACTGCTCAGATTATACTTGTATAAATTAAAGAACCATGAGTCTGGAAAATGAACTCTTTCCATGTGAACTTATAATTTACCAGAAGAAAAGTACTAAAGTATCATAATTATACTTGGAAATTTAGTACCAACATTAGCTTAATTGTAGACTAATCCCATTTGTTTATATTTACAGAACAAAGTAACTTTTTTTTTTCTCAACGTAAAGCAATTTACCTACACGGAGTGACTATTTTTCTAGATCTTAATTTCTTTCTTTACTTTCCTCTGTCTCCTCTACCCATGTCTTTCTTACAACCCAAATACACAAATTTTTAAAACTTTGAAAAAACATCCACCTAGCCTTTACATTAATTCTATCTTTCTAACTTTATTCGTTAAATTCATTGCTCATGTCAAAAGCTATGGTGGACTTTTTCCAAAGCGTATCAGGAGAGCAATCTGAAATTTTAATATCATCTAAAAAATAAGTATATTAATACTCTACAGCATTAGAATATAATTCGGTATATTTGCTAAATGTGTTATGGGTGAGATTTCATCCTTTATAGTATATTTGTAAGGCATTTTATTTCCTGTTGTATACCTGCAACTAATGGCCTGAGTCATTGAGATTTTGCTAAAACTAGGTGAGTTTGTTGTTTGTTCCAAAGCTAGTATTAAGATATCTGGTTTAGGTTAAGTCTTGTTTTATGCCGTAATGGTTCTGCTATTACTTAGATGTCTTTTTTTTTTTTTTTTTTGCTAGCTATTTAGATACAGTATATATTAAATAACTGTAAAAAAGAAAAAAGACATGGAATGACTTTGTTAGTTTTACTACATCAACTAAAATTTATAACCATAAGAAACATATGATCCTGGAAATAAAATGGTTCAAAACATCATATGATAGGAGAAAGAACACAGTTAGGGAGGTGAGAGGAGAAGAGCAAAAAACACAAAATAGGGATAAATTTCAATCTAAAATACTTCAGAAAATTTAGAGAAAGATACTCTAGCAATTCGGAATTTTTTTTTTTCAAGGAGAGGAAGATAAATAGAATATTTTCAAAATATAGAAATAGGAAGAAAACTTTGACTTGCTTATTTATATTTTAAAATGAATTCATGTAAAATCTTTCAAAACTGTGTTGATTTTGTTCTCTGGATCCTATAGATCCATGTCCCCCTGACCTGTCAGAGTTGCATTATTTTTTTGAGTATCAGATAATATTTTGACACTGTTATGTTTATTTTTCAACACTTGTCCTTCATTATCTGTGAATATTTTTTCTCCTTTTTCTCTTATTATTGCCTCTCCGTTTACATCCCTGCAGTTCTTTAAAATCTATGCATAACTGCAAACACTGTAATTCATTCACTGTACAAAAAAAGTATGTGTATTGCACTCATTCAGGTTTTTATACTTTACTATATATAGACACATGTCCATAAACATCATTAGTATTGTTTTGTATATTTAATTTTTTATTCGTTTCCTGAAATAAAATTACGCTTTAGATATAAGCGTAATTTTAGGTATAAGCAGTCAAATACTGGCAAGTTTGTATTATTTAATTTAATATATTGTATGGATATACCACGATGTAAGTATGAGTAAAGAGTTTTCTAGGTTATACACCTAGATGTAGAATTGCTAGGTCAGAGGTGCATTATCACCATATTTAGATCAGCCACATGGTTCTCGAGGTCAATATACTAGCCTCTTAGGAGCAGTCAAGCCTATTTTCTTATATCAATCTTTTTAAATTTTTGCCATTCTTATGGGAGAAAAATAATACCTTTGAAAAAAACTTAGAGATCTAGAATTCCTAGTGAGGTTGAGAATCTTTATAAAAATTTTGGCCCTTTGGATTTCTTATTTTAGTTCATTTTTATTACCATTAGGTATAGTGAGGGTTTTTTTTTTTTTTTTTTTAATTTCAACATTAACTTCTTCTTGAAATGTGCTTTATTTAGTTATTTTCCTTTTGGACAAAAGTTTATTACAATATTGTGAGATATAACCATTTTATTGGTTTGCATATTCTTTTTTAAAAATTTCCTCACTAGAGCTCATGTTTTACTAGCATGGACCATCTCGGTCTAACTCCGCATTGTACCTTCACCTCAACCATAGAAAGTAGAATGTGAAAGGTTCTCAGTAAATATTGGTTGGATCAATAAACACATCCCGTCTTAGTTTCTAACAACCATTTATTGAATAACCAAACTTCTAGGCATTCAAGATGCAGAATGCCTAATAACTTAGTTCCTGTCTGTCCAGTGACTCACACAGACCTCAGGAAACAAAACAATTTTCAATATTCTGATCTGAAATGTGCTCTTTCTTTGACATTGTCACCAATTTAAATGATCGCTACCCTTCTGCCAGAATTACTTGTTTTTGTTTGTTTGTTTGTTGTTGTTGTTGTTAATTTCATTTATTACCTTTTTTAGTCCCTCAGTGGTAGGTGATCTCTCCACCAAAGCCCATCTAGCCATGGTGTCAGGTACGTTGTGAGTTTTCTGTTCCAGTGGTCACTGCCGAGGCACAGTGTTAGGCTTTTCCCAGGGACATTGGTCTCCAGGTTCAGAGAGCAGATACTGACTGGCTCACCTTCACAAATAACCATGATAGAAATTTAAGATTGTTAACACCAGCAATGGTAGAAGCTACTGAATGTAGGTAGTGGAAAGAGCCATATTTTAAAATCATGCTTAAAACAGATGGGAAAATATTTGGGAAATTGATGATAACATAGTGTGAAAATATTGACTTTGTGGCTACATTTGCATTTTATACACACCTTCGACCTTTCATAAAATAACAAATCTATGCTTCCACTCAATATGGACCAATTACCTATCATCCTTCATACAAAGAAAGATGCTCTTGGCACCTGTTCAAAAAGGAGGGAGACAAAAGTCTTAGTAGTCATTGTATCTACCTCTGAATAGCTGTCCTGACATCCATCCCAAGGTAGCATAAATTTCTCCTCAACTTAGTTACAATCTCACCTGATTGCTCTTCAATGCAAACACCTCATTATAATTTTAATCACCACCCTTTTACTATATAAAATAAGAGGAAAGGAAGAAGTAGTTATTACATATTTTATATATGTATAATATGTATAATATTCAGTGTGTGTTTGTGTGTTAGGCATTTAAGCCTAGAGACTTTTAATTAGAAAAAATTAAAAGCTTTTCTCTTTCCATTTTTCCTTTTATGTGAGGCAAAAAGAATTTTACAAGTCCTGGCCATCTTCATGCTAATGCCAAATCCACCAGAGTTTAAAATGACCTAGATGTTCCTTTCCTACTAGGGAAGAGATATGGACTTTATTTCCTATAAATGATGTAATTTATTCTTTCTAAAATACTTTTTCCATTTCTACATCATTGGGCGTTGTAATGACTTTTATCGTTAAATGATGATAATGATATTTGGAGTATGACCAGCAACAGACCAAGACTTCTAAAGGCATAGGAAAAAAATACATGAAAGCATGTGGATTGTGTACAATTGACTGTCCTATGAAAGAAAATGATGGGTTATAAAACTGGTTTTTGTTTTTGTTTTTTATTTCTCTTGATCTTTCAAAGATTCTTTTGTAAGAAAAGGACTCTTGGTGATGTTACTGATAGGAGCAGCAGGCTGGGAAAGAGACTATATTTCAAAATATTTGTGTTCTGACCACAGATATTGGAGGAACTCCACAATTTTCTTTTAAAACTCTAAGACTGTCTACATGGGAGTAAAAGAGAATATGGTCATCTGAGGAAAATCAGAGTTAGCCTAATCCAGGAGAGGGATGACTGAAAGAAGGTCATTCGATTAATAATTTGGGGGCAACCTGTATGATTTTCTCCTCTTTTAGAGTAAGAAGGAATGAAGAATCACAATGGAAAGTGTGCTTAATAAAACAAATGAAATTTACATCTCAAGCTCTTAACGTCATCAGATCTTTATCATGTAGGAAAATACAAACACTAATACCATTGTCTTTTTACTTTCCCAGTTTGATCTAAGTACACAGCATATAATTGAAGGAGATGGAAGCAGTATTAATCTGTTATATTGATGGGACTCCTATAATCTCCTAGATACTATATATAAGAAATTGTTTACAAATATCTTTAGGTCAGTTTTACTGAATGATTAATAGCTCAAAAGACCGACTTCAATTTAAGTTCCACAATCTAATATGAAAAGTACAAATCTCAAGAGAAATTTTTATATCAACATTATTTTAATATTTTAGTTTTATTGGTAATTCTATGTGGTAAGAATGTATAATCTCTGCAGGGCTGATTAGTTCTTCAAAGGAAAACATTTATTTGATCAAAAGCATCTTTCTAATCATTGTGCTCTTAGAGAAATAGTTTGCCAAACAAAAACTTCTAGAAAACACAGTAGGAAATTAATACACATTTTACATTCAAGTTAATTTAGCTAAAAAAAAAAAATCCACTTAATTACCAGCTTGTGAGTCATTCTCAAAGAATAGGATTAGGGTTAAGACTAGATATTTCTCAGCTCTGAGAGAACTGTTTCATATTTAAGAACAAAATAATTCTCTTAAGTTAGGACAGTGGTTTGTTAAAAACAATCTCTTTTCTTTCCTTTTTTTTCCCTTTAGACTCAACCTCAGCCCACCTCAGAGAGAATAAAAGTCACATGTTAACAAAAACTTAGAGAACCTCTGGCAAGATGATTTCTAGGTACTTAAACTGGTCACTTTCCTTTAAAACACTCACAGCTGTTGTTTTAGTTATAACCGAGGGCTTTGATTTCTGAAATCTGAATCAAACATTGTCTTTCTTTTTAATTTTATTTCACTGTGGCTCATCTATGCCTTACTATATGATTAATATCTCTCTTAATTTAATGAAAATCAAGTAGTGAGTAGGCCAAAAACATAATGCACACCAAATTTAATACTTACATTATTGTTTCTTATACTATACCATTAATGAACAAAAAAGACTGATTTTAAATCTTTTATTAATGTTTTACATGGCCAGTATATGCTCCAAATAAGAGCAAGAGCTATATTTTCTTTATAAAGAGTTGATTATGGACAGAACTTTAGATTTATTTAATTTTTTAAAAATACCAAACAGGATTTCAGGTTTAGTAGTAAGTTATTCACAGGAAGATTTTTAAAATAATTAAATTTGAAATACTTTTTGAGCATGGAGTGTCTATTACATGATATTCTGGGTCTGAGAAAGAAAGATGAATAAAACATTTGTTCATACTCTCAAAGAGTCAAATCCACTACTTTCTACAAGAGAAGTTAGAAGGAAAGTACACTATAAAGGTACCCAACATGTACCAATGCCCTCAAACTCCCCCTGCTTTCATCCCACACATATTATATGTTCTACTCAGATTTCTTGTGATATCTTTTTCTCATCAAATCAGTTGACTTAATCCTTAAGACTTAGAATATATAGATATATTTGTATACCATATGTTGTTCCTGTGCATTTTTATTTATGTATTTGAATATGTGTATGTAAGAGTGGGGGGTTGTAGATATGCATGTACTTAAAAAGTTTTAAAACACCAACATATTTTCCGGATAACTACAATTACAAAAATTATCATACTCATTAGTGTTAATATCAACACTGGTAGAAATGTGGATAGAGTTGGGGTATCATATCTCTTACATCTTACATGTACTCTCCATCTTATATAGAACAAGTGCATGTGAGCATGCATGCATGTGTGTGTGTGCACATGCTTGTGCACACACACACACACACACACACACACACACACAACCATCTTGTAAATGTCTTCACTTCACATATGCTACAACTTTCTTAACTACTGGAATTAACTGAATGCTTTCTGTTGTAAAGCTTTCTGTTTCAAGTGTTTATGGATCACTTGAATTTTATCAGTGGATCTTTCTGAAAAAAGACTGGCATAGGTATAAGATTGTAAAGGAGGAAAACACAGGCATGTTTAGGTGACAATGAGTAAATTAAATCATTTAGGAAATTATTTGTAAGTAGAGAATAAGGATGAGAATATCGGAAAGCAGGATGTAGGTTGAAAATGAGGAGACTTGACTGCTTAAATGAATGTTTTTGGATTTGTTCTTTACAACATGAGAAATCATTAAAAGTTTTCAAACAAGGACAATGGTCAAAATAGACAATTTCATGCAACTGGAAATAACATTAAATCCCCATCTACTTTTCTAGTTCTCTACAGAAGTATAAGCTTCTCTAGAGCACGAAATAGCTCTGCTGAGTATTGTCATCTTGAAAACTTTCTTCTGCATAGAGACAATAATTAGGAGCACAGTGGAGAGAGAAGGACAACAAAGCACATATATAGGTGCCTAGATGTTTGATCCATTTCTGAAAGTAACTGATGAGGTCATCTTGGGTAAATCACTTAGATCCTGGAAACTTTTTCTTCAGCTTTAATAATTCAATGAATCTGTTTTTTGCCAATGAGTATGTTACACATGGGTTTGTCATATATGGCATTTATTATGTTGAGGTGTTTTTCCTTTTATACCCAGTCTGTTGAGTGTTTTTATCATGAAAGGATGCTATATTTTGTCAGTTGCTTTTTCCGCATTTATTGAGATCATCATGTGATTTTTATCTTTCATTATGTTAATGTGGTGTATCATATTTATTGATTTGCATATATTGAATCATTTTTCTATCTCAGGTATAAATCCCACTTGGTCATGGTGTATAATCTTTTTAATGTGTTCTTGAATTCGGTTTGCTAATATCTTGTTGAAACTTTTTGCATCTATATTTATCAGGGATATTAGTCTATAGTTTTCTTGTAGTGTCCTTATCTAGCTTTAGTATCAGGGTAATGCTGGTTTCATAGAACAAGTTTGAGAGTGTTACCTCCTCTTTAATTTTTGGAAGAGTTTGAGAGGATTGATGTTAATTTTCTTTAAGTGTTTGGTAGAATTTGCCAGTGAAGCTGTTTAATCTTGGGGTTTTCTGTGCTGGGAGGTTTTAATTACTGATTCAACCTCCTTACTCATTATTAAATGTCTGTTTAGATTTTCTATTTCTTCCTGATTCAGTCTTGGTAGGTTGTGTGTTTCTAGGAATTTGTGCATTCTTCTAGATTATCTAATTTGTTGGCATATCATTATTCATAGTAGTCTCTTATGAGCCTATGTATTTCTGTAGTATCAGTTGTAATGTCTTCTCTTTGATTTCTTAGTCTAGTTAAGCATTGTCAATTTTGTTTACCTTTTATAAAACCAGCTCTTAGTTTTGTTGATTCTTTGTATTTTCTGATCACTATTTTATCTATTTCTACTCTAATCTTTATTATTTCCTTTCTTCTGCTGACATTGGGTTTAATTTATTCTTCTTTTTCTAGTTCCGTGTGGTATAAAGTTAGGTCATTTGAAATCTTTTTAATTTCTTAATATGCACGTTTATTGCTATAAATGTTCCTCTCAGACTGCATTTACAGCATCCCATAAGTTTTTGTATATTATGTTTCTATTTTCATTTGTTTTGAGATTTTAAAAATTTCCTTTTTAACTTTTTCTTTGACCCATTGGTTTTTCAAAAGTGTCTCGTTTAATTTCCACATATTTATAGATATTCCAGCTTTCCTCTTGTTGATTTATGTTTTTATTGTAATCAGAAAAGATAGTTGGTATGATTTCAGTCCTCTTAAATTTACTAAGACTCGTTCTGTTTCCTGTCATATAATCTATCCCGGAGAATGTTCGTTGTGCAATTAAGAAGAATGTATATTCTGCTGCTGTTGGATGGAATGTTCTATGTATGATTAAGTCCATTTGGTCTAAAGTATGGTTCAATTCCAACATTTTCTTCTTGATTTGCTGTCTTCAAGATTAGGAACAAGACAAGGTTGCCCATTATTACCATTCTTATTCAATATAATACTGGAGATACTAGCTAGAGCAAGTCCTAATAGCTTGCCTACTAGGCAAGGCATCCAAATCAGAAAGAAAGAATTAAAATTGTCATTATTTGCAGATGATATGATTTTGATTTGTTTGTGCAATGAGATAAATGAGGACACAGTTTTTTTTTTTTTTAAATAGCTTTCTGGCCTGCCAGTTTCTATGTACCAGCATTATCTCCCTGCTTGATCACAAGATAGATGCTACACCTTTAAGGGTCATATCCTTGCATGATAGCATCTCATTCAGGAAGGAAAAGGCTTAAGGGTATTCTCTTGGCTTCACTCTGGCCTTTTATCTTTCCCAGAAGACCTTCTCCAGGGGACTTTCCCTTACATTTCACTGGCGAAGAATGGATTTAAGTTCCACCCTTATGCCAGTGATGACCCTTGAGCTTGGCATATTAGTGTCCAAACAAAAGTTGACTCGAAAGAAGAGAGAATGGCTGCTGAGTAGGCAAAAAGAGTATTTGGCAGCTTTGAAAATTAATAAATGTAACTTTATTTAGATCTCCTGTGTTCCAGTAGCTAGGATATTAAATTGAGATAATCCATGGTGCTTAAGAAGTTCACAGTATTTTGTTGCATTTATAAAAATAAACAATTAGTCTATTGCAATAAATCTATTAAAAAGTGATAATGAAGGGCGAATGGGAGTGAGGAGAAAGGGACCCACACTGACAAGGGGAAGGGAAACAAACTATCATTTACTGAACTACTCTATGATAACTTCATAAATGTATGTTAAATAAATTTTGTTAAGTGAAAAAAATAATTGTAACAGAGATGTCATATGGATAGCTAACTTCATTAATAAATCCAGGTTTATAACTCATGACTCTAGACTCAAGCATTAATTCACATGCTTGAAAAATCACATTATAAAATCTTGTCTAGTTGCCTAACCATATACCTGTCCTTCCTTAAAAAAGTGTGGACATCCTACTTTACATGAAAACCTTTTTAATAGAATTAATTTATTTCATCCGATCAAATTGATTTCATCTAATTGGATTTTGATCACATCCAGTAAATCCACCAACCAAATTTAACACTATTGCTCTTAATTTTCCATTGGGATAATTAAAGAAAGCTATGCTTTTCAGAGATGGGACTTCATACATATAAAGGAAGAAAGAATCATAGTCACAAAATAAAATAATCTTGAAGTTTTCTGCACTTTATCTCAGAAATATCCTGTTGAGGTGCTACTTTTTAAAAAATGAAGAAAATGTTATGTTAATTGGAGGAGCTATTTTGTAATGCCAATTACGTCAACACAGTGTGTTTATTCTTAGAATATAATATTCACCAGATTTTCTAAGTCTCACAGAAAAGTTCTGAAGCAAGAGAAAAGGTGCATTCCTAATTAGAAGTGGGTTGATCAGAGGAATTTATTAAGGGGGATTAGCTATCCATTCAGAAACAAAGGGCCAAATTCTTATTCCTTCTTTGCTTCAAAAGGAGCTCCAAGAAATAAGACAAGTGGAGTAAAGAGAAGGGAAATGGAATCTGGCTTCATTTCTCATCTTTCTGAAGGTACAGAAAGGTTATGTGACTGCCTCAGGCAAAATAACTAATGGCTGAGTTGCAAACATGAAGAAGTAACATTGGACATTACACTTTCAGCTTATCTAAAAAGTTTAAATTAAAATGTTACTTTGGAGCAAAACCTCCAAAACAGCAAACATTTTTAATGCTTTTTTTCAAATCATTAACTTAATGTATATGTTCTTTGTCTTGTTCTGGAATTCTCAGAATACCTTGTATTTTACAGTATAGTATTATATTGTGCTGCTGTGTTAACAGAACTGTGCTCATTTGAAAGATGGTACCTAATAATCTCTATATTTGACATTTTAGAATAGGTGTTTTAAACTACCATAAAATTAGTTGCTTTTGTTAACTTATTTTTGCAAAATTAAAATACTTTTATAATAGGAAAGCTACATATTAACTAAAATAAGAAATAATTTTTGGAAGGATTGATTTTAATTATTACCATGTTATATTCATTACAAGAATATCTGTTTCACAGAAGAAATAATAACTATGGTTACTTTTGAATCAAAATATAGATAATTTTAAAAACTGGTGTGATTATTTATCTTTCTATTATATAAGGAAAAATTAATAAAGTTTTGAGTAAATTAACAGTTAACTCATTTAAGACTAAGGAAAAATGTCCTATTTCATTCTTTGCTATGTTTGGAGAAGATCTCAGATCTTCTTTTGAAGAGAGATAATACATAGAATCTAGACTTCTGACAGGTGATGGAGAATGTATTTTAAATTAGTTTTTTATTTGGGAAGAACTGTTCTCCTTGAAGAAATTTTTAGATTGAATATTGTAAATAATTCTTACTTGCGCTATTTCCAGGCTGCTGTGTGAATGCAGAATAGAAAATTGACTTTTATAATAATATTGGTTTGAGATTAAACTCTTGCTAAACTTGCTTGTAGCTGAAAAGAAATAAAGAAGCAGCACTTAAAAATTATAAGAGAAAATTATATACTTTGAAAAATAGGATACCATTTTTCCACTTAACATGACAGGTAGTTTCATTCTTTTAAAAAATACATGAAAGTAAGTGGAAAAAAATGTTAATAGTATAAGTAGGTATTATGTAAATATAACAAATCCTCCATCCTACTCTCAGATCCCTTACCAGGGTTATGTTCTCTTATATATCCTTCCAGACCTGCCAGTAGAAGCATGCTATAAAATGTTTAGGAACTTTCAATGTTCATCTGACATATCCTATAAATTTTTTCATAGCTAAAGCATTTATTTTAATGACTACTAAGTATAAAATACTATACAGAGAATATGGTTTATCCAACTAGTTCCTGTTTCCAGGCTACTTCCTTTATGGAAGTGCTACAAATAACCTTTATGAATCGTTAGGCCAGTTACATGGAAAATTCCTAGAAAAACCCCATTGCTTATAATATTTGTAGCAAACATTTTTTTTTCTGGTTAGTCCTGAGTCTAAAAATCATAGACTCAGAATTGAAAACTATAAGAGATATTTAAAATATATTCTATCTAGTTTAAACTTTTTTATGTACAATGAGGACCCTGAGAATTTTGAAGCAGAGATAATATTCTATGTATCTTCATATCTCCTCCGAACATTAAAAAAATGTTTTCCTATTAAAGTATAGTTGACATACTATATATTTTTTTAGTTTCAGGCATACAACATAGAGATTTAATATCTATACACCTTATGATGTGATCAACACATTAAGTCTAGTAACCATCTATCACCGTACGGAATTATTACAATATTGCCTTTATTCTCTATGCTGTGCATTATATCCTCATGCCTTATTTATTTTATAACTGGAAGTTTGTACCTCTTATTCCTCATCATATTTTTTATTCATCTCCCACTCCCTTTCTCTCTGGAAATCATCAGTGTGTTCTCTGTGTGTATGAGTCTCTTTCTGTTTTATTTTGTTTGTTCCTTTGTTTCTTTCTTTTGGTTCTACCTATAAGTGAAATCATACAGTATTTGTCTTTCTCTGTCTTACTTATTTCACTTAATATAACCCTCTAGGTCTCCATGTTGTTGCAAATGGCAAGAGTTCATTCTTTATGGCTGAGTAATATTCCACTGTATGTATTTACATACACACACGCACACACTACATCTTTTTTATTCATTCATCTATTGATGGACGCTTAGATTGCTTTCATATTGGATATTGTAAATATTGCTGCAATGAATGTATTTTTCAAATTAGTGCTATTGTTTCCATCAGATAAATACCCAGAAATGGAATTGCTGAGTTGTATGGGAGTTTTATTTTTGATTTTTTACATTACAGTTTACAGTTGTACCAATAGTGCAGTAGGGTTCCCTTTTCTCTACATCCTCATCAACACTTTGTGATAATGGCCATTCTGACAGTGTAAGGTTATCACCTTTCATTGTGGTTTTGATTTGCATTTCTCTGATGATTAATGATGTTGAGCACCTTTTCCTAGTCTGACGGCCATCTGTGTGTCATCTTTACAGAAATGTCTATTCAGGTCCTCTGACCATTTTTAACAATTTTTAATAGTTTTTTTTCATGTTGAATTGTATGAGTTCTTTATCTGTTTTGGATATTAATTAACTCTTTGTCAAATATATCATTTGCAAATATCTGCTCCCATTCAATATGTTCTCTTTTCATTTTGTTAATGATTTCCTTTGCTGCGCAAAGTTTTTTAGTTTGATGTAGTCACATTTCTTTATTTTTGTTTTTAATGCCCTTGCCTGGAAAGACATGTCTAAAAAAATATTGCTAAGACTGATGTCAAAGAGTTTACTACCTATGTTTTCTTCTAGGAGTTTTATGCTTCGGTTTTACATTTAAGTCTTTAATCTATTTTGAGTTTTTCTTTCTATATAGTGTAAGAATGTGGTACAGTTTTATCTTTTTGTATGTATCTGTCCAAAGTTCCTACTGTCATTTATTGAAGAGACTGTCATTTCCTCATCATATGTTTTTACCTCCTTTGTTGTAGATTAAGTGACCATATTAGTGTGGGTTTATTTCTGGGCTCTTTATTCTGTTCAGTTGATCTGCATATCTGTTTTATGCCAGTATCATAGTGTTTTGATTATATTTTGTAGTATGATTTGTAATTGGGGAGCATGATTTTATTCTCCAACTTTGTTCTCTTCTTAACATTTTTATAGACAGTTTTTGACTCTGATGGAGTGCCTTATACAGAGTAAAAAAGTCAACAAATATTATAAATTTAACAGAACCTAGCTCTCACAGAATGATTAAGTTTCTGTTGAAGTTACTGTCCTATAATAACACTAGTTATATCATTCTTTAGTTTAAAATTGTTTTCCACTTTTTGCATTGTTTCTGAATAATTTTAAAACTATGTAGCTTTCAAACTACATGGTCATTTACAACATAGTACTCAACTATTTCTGCAGTTACTATACCCCAGGTGTTCAACACTTCTCGCAATGCAAATGCAATCATTCGCCCAACAAGCTCTAGTTTGTTGAATATTTGTTCTATTCATAAGGTGAGTTAAGAAAATTTTCCAAATTTTCTTAGCAACTATTCTCTTTAATAGCTTCTATAGTTAAGAATTTTCTGGTTTCTGATCAAGAAGACAGAGTTGATAAATTCTGTACTCACCTCCCATGACCGCATCAAAATTGCAACTAAATTATAGACGAGTCAACTGGAGAATCATCTGAAGACTAACTGAACAGAAGTTCTATAACTAAGGATATAAAGAAGAAGCCACATTGAGACTGGTAGGAGGAATGGAGACACAAAATGGGCTGGCCCCACACCCATCTGTGATAGTTGAGAATCAGGACAGCTATTTCAATTGCAGAGATCCCCTCTGAGGAGCTAGGGGTCCCAGACCCACACCAGACACCCCAGCCAAGGGTTCTAGTGCTGGAAAGACGAGCCCTCACAGCATCTGGCTGTGTAAATCAGTGGGTATTCTGACAGTCTGGGTGGGCTACAGGAAACCAAGGCATCCTCTTAAAAGGCCTGTACACAGACTCATGCACTCTCAGGCACTCACCCTGGGCTCTTGCAGAAGGATGGTGGCTTGGGAGGTGCCAGAGACATACAGGAGAGACTTAGTTGTGTGGCTTCAGGGTGAGGGTTGGCGAGATATCTGCCATTGTCCCTGTGTTGAGCCCTCCCTACTATGGCCAAATCTGAACCTGCATTGGCCTGGTCACTTTACCCTGGTGACTCTCTGGGACTGTGCTGTGCCTCACCCAACTTGTGTACCGCCAGAGGCTCTTTCAGTGCCAGGCAGCTGGCCTTGACCCCCACTGAAGTTTTTCTTAAAAAACTCTCAAAGGTCTACAGGTCCCCAGCAGGTGGTGGTTGTGCCTTATGTGAGTGGCTCCAGACTCAGCACTGGCTCCAAATCTGAATCTGCATTTACATGGCGAACACTACTTACCCCACTCTGGTGATTCCTTGAGAACCTGGCTCACCCAACTTGAATACCACCCAAGGCTCTTTCAGCAGCTGAACTTTATGAGCAGCTGACAGGTAGCAGTAGGCCTCAAGATGCACTGGGCCTTTTGCTGAGCTGCTCCAGACCCAGTACTGGTGGAAACCAGCCTCAGTTTGCACCATGGCCTCTCCCACATGCCTCCGTGTCCAGTGCAGGCAGCTACCAACCACACAGATCACTTTGTAGCTCCTACCAGGTAGCTCTGGGCTGATCACAGGCAGCAACTGACTTTGGCCTGCACCAGAGCCCCTCTGAAGAGGCTCTAGAATAAACGCACCCAGTGGCTGGCTTCAGACCACAGCAAAGCACCACCTAATTAGCCCCACAAGTGGTATACCTTAAGGGTGGTCTTGGAAGGCACCCATAGCCTGCTGGGGAGAATTCAGCTCCACGGGTCAGCCCCCACACAGCAGCTGATACACTGTGACCATGGTCAGTCCTCACAGCCAATCAGCTTGAGGGCCTACCCCACCCACTGACCGCCAACAGCAATCAAGAATCAACTACAATAAGAGGGCACACACAACCCACATGAGGGACACTCCTGGAGCACTCAGGTGATCAGGGAGACTGTGCCACTGGGCCCCATGGGTCACCTAGTATATAAGGCCACCCTGCCAAAATTGAGAGATGTAGCAGATCTACCTAATAAATAGAAGCAAACAGAGAGGCAGTCAAAATAAGAAGACAAACATGTCTCAAGTGAAAGAACAGGGGAAAAATCCAGAAAACTAAATAAAATGGAAGCAAGCAATCTACCAATCTACCAGATATAGAGTTCAAAACACTGATTATAAGGATACTCAAGGAACTTAGAACTTCAACAAAGAGATAGTAAGCATAAAAAGAACATAGAAACCATAAAAAAGAACCAATCACAAATGAAAAAGACAATTACTGAAATGGAAAATACACTAGAAGGAATCAACAGCATATTAGATGAAGCAGAGGATTGAATCAGTAATCTGGAAGACAAAGTAGCAGAAAACAACCAATCAGAACAACAAAAAGAAAAAAGAATTTTGAAAAATGAGAATAGTTTAAGAAACTTTTGGGACATCAAATGTGATAACAATTCACTTCATAGGGATACCAGAAGTTTAAGAGAGGGAGAAAGGGATTGAGATCCTACTAGAAGACATAATGACTGAAAACTTCCCTAACCTAGCAAAGAAAATAGACATACAAGTTCAGGAAGCACAGAGTCTGAAACAAAATGAACCCAAAAAGGCCCACACCATGACACATCATAATTAAAGTGGCAAAGGTTAAAGACAAAGAGAGTCTTAAAAGCAGCAAGAGAAATGCAGTTAGTTATCTACAGGGGGGCTTCCATAAGACTGTCAGCTGATTTCTCAACAATACTTTGCAGGCCAGAAGGGATTGGCATGAAATATTCAAAGTGATGGCAAACAAAGACCTACAACGAGATTAACCTATCTAGCAAAGCTATCATTCAGAACAGAAGGACAGATAAACAGCTTCCCAGACAAGAGAAAGCTAAAAGAGTTCATCACCACCAAGCCAGTATTACAGGAAATGTTAAAGAGACTTCTTTAAAAAGGACATAAATATGAATAATAAAACAATAACTACACACCTATCAATAATCACTTTAAATGTAAATAGATTAAATTTTCCAATCAAAAGACATAGATAAAAATGGATAAGAAAACAAGATCCATACATATGCTGTCTACAAGAGACCTACTTTGAAAGACACACACAGACTGAAGGTAAAGGTATAAATAAAGATATTTCATGCAAATAGAAACAAACAAACAAAAAGCTGAAGTAGCAGTACTTATGTGAGACAAAATATACTTTAAAACAAAGGCCATAATAAGAGGCAAAGAAGTACATTATGTAATGATTAAGGGATCACCCCAACAAGAGAATATAACCCTTGTAAACATTTATATACCTAGCATAGGAGCACCTAAATATATAAAGCAAATATTGACCAACATAAAGAAGAGATTGACAGCAATACAGTCATAGTAGGGGACTTTAATACCCCATTGACATCAATGGATAAATATTCAAGAGAGAAAATCAATAAGAAAACAGCAGCCTAGAGCATTTCACTCCAAAGCAGCAGAATATATATTCTAATTGGCCATGGAACATGGTCTATTCTAAGATAGACTACATGTTAGGCCACAAAGCAAGTCTCAATAAATTTAGGAAGATTGAAATCATCAAGCATCTTCTCCAATCTCAATGGTAGGATATTAGAAGTCAATTACAAGAAAAAGAGCTGAAAAACACACAAACACGTGGAGACTAAATAACATGCTACTAAACAATGAATGGGTTAACAATAAGATCAAGGAAGAAATTGAAATATCCCTTGAGATAAATGAAAATGAAAACACAATGAATGGCCTGAACTTATGGGACACTGCAAAAGCAATCCTAAGAAGGAAATTCATAGAGATACAGGCCTTACTTCAAGAAACAAACAAACAAAAATACCAAATGAACAAATTTAACCCTACACCTAACAGAACTAGAAAAAGAATAGTAAACAAAGCCTAAAATGAATAGAGGGAAGAAAATAAATATCAGAGTGGAAATAAATAAAAAAGAGTCTAAAAAATAAGTGATAGAAAAGATCAATGAAAATGAGATGTGGTTTTTTAAAAAGATAAACAAAATCGATAAACCTTTAACCTAACTCATCAAGAAAAAAAGAGAGAAGACACAAATAAAACCAGAAATGGAAGAGGAGAAGAGATAACTGACACCACAGAAATACAAAGGATTATAAGAAAATACTGTGAACAATTATATGCCAACAAATTGAACAATCTGGAAGAACTAGAAAAATTCATAGAAACATAATCTTCCAAAACTGAATCGAGAAGAAACAAAATCTGAACAGATCCATTACTACTAACAAAATTTAAGCAATAATTAGAAAACTCTCAACAAACAAAAGTCCTTGAGTGGATGGCTTCAAATAAGAATAACACCTACACATACTATTCCAAAAAATTCAATAGTAGGGAAGGCTCTCAAGCTCATTTTCTGAGACCATCATTACTATGATTTCAAAACCAGACAAATGCATTACAAAAAAAAAATTATAGAATGATAATCTCTGTTAAACATAGATGCAAAATTTCTTAACACAATATTAGCAAATAATGAATTCCGCAATACATTAAAAAGATTGTACACCATGAACAAGTGGAATTCATTCCTGGGATGCAAAGTTGGTTTAATATCCACAAATCAATTAACACAATACACCATATAAACAAAATGAAGGATGGAAATCATATGATAACATCAATAGATGCAAAAAAAGCATTTGACAAAATCCACCACCCATTTATGATAAAAACTCCCAGCAGAGAAGACATACCTCAACATAGTCAAGGCCATATATGACATACCCATAGTTTACATCATACTCAATGGTAGAAAGCTAAAAGCGTTTTCTTTAAGGTCAGGAATGAGGCACGGATGTCCACTTTTATCACTTTTATTCAACAGAGCGTTGGAAATCCTAGCCACAGCAATCAGACAAGAAAAAGAAATAAAAATCATCCAAATTGGAAAGGAAGAAGTAAAACTGTTATTATTTATAGATGACATAATACTATATATAGAGAACTCTAAAGATTCCACTGAACATTATTAGAACTGATAAATTCAGTAAAGTAGCAGGATACAAAATTAATATTCAGAAATTAGTTGTATTTTTATACACAAATTAGGAAAACAATCCCATTTACAATTGCATCAAAAAAATACCTAGGAATAAATTTAACCAAGGAGGTAAAAGACCTGTACTCATAAAATTATAAGACATTGAAGAAAGAAATTAAAGAAGATACAAATAAATGGAAACATATACCGTGCTCATGGATAGGAAGAATTAGTATCATTTTAAATGTACTACTCAAAACAATCTATAGAGTCAATGAAATCCTTATCAAAATACCAAAGGCATTTCTCACAGAATTAGAACAAATAATCCTAAAATTTATATGGAATCACAAAACAACCCCGAATAGCAACAGCAATCTTGAGAAAGAAGAACAAAGTTGGAGGTATCATGATACCTGATATCAAACTATACTGCAAGGCTATAATGATCAAAACAGCATGGTACTGGCATAAAAACAGACATGTAGATCAACGGAAAAGAATACAGAGCCTAGAAATAAACTCATGCCTCTATGGTCAGTTAATCTATGACAAAGGAGACAAGAATATACAATGGAGTAAAGACAGTCTATTCAATAAATAGTTTTGGGAGAACTGGACAGATAATGCAAAAATATGCAATAGACCATCTTCTTGTACCATATACATAATAAATTCAAAAAATATGAAACGCTTAAATGTAATACCCGAAACCATAAAACTCCTAGAAGAAATCATAAGCAGTAAACTCTCTGATGTTGCACTTAGTAATATTTTTTCAGATATATTTCCTTGAGCAAAGGAAACAAAAGAAATGATAAACAAATGGTACTATATCAAACTAAAAAGTTTTTGCCAGCAAAGGAAACTACCAACAAAATGAAAAGGCAACCTACTGAATTGGAGACTGTATTCGCTAATGATATACTTGATAAGGGATTAATATCCAAAATGTATAAAGAATTCATCCAACTCAACACCAAAATACAAACAATCCAATTAAAAAATGGGCAGAGGACCTGAAAAGGCATTTGGCCAGAGGACATATAGATGGCTAATAGAGATATGAAAAGATGCTCAATGTCACTAATCACCAGAGAAATGTAATTAAAACCATGAGATAGCACCTCACTCCTGTCAGAATGGTTATCATCAATAAATCAACAAACAACAATTGTTGACCAGGATATGGAAAAAAGGGAACCCTTGTGCACTGTTGGTGAGAATGTAAACTGGTGCAGCCACTATTGAAAACAGTATGGAGGTTTCTCAAAATATTAAAAGTAGAACTACCTCATGGTATGGCCATTCTATCTCTAGGCATTTATTCAAAAAAATCCAAAACATTAATCTGAAAAAATATATATACCCCTATGTTCATTGCAGCATAATATATAATAGCCAAGATATGGAAGCTATGTAAGTGCCCACCAATAGACAACTGGATAAAGAAGTGGTAGATATATACAATGGAGTATTACTCATCCATAGATAAGAGACAGAGAAAGACAAATACCATATGATTTCACTTATAAGTGGAATCTAAAGAATAAAATAAACAAACAAAACAGAAACAGACTCATAAATACAGAGAGCAATGTGATGGTTGCCAGGTGGGAGGGGAGATGGGATGTTGGGTGAAAAAGGTAAAAGGATTAAGAAATACAAATTGACAGTCAAAAAACAGTCACAAGGTTGTAAAGTACAGCATAGGAAATATAATCAATACTTTTGTAATAACTATGTATGGTGTCTGAAGGGTGGGCACTAGACTATATCTACTTGAAAATGTCATCTCATTTACAGGGAATTCCTTGTAACTCAAAGCCTGGCTTATTTCTGCTATAGCACATTCTGGTATATACTTATAGATGTAAATCTCACATATGAATGTCATGTATCCCAAATGGGGGAACATTATTGGGAACCTCTGATCCTGAGATTAAAGTCTAAATCCAGAAAAAAAAATTTTCTACACATGTATATTTTAAATGTATTTTATTATGTTATGTCTATTTTGTTCCCGTCACTGAAGAATAAAATATATGGTCAAAATCTATAATTATATAATGTACTTGAAGACATACAATTAGGCGCTCATAGAACTTTTCTTCTTAAAACTAAATAAATGTTTCAATCTTAAAGCATTTATTTGCCTTTTTTCAGCCCTTTGAATCATTATTGTAGTTTTCTCTATACTCTTTCCAACTTTCCCTCACATAGAAAATGAAGTATTATATAAAACTGTTTATAGTATTTGTCAAGCATTCATTATAAGACTTAGTCTAACAAAGTGATGATGCAGCCTTTCCTTCTGTTTATGCATGAGTATGTATTGTGTTTGCATTTTAACAGTGACACTCCATGACTGATTCATGGCTGCCAATGAGTCATTTTCTTGATTAATTATGTTAGGCCTGTTTGTGTTCTGAACAACAAAACTATGTGATGGATAGCCGGGTTCTATGGTTTAAGACGGGAACAGATGTTAAGAGATTATATTCAGCCTATTAAAAGGGGTAATCAAATAATTAGTCATCTATGCTGTCTGTTTAGAGCAATCTGGCAACACGAATTGCCTTATAAAAGTTGAACTTTCAGCTCCACTGACAAATGTCACTGTTTCTCCTCATCTACATCCACATTCAAAAATGAATGATAACAGTTGTCTTTTATAATCAGTTCAATTAAATTTCAGTCAAGTTTTCTATCAAATTAAATTTTGACTATAAAAGGCTTTCTTTCTAGAGACTTTCATTTTACACAATGAAAATGTGATCCAGGTCATAATATTGTCCTGGTTATTTCTTGGTTGTGTAGCATTACCTCCTTTACCATGGATACCCCATGTCTGCACTATCTACGTATATATCCCGAGTGATTAAGACAGAGAGTCTTATGAGTCATGCAGGCCTAACCTGCTGCTTCCACAGCTCCAGGTCCATTAGCACAGTGCCTCGGTGTTCCGTGTACGAATGAGCCTTACTAGCACGATTTTGTTGTTGCTCCTCGGTAGTCACGAATTCAAATACCCGACTTCGTCTTGAGTTTCCATTTCTGAGAGAGAATGATTTGGATTTTTCACTACCTCTTGTAAGAATCATGGAGTTGGAAGGTGATCTAAATTGAAGAACTGTCTAGACCACAAATGCATTTGATGGTGTTATACAAGTTATTTAATCATTCTAGAGTGAATTGTTTTCCTTATTGGCGGCAAGGGAATAAGAATACATATCCATCTCACAGAAGTGTTGTGTGTTTTTTAAAAACAATGCATATAAGCAGTTCTTCTTTGTTTTCAGTTTAAAATCTTACATAACTGTGGAATGGCATTATGATTTTACTTCCTCTTCAATTAAGTGCCCTCTGCTGGTTATGCTATTCCAGAAACCAGTTGCCGAGGTCTGTATTACGTCTGGAAGAACGTAGGCTAAAGATTCTGCTGTTTATAGGCGCACAGCCAGGCTCACTCTGAGCAGCGGGGGCTTCTTCAGGTGTTAAGACCATACGTGGTATCTATTATCACAGTAAAATGAAACAATCCTGAGATCGCATCCTTATGCATAATAGATTAAATTTTTAAATGTTTGCTATGATAATGTTTATATACTTTGCAGGTAACTCAGTTCTTGAGTAAATAGAACTTTATGTGAAGTCATGGCTATCAGCTTTTATTAGAAATGATGGCACTTAAAAACTATTAGTGCTCACTCTTCCCAATCCTTGATTACTTGGTATAAAATCAGATTTTCCTCCTAGAGCCTACATACCTACTCAATGTCTGTTTTCTACTTCTTGATTCTTTTCAGAATCTCTATATTGTTGAGAGGAGCAATGTGCCTATCCAAAAAATTGTATTTTCTGACCTCCCTTACTTGTAGTTATAGCTAATATGAGCAGAATCTATTGTGTGATCTCTGGAACTAGCAAGGGATTTGTTTACGTTTCTCTTTTCTTTTATCTTCCTATCTGGAGTGTAGTAATGATTATTGGAGCCCAATAACCATCTTGTGAACATGAGATGAATCTGAGGATGGAACCTATACGGTGAATATGGAGAAGCAAAAAGATATTAGAACCTGGGCCTTGATAATTTTATGGAGCTACCGTTCTAGCTCATGTTAGGTGAGAGAAAAAGACATTCAGAAGTTAAGTTTAAGCCACCGTTATGTTTTAAGTCTCTGCTACGGGCAACTCAATCTAACTCTTAGCACACATTATCCTTCATAAAATAGGCATATTTGCTTTTTTCTCTTTTCTCATAACCAGAAAACAAAACAAACAACAATAATGAAAGAAAAAAAAAAGCCACTATACGTATCTATCTGCTAGACCACATGTAAGCAAATAGATCCGTGATAGAAACATGAAGGTATTGAACAATATATTTTCTCTATGACTCTTATTCAAGCCTTCATATGGCTTGATTACAAAAGCTGCTGTAAAGTGATTTTCTTTCAAAATTGAAATGGTTTCACTTTAAGTGCAATGAAAAAAATGAATCTAAAAGAAAATTCTTCCTCTCGAGATAGACGCCGGGAAATGTCAGAATAGGCAAAGTACCACTCAGAGACCTCTGGTGGCTGCCAGGTCTTGAGTGTTCCAGAGCATTAGTGCTGCCCTAAGTGTAATCATGATAGATGGTGATTAGGCATTATCTTTGGCTGTTTTCTCTGGCTGTCTTTTTCTGACAGGTCTGTCTTAACTAAACCCAAATTGGAATGAAAAAAAAAAAAAAGAAGAACTGCCATTTCAACCCATGTTTTCAAAGAACAAGTCAGCCAAAATTACAAATCAGCTCATATTTATTTATCTTGAACCAGGAAAACAATGCCATTAAAAATGAATCGTTTCAAAAAGAAAAAATCTCATGCCTTTCGGATTTATTTTTAAGTAGAAGCGATTGTTCTCTTTCAGGGACTAAGAAAGGCTTAGATGTGAAAGTATGCCAAACCGTAAACTTTTGGGAAGAAATAGAGGTATGGGATGAGTGAAGGAGGCTTGTCAACACACATATATGCATATAAAAATATGTATATATAAAAATGTTTGGAAGAAAATGTACCATGATGGTCAAGATATAGAGAGTGGTTATTTGCAGTTGTCAAAATATAAGCTTATGTAATTTTCTCATTCATATTTTCTTGTATTTTCCAATACAATGAACATGAATCTCTTTTGTAATAAAAAAATAAATCATTGAAGAAATATATTGAATCAAAATGACATTACATGCCACTTTCAGATTAATAATTCTAACACTGTAATAAGCTGCATCTTCATTTTTATTCTCAGTGGAAAAGCAGAATATCTTGTCATCTTCCTGTATCACAGTGCTTCATATACATTTTGGTGGTTTTAAAACAATATCCACAAATGCTTTACTATTCCTTTCTTTGAGAATAGTCACTAACTCTAGCACAAACCGGTGAGTTCACTTCTAACAAATAGAACAAACTAAAATTGATATGTCACTTCCATGTTCATGTTAAAAAGATAGCACCTCTCTTTCTTGCTCTGATCACTCAACATAGGGAAACAGTCTCCCATGTTGTTAGCAGCAGTATGGAGAGTCCCATGTGACAGGGAGCTAAGGCCCTCTGCCCAATAGCTCATGCAGAATTGAGGCCTGACAACAACCAGGGGATAAACTTGAAAGTGGGTCCTTTCAGCTCCATGCAAGTCTTGAGATGACTACAGCCATAGCTGACACCTTGACAGGGACCTGATGAGAGACCCTGAGCCAGTGCCACTCAGCTCAGCTGTACAATGATCCTTCATCCTCAGATATTATGACATAAATGTTTTTTGTCTTAAGCTTCTAAATCTTGGAGTAATTTGTTACACAATAGATAACTGATACATACCTACAGGAGGATTGTCCAAAAGCATTTTGGGATTCTCAGATAAAATAAAATTCCTCAGTCTTTACCACCTCCCCAAACTAAAAATATTATCCAAAATATGAGTAAATATCAGACAGCTTAGCCAAACAAAGCAACTATAAAGTGCAGGAAGGGATTCAACATCAATCTCTACTGAGCATTGGAAATAGAGAAAATTCCAATATCGGCCACAATGTTTACTCCAGGTTTTCTGTCCTCAAATTAACAGGTAGGAATAGAGGGAGAAAGTGAGTGGACATAATTCTGAGAAAAACTGTCTAACTCCCACTATCAATATATGAACCATAGATGTCATTTCAAACCAGAACTGAGAAACAGTGAAGTACTCCTACCCTACATATGAATTTATATCGTCTATCATGTTTTCTGCTTTCTCATTTGTTTTGTTTAATCTACATTTTTTTCTCATTTCTTGTCTTTTTAATTATTCTCTTTTCATTTTCTTCCTCTTCTAGTTTTGGAAATTGTAAGATATATTTCTATTCTTTAATAGGCTTGGTTAGATTAATAATTTCTACAAATAAACTTGACTTTGAAGTCTCTAGTTAACAATATCTCTACCCTCTTTAAGACTAATGATTCTCGATTTTAAGGTCCAGGTGAAATACTCAAGGATCTTATTAAAACGCAGATTCTGATTTATTATGTCTAGGGTGGGCCTGAGAGTCTACATTCTAATAAATTTCCAGGTGAGTGCGATGCTTCTGCTCCATGAAATATACATTAAGTTTCAAGGCCTTAGACCCACATAACTCATTCTTCTTTCTTATTTATATTCCCAACCTATTATTTTTGTATTTTAATGCAGGATAAAGCCACTTATTTGAGTATAAATTAAAATCTCTGAAAGTACATTCAATAATCTTAATGAAAGTTTACAGTGTAGAATTATGCTAGGAATTGGAGAAGAGCAAAAAGAATTGCTTATTTTTAATTTAAAATCTTTCCAAAATTCTGAAATTATTTCCATGTACCAATATTATTTTTTTAAATTCAAAATAAGAATATGCATACAACTCTTAGAATTAAATTCTGAAATATATTTGTTAAAACTTTTTAAAGAACTGTGCATAAAATAAAGCATAAGTACGATTGAACATTTTCGTAATACGATGATGGTATTCACATACAAAGAAAAATATAGATGATCACTGTGCAATCTAAGATAACTCAAGTACGTAAGAATAAATTTTTAATGAAGACTCCTCTACACCTAGAATAGATACTCAACCCTGGGTCCTAGAATTTTGTTTTTGCTCCTGAAATTTTCTTTTCTGAAAGGCATTATGGCAGATATGAGAATGTTACACTTTTGCATCCATTTTGCATCTATTTTGTTAAGTGTCCTGTAATTCAGCAGTGAAGCTCAGATTCTCTATCTGCATTTTTTTTTTTTTTTTTTTTTAGAAAGAAAACTAAACTCCGGATACTCAAATGAAAGTATTATGCATAAGGAATTTATCCTTTTCTCCTAAATGTGTTTGCTTCATTAGCTTTGGAAGAAACTGCCCTAAGTGAAGAAAAAGAGTCTTGAAAACCTTCAGGGTTCTTCAGAAAGACTTCGTTTGCATAGAATCGTTCATCAATTTCAGCAGTAACAGAAAGTAATAGAAACGTGATCTGAATGGTTAGCTGAAAATTGAGTAGTAATGTAAAACTCCATTGAAGTTGTTCATCAGATATAGGGCACAGCTTGTTCCTTGTATCGTAAATATTGAAACATTGTGAATATTTTTACTACAATTAAAACATTTCTGAATGGTGATGATGTAATGTGAGTTATTTGTTTACTCCACTTATCCTTCCGTGGGCAGATGAATTATGGCATGAATTTTTAGAAATGATTTAACATAAGACCTATTATATTTACAAAGATGCAGACCTTTATTTAGAACTGTAAGGGAACCTATTCCATCTGAAAGTTTATTATTAAAAGTATTTTTCAGAGAATAAAATGACATGAAAGCTGGAAGTCTCTGGCACAGAGAACAGATATTTTCAGGTGCTCCCAACCACATGTGTCCACCCTCAATTTTAGTAAATTTTATTTTTCAATTTTCATAATTTTGTATTACATATACCATTTACTCCTAGTTTATACACCTGCATTTATAGCTTTTGGTTACCACTGAAACAGAAGTTCTGTGCCTGTCCAGCTTTTCAAAAGAGAGAATATAGCTTAAAAATTAAATCTAGAAATACTTTTTTAATTGGAAAGCAACAGATTAAGAATCACTTGTGGTCCCAAGAAAAGAAATAAGTAAAATCCTATAAAATTCTTAAGGTATTTATCCTATAAATATTTGAAAGTTATTTTGATCATTTGGCCTTTTTAGTGATTGGTATATTGATATTTAGTAACTCTGGAATTATTCCAAGAAATATTTTGTGATTTTGTAAGAAAAAAATTTCCCAATGGCTTTGCTACTCCAAAAGGAAGAGGAGGGGGGAAGGGGGAGGGAAAGGAGGAGAAGAAGGACAGAAAGAGAGAGAAGGAAAAAGTAAAAGAATTGATGCTACATAGTGTCTTCAAGATAAGATAAGAGTATCTTAACGTTTTCAGACAAAAATCATATACAGGCCAATCAATGAGATAAGATGAAGACCAAAAAGATAGCAAAGATCCTGGGTACTACACTCTGAAAGTTGTTTCAGACTGCTTTTAAAACACAGGAACAATTTAAAATCCATTATTATTAGCAGTTTCCTGGTCTTCTTTGAGAATAATTACAAAGATATATTTTCCAATATGACATATTTAAAAAATATATATCATTAAAATTCTGATCAATCTTAAACATGAGAATAGTTCTAATTATTGATGTCTATTTAAAATACTTTGAAGAAAAATAAATCAACATTTCAGTCGATCATTTAAAGTATGTAGGTATAGCTATATAATGTATATTTATCTGCAGTATAAAATACTTATATGTGTATATATGTATGTATACTGTTCAAAATTTATTTATAATATATGGAAGAAAAAACAAGGTTATATTCATGAATTTTTATGTAGCCAACTAAGGTATATAAGTTAAGGTATATAACCTTCTACTCCTTTTGGCCTGGAAGTGTCTAAAAGGAGATGGTCTCTTTCTGGGGACAGTCACATGAAGTGACCAAACTGTTTTATAAAGATATGAGGAATAGTAGGAAGTGAGGGAGGTGGAGGCAGAAATCTACTTGAGTTGATTTTTAGAGAGGCTGTTCTAATGCTCACGAATGCCAGAAGCCTGTGAGTGGCAGTGAGAATTGGAGACCCATCCGATAATGTGACTGTCATTGTTGAGCAGCCTTTGCAATACAACGTACATCATTTTCAGACTGCAAAAATATGACACAAGTTAGTTTCAAGGGTCACAATAAAGTATCTGGAGTTGGCTGATGAGACTTTCATCACGCTAACGTAAAATGGTTGATACCTAAAATCTAAATGGTATCTAACATGGTATCAACACTGATGAGGTACCACAGAAAATCTCAAACCAGCCAGGGTTGCAAAGATTCATTTGGTTTCTGCCCATGGGGGTTGTGAATTTAATTCCTTTCTCATTCAGTCCCTGTACTGGCGCTTCTCTCTATTGTCTCCTGATTCTTATGTGCATCAATCATGTGAGAAGACAATGTTCATTTATTTATCTTTTCTTCATGTTGTTATAATGCCTTGGACTTAATTTCATGTTTTAACCAAAGAATAAATTTCTAATTTTAAATGGGGCAGAAAATCTACATATTTGAGGTACTGTGGTACTACATATCATAATGAGTCTGTAACTGTTCCTACATGAGGCCAGTTGTGGTGGAGATGTCACTTTCTTTGCTGCTTTGTCCAAGGAGTGAAAGCAATAGTGTCAGTGTTTGTCCTAATATATATTGAGCATTTGTAAGATTCTTTACATTTGACAAAGCAATTTTCACATTATGATTTCATCTGTCTTTTCAAACACCCTCGAGGAAAGCAATATCCCTTTTTATAAATAAGTATATGCAACTTTCCCATCACTATGCAGTCTTGAAGCAGCAGAACTAACACAGATACTGGGGGCTTTGATACTGAAGATCTGGTCCCTGTCCAGAGCTGTCATTAAAACTTTTATCTTCTGAGAAGAAAAGAGGAAGTTCTTTAGTTTCGCACGTGTAGAAATCTTGAAATCTTGCTACGTAACTTGTAAATGGCCACAAAAAGCTTGGGGATTTTTGATACTTAATTACAAGACCGGGTCAACTAATACAATGCCATGGATTCTAGAGTTCTCATTAGATACTTTTGATGTTGGAGGTTATTGTGTGCACCAGTGGATGCTGAAGGTTGATTTGGCCCAGCCTGTCATTCCTGTCCCCTCCCCTCAATTACCTGGATGATGTATTGGTAGAGAGGGCAGTGCTACTAAAGAATTCTTTCATCTGAGGGTGAAGATGAAAACAAACCAGTAAGTTCTCCCTTCATTGTTCATGAGGTCTTTGTTTTATCTTCCAAAGGTTTGATGTTTGATAATGAATAAATTAGGATAAAATATGAATGCACCCTCTGTAAGGACCCAGCGGGAAACATTGGCTGTTGAGCCAGAGCTCAATCAGCAAATGAAAGGGGTTCATTTTGGCATCAAGACCAGGCCTGTGAAGTTTGCTTATTTAGAAGAAAATTCAAGATGAAAAAGGCAGTTTGTGTGCATGGTGCTTCTGTGTGCAAGAGAGATAATAAGTAGGCTAAGAAAAGTTTCAATTTTATGGAAACACCACAAATTTTATATAAAATAAGTAATTTCCTAATGTAATTTATTCTTTAAAATATTTATTAAGTAATTTATTATTTCTCTATTCTTAATTAAATTGACATACATGTTTTATTAACACACATAATGCTTTACCTCTTGAAGGCTGAACATCTTTTGAATCTCATACACATATATAAAATATAGATGCTGCTGGCTTAAGCTGTTGCTTACCCTCAGAGAGACAATTAGAGTCATTTATAAAAAAGAAAATTCTATAGAAATTGGATTTATGTGGAATTATATGAACAGTGTCATAGTTTGATGTTAATTAATACTTCTTTTCCCTTATTATCAAATTTAGATGGCTTCTCTCTTCCTGGTCTCTTACACGTACTTCTTTTAAAGGTTGTTACATATTATTACTCCGAGGACAGTGCCATAAGTGATTCAACCATATTAATTTAAAGCCAGGATCTGGAGCTAAGAGCTAACATGTCAAAGATAGCATGTGGTTCCATACTTTTGCTATTCTCCTCACATCTACTCCACCATGAGAGCTGTCAAAAGAAGTTAGCAACTCCCAACTCTTCCTATCACTCGGTTTATACATAGAGCCTGGCTTTTCAGGTAGCTTTCCCTTCATCTAGGGCAGGCCTAAAAGTAAGGAATGGAAGCTGTGGCAAAGGCTTCAATTCTAAACTATGCAAGAAGGATGAAGTCCACTCAAGGGAAAATTGCTAGGTAGGCAAAATATTTTTCTGCCCCCCGTTTTTTTACCCACCCATTTCAGACTCTGGAATGGCTATGAAATGAAGCTTAAGGAAAGGTTGTGATAGGTGGGAAGGCACTCACTTTTTTTTGACATTCATTACCTTCTGAGCTCATTTAAACATGAAACTCCCTTTCTAACTGTATAGCCCCAAACTTAATTTCTAAATGAAAAAAAAAATTTCAAAGTCTAGATAGAGTGTTGGAGAGATATTTTGGGTGGCAAAGGCACTTC
Source organism: Pteropus vampyrus (assembly GCF_000151845.1). Classification (NCBI taxonomy): domain Eukaryota; kingdom Metazoa; phylum Chordata; class Mammalia; order Chiroptera; family Pteropodidae; genus Pteropus; species Pteropus vampyrus. Next base: position 2,176,387 of record NW_011888855.1, read on the forward strand.
CCCGAATAACCTATCATGGGTAGCTTCTCATGCCACATTTATATACAACATGCCAGGAGGACAGTGTTCTTTAGAGAGCACTTCCAAATTCTGTGCCCTAAGGTAACTACTGCAGTCTCAGTTTCAGCCACTGAGCACACACAGTCATGATTCTTGTCTTTCCTTATTTTGCGTGATACGATAAGTGACCTGGCTCAGTGTTAGAATCAACAAGTATTAGTAGAGTCAACATGGAATATATAGAAAAATGTAGCAAATCCATTACCTTATTATATGGACATTGCTATTATAGCGTTTTTCCCTTTCAATCTCTAACAAATATATGTTCTGTTTTATTATCAAGAAATAGGAAGCTGTAGATAAGGCACTTAACTTCTGAAACAGTGTGATTGAATAATTTTAAGGAAAAAAATTAAGGTTTTTCTATTCAAGAGAAATTTTAGACTTAAAAATGTTTTAATAATTAGGATTTCTCGAAGGGACAGGAAGAATAACACATGTTATATAGCTAAGTATTATGTATTTAGCAAGATCAAAATACATTAAGTTAAAAGTAATTTCCTTTTGTATTTTACCTAACTCTAATTGACATTTGATATGTTTAGTTAAATTTTTCTTTTGACCTGTTTTCTTTTCACTTCCTTTTTTGACTATTAAAGCTGAGATTTTTATCTTTTAATTAGTAGCACAAACTTTTGTTAGAATTGCCTGGGGCAAGCATGCATGGTTAAATACTGCATTGCTACCATATAATTAACTGCCTTTCAACAGGTAAGAGGGAGAGAAGGGGAAAGAGAGACACAGAGCGAAGCAGAAAGTTGTTACAGGAGAAGTATCAATTGTAAGAAAATATATTATATTAATAAGTAGTAAATTGCAGTTCTTTATAATCTCACTAGATGGCATGTGACTGACTTGAACAAAAAAACTAAAGAAGAACCAGGAAAGTTATGATTTTTTAAAAACAGCTATATCTGGAAGTTATTTGTAGTTATTTATTTTCTTACCTATTTTCACAGTTCACAACTCAAATATCTCAAATTTGTATTGGGGGGCAAATGATATAATACATGTAAAAGTGCTGTTAGTGCCTGGTGGACAGTGCTCAACATGTACAAGTTTATTTTTGCGGGATTAGTCAGAATAGGAAGTGTTTTTCTGCTGTTTATGTTGCTATTCAAATGTATAACCTTATTAATGAGGGAGGTCAAGAATTTTTATAACTAGTAATATGTGTTCAAATGGTTTATAGAATTGTTTAAAACACAAATATAAGGTGACAGAAAGTACATATGAGCATGTTATTGACATGCTTCTAATTATTTCTAAACTTTAATTAAATATTGTTTTGTAAAGAATTCCTACCATCTGAATTTCACAAAGAATTCTTAAATGCGATGAACAAGACTCCCCACCATGTACTGAATTCAAGTTTCTAAAATTTACAAACATGTATTATTCACATGTTTTTTGTGACCTATAGTGTATTTCCCTATACTTTACACCCCTCTCTCTTCTATTACTCAACATAATAAAAGTGACCCTGCAAATAAAAATGGCTTTCTTAAATAGTTCATGGTATGGTATATAAGTGGTAGATTAGAAGAGAGAACAATGGGAAAATATAGCAACAGTATTTAGAGTATTATTGATATTGGTATACCCTGAGGAGACAAAACATAGCTAGCTAGTGAATAAAAGTATGTAACATCCATTTTCACTTTTCAAGATCGAAAAATAATGACAGAGAAGTAGCTTGAGACCAGGCTTAAAAATGTTCATGTACATTTTCTCCTGTAATGGGTCATTTAAATAGACAACAAGTTGAACATGCATTTGAGATGATTCCTCAAATATCCATTAAAAGAAGACTCATTGTCACATGTATAAATGAGGAAAATGAAGTAAAAAACTTGCCTAAGTCACTTATCTTGTGAGTGGAAAAATTTGGTTCAAATTGAATGGACATTCACAACAGGTTGTCTCTGACTAACATTTTTAATTAACAAATTTTCTGCATGGCCAATTAGAAATGCCACCACTTTCCGTAAAAATGCATTTGCTATTTGTTGACCACAGTTATACAAATGAAGAAAGAAATTTTACTTGTTGTCGTATGCAATCATGCCATGCATTGGCATTGGGGATGTATTTTATAATACAAATTTAAAGTGGATCAAAGACTAGATATTCAAAGTGGAGAGATTGCAAATGATATTTGAGTAATATAAGAATAATTAAAGATATTATTGGAGGCATTTCTGCTTCTAGTAGATTAGATTAGATAATTTGGACCAAAATTCTTGTGGACATAACTAGGTGACTGGGTGCAGCAGTGGGGAGAGGGAATCATGTGTTCTGAAAATTCTCGAGAGTAGAATGTAGAGTTCAAATTTATCAGACCAGAATTTAGAAAAGGGTAGAGCCCCAGTGACGTAAGACTGGGATTTAGTTCTCCTCTAAATATTTGCCTCTCAGGACAGTAGAGCCAAGACACTCAGGTAACGTATACATTTTGACAGGCTGGTGTAGACAGGGAGAAGGGGATTGGAGTGCAGGAACCTCCAAATGAACAAAAACCGGAGGATGCCTCTCGCATGAGGCTGGCACTGCAAAGAGCCCCACTCTGGGATGAGAATGATTGCTCTGTAGAAAGGCCCTTCTCAGTCTTTCCAATTGGACTGAAGCAATCCCAGATTTCTAGTGTGCCCATGCAGCTAGCAGAAGCAAAATAAAAAGACTTTGGAACAAGGTAGCATGTTTGGTCTCAAATTAGTTTTCCAAACAACTTTTCAAACAGATATCCAAATTATCCAAACAAAAACAAAAACAAAAACAAAACAAAACAAACCC
>NW_011888855.1:2180599-2183286 GCF_000151845.1 Pteropus vampyrus
AAAAAAAAACAATTGGAAGGTAGATGTAATAAGTTGTCTGAGGAATATTTGAGAGAGAGAGAGAGTCTGAGATTCCGTATATAGAAAATGTTCAAAATTGGTCCATCATTTCCTCCTCTCCTCTCCCATTACTGATCTAAACAATGAAGTCCACAGCCATCTGATGGAGGTAAGCAAATCTCTGCCACAGCCCAGAGCAAGTATCAGAGGTATAAGAAAAGGGGACTTACTAAAATACATACTTTTGTTTGCACTTCTGTGGTGAATTATTCCAAAAGTGTATAGAAGCTGATGATGAACATATAAAATACCCAGCTCCTTCAGACTATATACCCAGTCCCTAGAATCACAATTCTAAAAAACTTTAAAGACTATCAAGGCAAAGCCTCTATGGAATTTGGTATAACTATGATTCCATTCTGACTGAAATGTGCTCACATGATCTATAGTTCTCATGGTAACAAGGGTTTTGGGTTTAGTATATTTACACATGAGGAAGAAGGCGGCAGGCCCCAGGTATAAAAATCATGCCAGCCTTCATGTCCTGGGATATAAACGGGCACAGTAATCAATTTTTTAACTACACACTTGAGAATGCCTCTCTACTAAGAAGTATCAACTTCAAAAGAACTTATTTTAGAAACACATGCCACAGGTCACTAATAGAAATGCTTTTTATGACAGCTTACTCTGTCTTTCATCGAAACAGCCAGCCGCATGTGGCTTTATGAGGGATGTCTATTTTGTGGTACTAGCCTGTAAATCCTAAACTCAAAGATCTTGATGACACGACGATTCATCTTCATGGCTGGCATAGAGATGAGGATGAATTCTCAATGTATTTTTTTCTTTGTCAACGAGTGTATTTAATAGATATTTACAATGAAGTTATATTTGGTTGTTTTTTGTTTTTAAAATATTCTAAATTATTAAAAATATTCTAGGAATAAATTCTTCACAGTTTTCTCAGTATGTTGACAGATACTCATTTTAAAGAAAGAAGTTCAAAAGAAAGAAACCGTCATACGGTCTCATAATGGTGCTTAGCAAAGGGGGCAGCTTGGGCTGTGATGTATCTTGAACTCTGCTTCTGGTCTGTGCCCTGTATGGATCTCAGAGGGTTTTTTCCTAATCCACACAGTGTCACTGTACAGGTTTGTCTTGGCTCCAAATTGTCCCTGCAATGTGAGTTCACGCTAACTCAGCTTGTACTACTGAGTGATCCACTGCAATGTCAGCATTTCTTCCAATCTCTCCCAAGGACTGTCCTGCCCACCTCCTCCATGGCAAGGAGACACTGAGCAGGTTCACTAGTTCTAACTTCCTGCCCACTTGGGAGACACAGCAATTTTTATACGCCCTCAAATTCTACTCTTAGTATATGGGAAACTTAGGGTGTTTTCTCTAGAAATCTTTTTGCCTGGGGCATACCTTGCCTCTCTAGATAATTTTCTGCCTTCGTTTTAGCTAAAGCCCCTACAGATCAAGAACGAATCAATATTTAGCAACCATGTTCACACTTCAAAACTAAATGCTGCAGAAGAAGTGAACAAATCCCCAGTTTTGTAATGCTATCCAGAATGGACATATCAAAGAACTGGTGTAAAGAAGCTTAGAATGTCTTAGCAGAGGTGTATGGGAATGCTGTGAAATTTTCACCCCTGGCTCCATCAGAGAGGGGAGCACACACTTCCCTCTTACCTCAAACCAGCGATAGAGTCTTCAAGGAGACCATTCAGAGAATAATCTTCTGATGTCTAGGAAGTTTGGTCATCTTTATGGATTCTGATCCCATGCAACCGACTACCTATCATCATGATATGACCCACGTGTCACTATTGAAATAGAGATGGCCCCAGGAGGAGAAGTAACATGATAGTTGACCTTGTCAATAATAATTAGGGTAGGATGTGATAAATACTCTAATAAAAGTGCCAGGTTTTTTAAAATTTATTTTTCAATTATGGTTGACATAATATATTAGTTTTAGGTGTACAATTCATACACCATTGTACAAACATTGGTCAAACATTCATACACCTTACAAAATGATCACCCATCTGATACCAGACAGTTATTATAATATTATTGACTATATTCACTATGTTGTACTTTACATCCCTGTGACTATTTTTATAACTGGCAATTTGTACATCTTAATCCCTTTCGACTTTTCGCCCATCCTCTCCACACCCCTCCCATCTGGCGACTATCAATTTGTTCTCTCTATGAGTTTGTGTCTGTTTTGTTTGTTCATTTACTTTGTTTTTTTATATTTTTACATATAAGTGAAATCATACAGCATCTGTCTTTCTCTGTCTGACTTATTTAGCATAGTATCCTCTGGATCCATCATGTTATTGCAAATGGCAAGATTTCATTGTTTTTTTATGGCCGAGTAACATTTTATTGTATATATATACCACCATAATGCTGCAATGAACATGGTGCATATATCTTTTTGAATTAGTGTTTTGTATTTCTTTGAATAAATACCTAGAAGTGGAATTGCTGGATCATAAGGAAAAATGTATTGGAGGAATATAAGAATATTTGATTTCTTCTTGAGCTGATTGTCCTTATAGTATTAAAATGCTATAAAATGTAGGATCTTTTTCCTTCTAATAGTTTAATTTACTAGATGTGAGGTCACACCTTTCAGGTGTGAGACTTTTAAAATTTGTGAT
>NW_011888855.1:2187781-2190485 GCF_000151845.1 Pteropus vampyrus
TCTCTGTATTAAAATTTTTAAATAATAGTTATATACTGCATTAGTGATCAGAAAATTTCATAATAAATACCCATCTAATCTCTCCAAGAAAATTTTCTTTACCAGAGAAGATAGCAGTAGAGATTTCTCCCATCCAGACATTGCTGTTAACAGTCACTTCATTCATACCAGTCCTTTTTGCTTGCACGTAAACTAAAGCCTTGACTATTGATGAATATCTCTGATATTCATGGGGCTGAGCGTCTTTATATAGGCTCATGACTTATTTGCATTGATTCTTCTTTGAAATACCTGTCGATGTTTTTCAACCACTTTTCTAATTGTTTTTATTGACCTACAGATGTTATTTATATTCTGAATAAAAATCCTGGGTTAGTTACAGGCATTATTCTGGCAGTCTGTCCCAAATATTTGTAATTATCTTATTAATTCCTAGAAAGTAGAAGTTAAGTCTGATATCTTTGCTCTATATCACCTCTATAGACAAACATGTGATTAGTGATAATTTTTATTTTTAATTTAAATTTTTTGTTTTATTTTTGAATATTTTTTAGTAAAGATAAAATTGAATAAAATGAATCACTTCAGTTTAAAAGACGATAATAAAATTAAGGTATAAGTAGTCATAGTTCACATTAAGAAATATTTCCTTTAAATTCCAGTGGGTGGCTTTCCTGAGAACTCCAATAAATATCCGCCAATGTGCATGTTTGTCTTCATTGGAAATGGCAAAAAACAAACAAAAAGCCCCCCAAACATGTGACTATATCAATCACACTCCCACTGGTGGTAGGGTGAAAACTTTTAATTGTTCCAAACCCTTACACACCTACTATTGATAGATTTTAATTTAATTTTAATTATTATTAAATTACTGAATATAAAATTGAATTTTATCATAGATTTAAAGTTCTTTTTTCTGATATTCATGGGGTTAAGCTTCTTTATGTGAGCTCATGACTTATTTGCATTGATTCTTCTTTGAAATACCTGTCAATTTTCAGCCACTTTTCTATTTGGTAATTGTTGTTATTGATCTATAGCTATTATTTATATATTCTGAATAAAAGTCCTGGATTAGTTACAGGCATTATTCTGGCAGGATGTGGCATATATTTTTACTTTACAATCTAGCAAACCCAGTTCTGGGTATTTACCCAAAAGAATTGAAATCAGTATCTAGAAGTGATATTGGCACTCCTGTGTTCATGGCAGCACTATTCACAATAGCTAAGATGTGGAAACAACCTAAATGTCCATCGACAGATGAATGGATAAAGAAAATATGCTGTATACACACAATGAAATACTATACAGTCTTTAAAGGGAAGGAAATTCTGTAACATGAAACAACAGGGATGAACCTTGAAGACATTAAGCTAAGTGAAAGATGTCAGTCACAGGAAGACAAACACTGCATGATTCCACCTATATGACGTATCTAAAAGAGTCAAAGTCAGAGAATCAAAGAGTGGAATGGTGATTACCAAGGGCTGGGGAGAGGGAGCAAGGGTGAGTTATTGATCAAAGGGCATAAAGTTTCAGTCAAGCAAGATGTATCAGTTCTAGCTCTCTGTTGCACACAATTATATCTATAGTCAACAGTAATGTACTGTACATTTAAAATTTTAAGAGGATAGAGATCCTGTTAAGTGTTCCTACCACACTAATATAAAATAAAGTAATAAAAAAATAAAAGTAATGATTCTTAAAATAATATTTTTAAGTGTATGAATATCACATTATTGCATTCATGTTGTTTTATATACATTTAATTTTTTAATGAAAGGTTCATTGGATCCTAGTTTTGATGATGATGATGATGGTGGTGGTAACTACATTAAACATTTTACCATGAACTATATGTCAAGCTCAGTGCTAGGCTCCTTTGATGTATTTTCCTACTAATAACAGTCTATGATACTGCTGCTAATATTGTTCCAAGAAGAAACTGAGGTTTGGAGTTATGAAAAAATTCTCCCAAGAGGTTGAAGGTAATAAGTGGTATAGTTGGGATTCAAACCCAGGTCTATGCGATCCCAAAGTCCATCAGTGCTACTAGTCTCCATGCTAGTCTAAACGGATTGGTTCATATTTGCAAAGTTCTCTTCCCTTCCATTGCAAATTCTTTGTTTTCTTTTGTCAATCTCCAACTCACTTTTTTGTTCCATACGACTTCATGTAAAAAATTACATTGGTAGTAGTCCAAATTGGTGAAAGCCATTAGCATCAACAAGAGTAGAATTAAAGTTTTTGTAACAAATGAAAATCAAACTAAACTTAGAGAGCAACTTTGCATTTTAAAATTATAATAGTTTGACTTTATAAGCAGGTGAAGTATGATTGTAGTGGAAACATTTCCTCTGAAAAATTATTTCTCATCCTCTTCATTTACAGGGTGGATAGTTACTTTGACATTTAAAATTCTTACATGACAAAGTGAGATGTCTTGGAGTGACAAGGGAAGATTCACTGGGACCTAGTTGGAGATTAGATTCTAATCTTCTATTGCTGACATTTCAATCCTCTGAGGCCCATAAAATGTTTTAGCTGCCTAAGTTGTAGAAAGATTCATTTGCTCTGAGGAATTGTACTGGTTTTTGTTGCTAACTTCAAATTCATTTTCAAAACCAAGGAATGATAGAATTTTAGAGCTGAAGATGAACCATTGGAATAATCTAGTTCAACTCCTTTGGTTTAACAA
>NW_011888855.1:2190535-2206009 GCF_000151845.1 Pteropus vampyrus
GTTACTTACTCTAAAATAGCCACTTCCACAAACATTCTTTCCAAGTTGTCACATCTGAAGAAGATCCTTCAGCCATTTTGCTTTTAATCAGGTGCCTCCCCTCTCAGTGTGAGCTTAAGCTGGGGCATAGGGTGCACCAGGAAAGCTTCAGTCGAAATGAATACTGATGAAGTGATAACTTCAAAGAAGCTGTCATTGCTTCACCCCTAGCAGGCTGGCAGCTGCAAGACAGGGAACTCAAGTAGTAGTCCTCAATGTTTCATATCCTTTGTGACTGTGGAATAAACTTACACAGTGATTTCTCAGTTATGGCATTTCTCTCCTACTCCCATTACTAATATGAGAATTAATAAAAGATGTCTAAGAAATGGTGGCATTTTATCTCAGAAAATAACTTGTTCATATAACCCTGTTGACATTTTGAAACTTGGGGATTTCAAGTCTTGTCTCTTTGTCTTTCAGGCATCTTTTGATCAAGCCACGTATAGTGTCTTATGTCTTTCACTAATGCACAGTTGGAGTGATGGGTATATTGTCACCTGCCTTTTTTAAGACCCCTAAGTCTGAGCAAAAAGGACGACTGGTTTCTCAAGACCTTTCCCTCTCACCTTTCTCGTCCCCTATTGTTCCTACTGATGAAAATAATTTGCAGGCTTCTCTGAGCATCCAAGGCAGCATCCATGGCCCATGATGCGTAAGCTTTTCTCTAAAACATGAAAATACACCAAAACAATTAATTATAGTCACATTTTAGTAATTTAAGATTAATATAATTCACACTCAGTGACATAAACTATATCATAGCAATGAAAGTGCATTCTTTGGAACAAAATACTCTCTGGCACAAAGCCATAACTCAAACCATACATTCTACTCAAAGATCAGAAGACAAGCTACAAAAAGAAAAGTGGTGTATTTCATTAAAACTCTAAAACCTTTAAATATATTTTTGCTGTGACTTTGAGTTGAAAATACATATTTAATATAACTATATATAATATGCAGTTTGAGTATTTATTAAATTCATTCATAAAGTTTTAGAGACAGCCAAGGCTGCTTTCAAACACTTATTAACTTATATTTTCCGATTTATAAGGATGGCCTCTCATTCACTTTCATTAAAGCAAATTTGGTTGAAGAGTTTTTCAAAGTGATATTGATAGTTCTGGGAATTAGTACTTCTTATTTCAACTCATATTCCCATAAGCTAAGGTGAAATACACAGACTAAAGTTATTCTTAGAAAGCAAGTCTATAAACTGGATACTATGAATATTACTATTTAGCCTAAACAAGAACTATCACACACTAAGTGTAATGGGCTCAAATATTAGTTGGCATTCAGGTCTCTGAAAAGTCTCATTCTGCTGATTAACTGCCCTCCTCTCCAGTATTATAGTTCTATGAAATAGTTACTTAATATTTGGTCTCTTTAATAATCAGATAAATTAAATCAGATGCAATTTCTTCACTAGAATCCTGACCATAAAGTTTCTCACAAAGACTCAAATGCCACAGTCTCATATTTCCTTGCTTACTTTTCTCACAGTAAAGGTTTAGATTTGATTAGCTTATTATTAAAGGCCTGCATTGGTTTAAGGACTCTCAAACATGTAAACTCATTTAATTTTTAAATGGCAAAACAAAACAAAACAAAACAACCGCCCCCCACCCCCCGCCGCAAAAGCCCCTCCAAAACCCAAACTGTTAATAACATCAGTAAGAGGAAAATTTGGGGGATTTTCGAAAGTACTAAATGTGAGTAAATATATTTTCATGGATTGCGTCCTCAGAAAGATTTTGGCCTGATTTTTTGAATAGGTATAGTTGCCATGCTTCCTGAAACAAAGTGACTTTGTTTCACATCTGTTCTGTGTCCACAGTACTTTATATTATCTTGATATAATAGGCATTTGTTTTGCTTACTCTCAGACTGTAGCCCTGAAGTCTGCTTAGCATTGCTTCACGTTTATCCTAGTCGCTTCTGCGATTTCTCCAGAAACAGTAAAAAAGGTATGCGCGTTATTAACAGTACTCTCTCCACTTTGATCTTTATCACTACACTTCTGCTGAGCTTTATCCACTTTCACATTCTCACAGCTGGAACCTGTAGACGTCACCTCAACGATGTGCATTGTGTAAGCTTCTCTAGCTCTATATCAAGGATTGGGAGAAGCTAGGGAAGAGTTAGCAAACTTCTACCATTGAAAAGCCTGCTATACTAACATTTCTCCATGGCGGTGCTGTTGGAACACGTCATAACAAAACTTTAACTACCAGACCCCTCCTCCTCAATGTCTCTTAGACTCCACTTATGGTTACCACCCATCACTACTGATTCTTGGCTCTCTGTCTATAAATCATTCTTGTTGGAAAATTAACTCTGACAATGCACATCTTAGGAAAATAAAAGTCCCCTTGACCCACTTCCCCTTCCATTAGAGTTGCATTTTCCCCTCTCCCATTTGTAGCCAAACTTTATGGAAAATGCATTAACATGTCCTGCCTCTATTTCCCTACTACCCATCCAAGATTCGGTTCATTTCGATTTGCCTTCAGCCTCCAGCACAAGGACAAAACTGTTTTTATCAGTTACTTCCACTTTTTCAAATCCCATTAGATGTTTTTTCCTCATGTTATTTAGATTCTCAGCAGCATTTGACATACTCTGTCAACTTTTCCTCAAAATACTCTTCTCTACTAGCTTCCATGGGCTTTTCCACCTTGCAGCTGTTCTCATGCATTTTTTACTTCTCCTTATATATCTGTACTGTAATTTGTAAATTTGGAAGTTGCAAGGGCCAGATCCTAGACTTGCTTTTATCTCTCTACATTCTCCTTTTGGTTATTCTATCAATTCTTCTGGCTTTAAATACAATCTTAAGGCCACTCTCCTGTCCAAAAGAGAAATTCTATTTATTGCTCAGCAGAAAGATAGAACTGTGAAGCATCAGTCAGGACCTTTCCCCGTGATCTTATTTTGCACCCCCCCCAAAAAAAAATCAGTAGAGAAATATTCTATTTTGTCTTACTATTGAGTATTTGAAAGTCCTCACATCAATATTTTCTATTATTAGTTCCCTCTCCTGTGTTGTCTTCATTCTCTAACTTCTTTCAATGTTCATTGAGTTATCATGAATACTACAGAGTATGCTATGAGCACTACACAAAGAACAATTTTTGACAATACATAATTATTCAGACGTTGTACGATATATCTATAATCCAGAACTTACCTACTGGAGACATAAGAAATATACACATAAAATATTTACATGTCAAGACAGACAATACTCTATATTCTTATAAATATACATGTAACAATTAGTATGACATTCAGAGGAAGAAAAGGTAAATATCTGCTAGAGTAATCTAAGAAAATAGACCTTTTCCATCCCAAGATTGTTGTTTTAATAATTCAAAAGAACTTCCGAATAGTCTTGTCATAGATTATCAGTAGCCTTAAACATAATCAACTCCTTGCCCAATAATTTCAATTAAGAGAGTTTTCCTAGAGAGATAGTAAAAATTAGGCATATAATTTAATGTTATTCATAATAAATTATAAGATGAATATATCCACTGTTAAATAAAGTATATTAATTTTGATAAAATACTAAACAGCATATCGAAGAACAGTGTATATAGCAATCATGTAAAATAAGACTATTTGTAAAAACAGAAGAGAAATATAGACTATGTAGAATAAGATGTTAATCACAGCAATCTCTGGATAGTGAATTTTTAAATAATATTTGATTGTGTGCGTCTCTGTATTAAAATTTTTAAATAATAGTTATATACTGCATTAGTGATCAGAAAATTTCATAATAAATACCCATCTAATCTCTCCAAGAAAATTTTCTTTACCAGAGAAGATAGCAGTAGAGATTTCTCCCATCCAGACATTGCTGTTAACAGTCACTTCATTCATACCAGTCCTTTTTGCTTGCACGTAAACTAAAGCCTTGACTATTGATGAATATCTCTGATATTCATGGGGCTGAGCGTCTTTATATAGGCTCATGACTTATTTGCATTGATTCTTCTTTGAAATACCTGTCGATGTTTTTCAACCACTTTTCTAATTGTTTTTATTGACCTACAGATGTTATTTATATTCTGAATAAAAATCCTGGGTTAGTTACAGGCATTATTCTGGCAGTCTGTGGCATATATTTTTACTTTACAATCTAGCAAACCCAGTTCTGGGTATTTACCCAAAAGAATTGAAATCAGTATCTAGAAGTGATATTGGCACTCCTGTGTTCATGGCAGCACTATTCACAATAGCTAAGATGTGGAAACAACCTAAATGTCCATCGACAGATGAATGGATAAAGAAAATATGCTGTATACACACAATGAAATACTATACAGTCTTTAAAGGGAAGGAAATTCTGTAACATGAAACAACAGGGATGAACCTTGAAGACATTAAGCTAAGTGAAAGATGTCAGTCACAGGAAGACAAACACTGCATGATTCCACCTATATGACGTATCTAAAAGAGTCAAAGTCAGAGAATCAAAGAGTGGAATGGTGATTACCAAGGGCTGGGGAGAGGGAGCAAGGGTGAGTTATTGATCAAAGGGCATAAAGTTTCAGTCAAGCAAGATGTATCAGTTCTAGCTCTCTGTTGCACACAATTATATCTATAGTCAACAGTAATGTACTGTACATTTAAAATTTTAAGAGGATAGAGATCCTGTTAAGTGTTCCTACCACACTAATATAAAATAAAGTAATAAAAAAATAAAAGTAATGATTCTTAAAATAATATTTTTAAGTGTATGAATATCACATTATTGCATTCATGTTGTTTTATATACATTTAATTTTTTAATGAAAGGTTCATTGGATCCTAGTTTTGATGATGATGATGATGGTGGTGGTAACTACATTAAACATTTTACCATGAACTATATGTCAAGCTCAGTGCTAGGCTCCTTTGATGTATTTTCCTACTAATAACAGTCTATGATACTGCTGCTAATATTGTTCCAAGAAGAAACTGAGGTTTGGAGTTATGAAAAAATTCTCCCAAGAGGTTGAAGGTAATAAGTGGTATAGTTGGGATTCAAACCCAGGTCTATGCGATCCCAAAGTCCATCAGTGCTACTAGTCTCCATGCTAGTCTAAACGGATTGGTTCATATTTGCAAAGTTCTCTTCCCTTCCATTGCAAATTCTTTGTTTTCTTTTGTCAATCTCCAACTCACTTTTTTGTTCCATACGACTTCATGTAAAAAATTACATTGGTAGTAGTCCAAATTGGTGAAAGCCATTAGCATCAACAAGAGTAGAATTAAAGTTTTTGTAACAAATGAAAATCAAACTAAACTTAGAGAGCAACTTTGCATTTTAAAATTATAATAGTTTGACTTTATAAGCAGGTGAAGTATGATTGTAGTGGAAACATTTCCTCTGAAAAATTATTTCTCATCCTCTTCATTTACAGGGTGGATAGTTACTTTGACATTTAAAATTCTTACATGACAAAGTGAGATGTCTTGGAGTGACAAGGGAAGATTCACTGGGACCTAGTTGGAGATTAGATTCTAATCTTCTATTGCTGACATTTCAATCCTCTGAGGCCCATAAAATGTTTTAGCTGCCTAAGTTGTAGAAAGATTCATTTGCTCTGAGGAATTGTACTGGTTTTTGTTGCTAACTTCAAATTCATTTTCAAAACCAAGGAATGATAGAATTTTAGAGCTGAAGATGAACCATTGGAATAATCTAGTTCAACTCCTTTGGTTTAACAACGGAAAATTGTAAAAATGCGTTCCAAAGCAATTAATTTTCTAGTTTAAGATTTAACATTCAGCAAACTAGATTAGACCAAAAGTGAGTATAGTTCTGTTTTCACAAAGAACTTACACATGAATATTGACTTGCTTGCAGAAGGTATAAATAGTGCTTTTTGTGTAAACATTTATTAGTCCTAGAAAATAATCATTAAATGACTAGCTCTAAGTTTCTTAGCCAGCTAGACTATATCAAACTGTGATAATTAGAGACTTCTACAATTAGATTGCTGCAAATAAACCACTACAATTGTGGGTCAGGAATTTTATCGTGAATTTCAATCTGTTTGCATTCATACATATGTAGTACTTATATATCTTAATGGTTTGTATTATGGGATTGTTTGTTTTATTGTAATGGAATTAGTTAATCCTAAGAAATAATTCTTCTAAAATGATAAAATTGGTCTATGTGTGTACATTAAAAGCAAAAAAAATGGAAAATAAAACAGTGCTTCAAGTTATAAAACTGGAGAATCGGAGCTTACTTGACTTTCAAAATGCCTAACAAATAATACAAAAGTCTGACCATCTGTGTACGCATGGTCAGCGAGAAGACTCATGTACTCAAACTAGGATATGTGACGTACCACAGAGATATGCAATGAGGCCAACATAGTTTCTGAAAACTTGTCTTGCAAAAGGTTGCCCTGTTTACAGTATTTCTCTGTACACGAAAGTATTGCTCTGGCACATTCGGTATGGACAAAGAGCCTGTTGTTAATGTAAAAAGTCCTCCCCCTCCCCTTCTCATGTTATTTGATACCTCATGGCCACAAGTGATCTAAAGATGACTGGATGCTGAAGCAAAGAAATGAAATGAGGCTGTTAGGACGTTTGTACTCAGACTCTTGGGTGGGAAGGTAGTAAGCTCTGGTTTTTTGCAGCTTTATATAGATTAGGATCTGTGGTGTGCTCATTTCTCCTTGGCTCATTTCCCAACCCAGATCTTGCTGTTGGGAATAGGTGTGCATTTCCTTGACTCTTGAAACCTGCACTTGGGTGGAAGCTCATTTGTGGATCTTAGATCCAGAGTCTGTTTTTGTTGTATGGAAATGGGAGCTGTGGAGCATCATGTGAATCCTGGAGCTGCTTGGACTAAAATAAGGGCCAACACTGAAAGATATTCAGGTGGCATAAAAAAAAAACACATGTAGTAACTGTCTACAAATATAGTCACAATTTTTCCTATTCCCGTTCTTGCATGCTGCTCCTTCCTTCAGGCAGTGAGGTGTGCGTTCCACCCTTTGAACCCAGGCTAGCCTTGTGATGTACTTTGATCAAGAGAATGTGGCAGAAGGGGTGTTCTCGTCTTTTGAGCCCAGACCTTAAGAGACCTTGTAGGTTCCTCTGTTGCTATCTTGGAAACAAGCTGCTATTTAAAGAAGTCTGATTGTCCCTGGAGGATGAGAGACTCCAAAGGGAGGGGAAGAAGCCCAGATGACCCCTAGCTGTGTAAGCCACCCAAAGTGAAGCACCAGACATGAGAGTGAGGTCATCTTGGACTTTCCAGCAGACTCCATGTACAGCAGGAGAATTGCTCAGTTGAAGCCAGCCAACCCTCAAAATCATGAGAAATAATGAACTGTGGTCTTTTTAAGTTGTTAATTTGGGGAGTACTTTGTTATGCAGCAATCGATAACCAAAATGATTCCACTACAGTTGGCACAGCAGATATTCTCACTTCAGCCATCACCTCAGTGAATGTCTCTCTTTCTCTCTTTTTTTTTTTGTGACTCCCTGCTGCTTTTGGTACTTCTGATTATGCCTTTTCCAAACTTTAATTTCCAAGGCACCTCTATCTCCCAATTCTCTTTTAATCTTAATTCTTTTTCATTTCCATTATCAACCCCCTTCGTCATCTCCCCATTAAATATAGATGGTTCCAAGGTTTGAATCTTGTCTCTCTTCCCTTTTGGTGTATATATTCTTTTTCATGCCTCCCTACATAACTCATGTATTCCTCAACCATCTATTTTCTATGTTTCCAAAATTTCTAACTCAACTCAGATCCCTTTCTGTCATTTAGACTCTCATCTTCAATTATGTGCTGGAAAACTCTGTTTAAATATCTAAGTATTTCAGCCTTAGTCCTAAACTAAGCTCCTAAATCTTTACCAAAAATCATGTGTGTGGTTTTAAAAAATTATTACTTAATTTACTAATTTACTTTGCTCTCTCGCTCTTCTGAGCCATATATCTGGGGTGACATTCCTGTTGTCTCTCTTTCACAGCTGATCAGGCTCTATGTGTTTAGAACTCTAACTGGAAGGTGTCTCTTAGGTCTGTCTCTTCCTTTTTTTTCTGATTTAATCTAAGGCTCTCAGTATTTATGACCCGAACTATATCAGTTGTCTCTTACATTGTTTCCTTGTCTTTATTTCTTATTTCAGTTTAACAGATTTTTTCCAAAGTGCAGATAAAATGATATAATTTCCTACTTTAAATCATTAATTGGCTCCGTTACATATAGCAGAACTTTCTATGTGGTGTACTGGGCACAATGACATGTGTGCATAGCAGTGAGTCTGTAAATGTTTAACAACCTGCTGTCCATGAGGAAAAAAAGTATGTGTGTATTTTAGATACATGTGTGTAGTATATATATACATAAATTTAGTATATTTTACTGATACAAAGAATGCACAGAATACAATTTATAAATAATAAAAAAGCAGTATTCTTTCTTGTAAATTCAATACAGCCAATTGGTTCTAATAGACTGCTTTTGTTGATTTTTGCTGAACTATTTTGTATCTGGAGCCAAGCTACTGTTGCAGTTGATAAACGACTATCATTCTGACATGAATGTTAACAATATTTTCATTTACATTAATGATTAAGATGAATGTGAACGATGATATATTTTACTCATTAGTGACATAAGCAACTTCTTTGCTGAATTAGATAATAACTTTCTAATACTGGAAGTACTTCCTCAATATTTTTGTGCTATTTACAACATATCAGTTCTAGTTACAACATACTTTAAGCGTAATCTGCATTATTAACATTTTCTTTATCACTTTCTGAAGCCCAGACAATCAACAAAGCAATAATGAAAACTTGATTTGTAGTGTTTGCTTATTTTTCCTGACATAAATACTCCCACTATGGCCAAGTTTGAGCTTCCTACATAATGTCACTCTACTAGGAGTTGGAAAGAGATGCACAGTGGCACACAATTAATTAGTATTTCCATCTCTGGTGCAATAAATATAAATAACCACAAAAGCATACTTAAGAGTAAAATGTAGTAACATAATTGGAGAGTTATAAGGTTTGAATATTTATTACCTGGTTTTTAATATAATTCGATTGGAAGTTTATATAATGTGAATTTAATAATGGCTATGTTTATCGACCAGCTTGCAAATTCCCCCAAATTTAAACAACTGGCTCTCTTTAAACAGTAATATTAGCTGGATCTGGCATTGAACTTGGTGGCCCAAGACCTTGATCTGCTTGCTCTAGAGGAAGCTGCTCAGATGGAAAACTCTTGCTAACTTTTTGCTTCCTGAATGAAATTTTGGTGAAATTACCCCTTGCCTGTGCAAATAGAGACGACTTTTTCCTTTATACCCCACTCTTAGTACTCATCTTTCTTCACCTCTTGCAACATCTGTCATATCTATTGTTACTATTTATCATTATCTTACCATACTAACAGTCTTAAGAGCCTGTAGCAAAGAACTGTGACCAAAAATAGGTGTCTAATTTCTTGTCTAAGAATAGATGTATAGAAGGTGAGTGGGCTATAGTGCTGACGGAAAACAGAACATTGAAAATTGCCACCAGAATGCAGGGCTCTCTACTGTTCTGGGCAACCCGACTTTCACTGACATCATCTAGCAGGAAAAAAACAAAGTAACTCACTTTCATCAGGGTTAGTGAGATAGCTCGGAAGACTAACAGAACAGTCTGTCAGCACTCTCCTTAGTAAAGGATCCGCAAGCTTCTTAGAAGCCCAGAAGTACTTCAAAAGATTCTCTTTCAGGGAATCTGGCGAGATACTACATTAGAAACTTCATGGGACATTTAAAAATAACGAAAGTAGTCAGAGAGAATGAAACCCTTAGCCTTAAGCATATAAGCTTCTGGTTAGTATTTCTTTAACACAGGCAGTACCTGAGGATCAATGAGTAATATCATGACTTCTAAAAAAGAAAATGAAACACCTATAGGAAACAGACAGAGCCTTTGTGACACACCAAACATTACCCATAATGTACTTTGAGTTTAAAAGCAAAGCAGTGAAGGCAGAATCCCATCTAATCGCCCTCTTCCAATTTACTGTGTAGCTTGTGTTTTAACATATTTTGTGACGGAGAACTCACTGCCTCTCTCAGTTCTCATGCTGGATTTCAGAAAACATGAAAACAAGTAAGGTTGATGAATGAGTTCTGAAACTAAGCCAGTCCCTTATCATCTTGGCTGCAATACTTTCATACCCAGTCTGCTGGGCTGCACAAAGTTTGGCAAAAGATGACAGTGCCACCGAGGTCTTGTATGTCCATGGGAAGTCTTTGCCAATAGGGTAGAAGAATCTTCATAAAGACTATTTTAAAAACCAGAGTGCTGCCCATGCCGAAGCCACGTAATCACAGAATGGCCAGCTGGGTATAATCATTTTTAGTTCATAGAGTGAATCTTTGTGGTTGCCACAGATCAGTAATAATAAAAATAAATTATTTAGTGCTGATTTTCACTACTTTTGTAACACTGTTAAAACTACTTGCTTTCAGTAAATGAAGAAATGTACCAACAGAATATTTTCATATTGTGTAGAAAATCTTATATCTAATATCTACAGTTATAAATAAAATCCAGAGGCTCAGTGAAGTGAATTTTCTCATGATAGATCATACAGGTCGGAAGTGGCAGAACTAAATTCAAATGCAGACTTGTCTAACTCCAAAGTTATGTTCTTTGCCCGATGCTATTAAATAAAGGTATGCGTCTTTCATTAGACATTAAAATTCTTGTTCACACTGTTAATCATATTAGTCATAAGTCCACAACGCCATCCTTAAATACAGAGGTTAGCGATCAGAATGTAACTCCTTTCATCATGGGCTCAGATATAAACATCTGAAATATTTGAATGTCAATATTCACATCTACAAATATTCAGATATTCACTGAATTGCAGAAAATTATAGAGGTCTTCATTTTATGCAATGCATGTTCTTTATGTGTATAATGTTACTCATTTCTTTCATTCAGAAAACACTATTGACCAAGGACCAGGAAGTGTGCTAAGCACTGCTGGAGCCCCAGTGAATAAGACAAGCAAGTTCTTGCCACCCAAAGAACTAACATTTTAGTTGAAAAAGGCAGATCATAAACACACACAAAAAAGTAAACACATAAATGACTATGATTTTTACAGACTGTGAAACTTGTCATGAAGGAAATACACAGTGTGATGGGACAGAGAAGAATTAGAAGGTGACTACTAAAAGCCAATTCATTTGATACTGCTATTGAAGAAAATAGTAGTATCATCAATATAGAGCATATCTGAGGCTTTCTAAGAAGGAAAAACATCATTGGTAGATGCTCGCATCAGTCTCCCCACAGTATGAGTGATCTGAAAAAGAATTCTTTTATTCAGAATTATGCACCGATTGATGTTGCAGGTGCATTGAACAGGAAGCATTGAACAGGCACAGACCTTTACTTAAAACCTTCTGTCCGTCAGCAACTTTCTATTCCTTATCGGTAGTTATAATTGAGGTTTCGTTTATTTTTTTTTTTGGAAAACTAAGCTCCTCTGTGTGCCATGAAGACAGGATTGCAGCTACAACTGTTCAGACCAGTGGGATCCCAGGAATTATTAGGAAAAGTGGCATGATAGAGGTGAAAGCCAAGTGCTCCGGCCAGTCTTGGAACCCTGTCGCTCTGATGTGTCCTTGCACAGGTCATAACTGTTTTTTGTTTTTTTTTTTAATAATCCCTAAAATGAGAGTGTTTCATCATTCATCAAATGATTACTGAGATTCATTCCAACTCTAACAATCTCTGTCCGTGTTCAGATTCAAATTATATAATATATGAATTATCTATAGCTATCAAGACAGGAAGAGAATATGAAAGTGAGATTTTTAAAATTCTGGATATGGTCTCAGAAATTTTAAATACCTTACTCTAAAGTTGTTGGCTATGGATATTACTTAACTAATTAGTCTAGTCCAGTGTCTTCATTTTGAAGAGGAAATGGCAGCCTAGAGACATGAGGGACTTACCCATTATCCTAGTGACAGTGGCTGAAGTAACACCAGGGTCCCAGACCTAACCCAGTCCTCCAGGGACCACCACAGTTGTCTCTAAGAATAAACTTGGATCATGTCCCTTCGCATACTAATTTTTTAATCTAAATCATCTGTTTTCTGTTTCTGACCTCATTTCTTTCTTCTTTTTCTTTATTGTTTATTATAAATTAACTAATATTATTAAAAATTTAGAGATATAATTCAACCAATATTATGATAACCTGTTTCTTATTCCAGACCATCAGACCATATCTACCAGTCAGTGCCCATGAAAAAGGTTTGAGGAATATGTTGTAATTTCATCGATCTGCTTTGTTCTTTCTTGTTCCTTTTGAACTCTGCTCTTTTCTTAATGATAAAACTAAATCATTGCACTATCACCGAAACACTGACAGTTCTACTGTTGACACAGAATTTCAAATTTTATATACGACAGCTAAATCTAGCCACATACAGGAAAGAGTCAAGTTTCACAGTACTTTTTATTTTTGTGTGAAAATGTTTATATTATTCCCAATGAATAGAGAAGCAAAATAGGAGCTATAATTATGAACACTCCTTTAAAATTCTCTGTATAATCTTGTTACTCAAAAGAAATAAAAACATATTTCCAAATAAAAACTTGTACACCAATGTTCATAGCAGCATTATTCATAATAATCAGATAATGGACACTACCCGGATGTCCACCAAAGGAAGAACAGATAAACAAATGTGATATAGCCAGGCAATGAAATACTATTTGGCAATAAAAAGGAATGAAGTACTGATATTTCCTATCATATGAGTGAATCTTGACAACATTATGCTAAGTGAAAACACCAGTCATAAGATACTACATGTACAATTTATGTGAAAAATCGGGAATGTACAAATCCATAAAGACAAAAAGTAGATTAGTGGTTACTTGGGCCTGGGAGAGAAAACGGAAGTGACTGCCATTGGATACAGGGTTACTTTTAGAAATGATGAAAATGTTCCATAATTAGATTGTGGTAATATCTGCACTATTCTGTGACTACACTAAAACCACTAAATTTTCTACTTGAAGTGGGTAAATTTTATGGTATATGAATAATATCTCAGTAAAGTTATTTTTTTTAAAAATCATCTATCTACACTGGCATCTCTCTACTGGAGTTGGGCTTACTTTTCCCATGCACCAACTTTATTCTTAGAAATTGTGAGAAACTCGATTGTGAGTATCTATTTTTATAGATATGACGTAAAGTTCCATAGAGCTATAAGGAACCTTGGAATTCATAGTATAAAGTAGTCAAAAGATTATGCTCTAGAACCAGATTACTCAGATTTAAAACCTGGCTCTGTTAGTTATAAAATGTGTGATCTTGGACAAATATCTATTTTTCCTTGATTTTCAGATTTCTAATTCATAGAGGGGAAAAATAATAGTACCTAGCTTAGATGTAAATAAATTGTATTTTGCGTAGTGTTAGGTAACATGATATAGTCCAAATAGTTGAATAATTGATAGTCATATGATATAGCTGCAATACCTCATTTTACAAATGTAGTACTGTTGACAGGCTTTAAAGAAGTTATGTAAAGTTGCACAGAATCACATAGTAAAATAAAGCAAACTATTTTGTAGTTTAGTACTTTTAGCTAGAAGCTATCACATGTCTTTTCTTTGCATCGAATAATACTTTTTATTGTTGACTGAAATATTTTTTACTTTGAAGTAATTTAAATCATTTAGTTTTTATAGGTTTAACTATTTCTAGTGAAAAGAGCATTGGATAAAAGATAAATAATCCACATTGCATTCCTATGATGACTGTTTGAAAAGATAAACTGAAAATAAAATTTGAGTTTAATTCAGTTTATATTTTAGATTTCTCCAAAAAAATGTTTGTGAACTTTGAAGACACATGCTAAGTGACTTTCAGTTTTAAGGAAATTTACTAAATTAACCATTTCTATTCAGTAATCTCTAATGCTCATGATACTAAAGAATTGTCGAAATGCTAGATTTTCCAAATATATGATTTAGAAATATAACATACATAATACAAAATGGTTCAGTAGTTAAATGAAATACCTTCTGTTAGGTTTTTTTGTCCATTCTCAGATAAGGTTTAAATTGATTCAAGAATGTAGTCACAAAATTGTTCTTACTGGATTTGCTGACCTGAAAGAGAGAGAGCAAGAAAGAAAAAAAACAAAACAGTGGGAGAGAGAAAGAAAATGACAAAAACATAGTACTTACACTCTTGTTGGCAGTTTTTATCTTGATATAACTCCATCCTTCTATCATAGAGCAGATACACAACAATGGTCTCTGGACTGGAATGCAAAGAATTTTAGCCTAAAAGCAATTTATCTAACTAGTCTTTAAAATTATGAATTCATTTAGAAATGTAAACCAAAAGGCTTTTTAAACAACATTTTTCCTATACGGGAATAAAAGGGATGAGAGCAAAATACAAACTTTGACATTTGACTGCATTTATAATCCTGACACATTTGCTAAACATTTTGATAATGTTGAGTTCAAATTTAAACAAATGACAAAGATATGTCCAAAATGTGGGTTTCTTAACTTAAACTTTATCTTTACATCTGATTAGTTACATTTTTAACTTTTATACCAATTTTCCAAAAGAAAGCATTTAATGAACCCCAAAATCAATAGTTTCAATCAGCAGAGTTCTAAAATTTGCAGCTTAACTATAGAACAAATAAAAGATATTTAAACTAAATCAATAGTTGCAGTGTGGATTTTATTTGTTCATCTTTCTTTTTTGGGGTATGCTCAACAAATTTAAAGAATATTCAACAAGCTCGATCATTTTTTTTTAATGAGCCCTTAACTAAGCAAATAATTTTCCATCTATTATTTCAGTTCCATCTATATTATTAAAATAAACTCTGTGAGAGTGTGATATTAGAACTACTATCCATAAAAAAAAAATTTAAAACATGTCACTGCTGTTTAAAAACCTTATTCAGTAGAAGATAAACATCCATAACAAAGAATGGATTTTTTTTTTCTTGGCTTTATTGAAATGTAATAGACAATTAGTTGCTCGTATCTGCATTGTACAATTCAATGAGTCTTTTTTTTTTCAATTATACTTGGGATACAATAATATACCAGTTGCAGTTGTACAGCATAGTGATCAGAGATCCACATAACTCACCAAGTGATCACCCCACTAAATCTAGCACCCCTTTTCCCCCTTACATATTTATTTCAGCATTATTAACCATCTTCTCTATGCTATACTTTACATCTCCATGTCTATTCTGCAACTATCCACTTTTACTTTTTAATCCCTTTTCCTTTTTT
Organism: Pteropus vampyrus; assembly: GCF_000151845.1. Taxonomy (NCBI): domain Eukaryota; kingdom Metazoa; phylum Chordata; class Mammalia; order Chiroptera; family Pteropodidae; genus Pteropus; species Pteropus vampyrus. Next base: position 2,205,932 of record NW_011888855.1, read on the forward strand.
TGCTGTCCCCCTCCCGTCTAGTAGCCCTCAAAATATTCTCTTTATCTATGAGTTTATTTCTGCTTTTGTTATTGTTGT
>NW_011888855.1:2206590-2207156 GCF_000151845.1 Pteropus vampyrus
AGCCCTTAACTAAGCAAATAATTTTCCATCTATTATTTCAGTTCCATCTATATTATTAAAATAAACTCTGTGAGAGTGTGATATTAGAACTACTGTCCATAAAAAAAAAATTTAAAACATGTCACTGCTGTTTAAAAACCTTATTCAGTAGAAGATCAACATCCATAACAAAGAATGGATTTTTTTTTCTTGGCTTTATTGAAATGTAATAGACAATTAGTTGCTCGTATCTGCATTGTACAATTCAGTGAGTCTTTTTTTTTTTCAATTATACTTGGGATACAATAATATACCAGTTTCAGTTGTACAGCATAGTGATCAGAGATCCACATAACTCACCAAGTGATCACCCCACTAAATCTAGTACCCCTTTTCCCCCTTACATGTTTATTTCAGCATTATTAACCATCTTCTCTATGCTATACTTTACATCTCCATGTCTATTCTGCAACTATCCACTTTTACTTTTTGATCCCTTTTCCTTTTTTTGCTGTCCCCCTCCCGTCTAGTAGCCCTCAAAATATTCTCTTTATCTATGAGTTTATTTCTGCTTTTGTTATTGTTGT
>NW_011888855.1:2208396-2210360 GCF_000151845.1 Pteropus vampyrus
ACTTTTTAATCCCTTTTCCTTTTTTTGCTGTCCCCCTCCCGTCTAGTAGCCCTCAAAATATTCTCTTTATCTATGAGTTTATTTCTGCTTTTGTTATTGTTGTTTATTTTCTTCTTTAGATTCCACATGTACGCGAAATCATGCAATATTTCGTTTTTTTCTATCCAACCCATTTCATTCAGCGCTATAATACCCTCTTGGTCCATCAAGGCAATATCTTTTTCCATCCCCTTCCTTTTAGTTTGTGTGTTTCTTTTAATCTGAAGTGAGTCTCTTGTAGGCAGCATATGTAGGGATCTTGTTTTCTTATCCATTCAGCCACTCTTATCTTTCGGTTGGAGCACTTAATTCTTTTCCACTTGAGGTACATGTTGATAGGAATGTAGTTATCACCCTTCTTTATTCATGTTTTTGATACATGTTTTTTCTTCTTAAAGAAGGCCCTCCAACATTTCCTGTAATACTGGCTTGGTGTTAATAAATTCCTTTAGCTTATTTTTGTCTGGGAAGCTCTTTATCTGTCCTTCGACTCCAGATGATAGCTTTGCTGGAAAAGTACTCTTGGCTGTAGATCCTGGGTTTTCATCACATCGAATATTTTGTGCCAAGCCCTTTTGTCCTGCATAGCTTCTTTTGAGAAATCAGCTGCCAGTCTTATGGGTGCTCCCTTATAGGTAACTAACTGCTTTTCTCTTGCTGCTTTTAGGAGTCTCTCTTTGTATTTAACTTTTGACATTTTAATTATGATGTGTCCTGGTGTGGACCTCTTTGGGTTCCTCTTTCTTGAGACTCTCTGAGCTTCCTAGGGTTGTATGTCTATTTCCTTCACCAGGTGAGGGAAGTTTTTTGTCATGATTTCTTCAAATAGCTCTTTAACGTCTTATTTTCCAATGTCGTATTCAAGTGTTTTTACGTTTAATTGTGTCCCATAAGTTATTATTATAACGTTGGCTTCTTTTTTTTTGCCATTCTGATTGCATGTCCATGGCTTCCGCATCCTCTGGTTCAATCCTTTTCTTTATCCACTCTGTTGATTCCATCTAATATGATCTTCATCTCAGATAATGTATTCTTCATTTCTGGCTGATTTCCTTTTATAATTTCCATTTCCATTTTTGTGTGTTTTTTTTCTCTTTGTTAAAGTTCTCACTGAATTCATCTACACTTCTCCTAAGTTCATTGAGCATCTTTATAACCATTATTCTGAACTCTGCATCTGTTAGATTGCTTGACTCCATTATTCCTGAATCTCTGTTCTGTTCTTGCATATGATTTCTGCTTCTTTGTCTTCCCATTTTGGCTGCCTTTTTGTGTCTGTTTCTATGTACTCATCAAAGCTCCTATGTCTCCCAGTCTTATTAGCAAGGCTTTGTGTAGTATTGTCCAGTGGCAGAGTACTGACAGGTGTTCAGTTGCAGGCCAAATTTAGCCCCAGCCTGTGCCCCTCCAGGGCCACCTGTTAAGATTCAGCAAGCAATCTACAGATGCTATGCTTACAGTTGCCTCAAGAAACCACACCAGACACTGAGGCCAGCTGCCACCAGTGTGAATCTTGGCATTGCTCAGCAAGGAGCACTGGACTTGCTGAAGACATACATGGATGTGGCATGGGCGGGACCGCGAGCTGGGGGAGGTAGAGTTTCAGAGAATCCTCTGGGTGGAGTGACCTCTTATCCAGTTTGATGACATCTCAGCTATGGCGGTGCTGAGTCCACACACTGGGAGGGGATAGGGCTCAACAGAGGAACAATGGATACCACTGGCACTTCTGCCTGGGAGTGAACTTCACCTCCAGCCCTCACTCTGACAACTCGGTGTCTCCCTGTAAATCCCTGGTGCCCCCGGAGCAGCCTACCCAGAGCTGGTGCTCAGAATGAGCAGGTCTGTCACCACGAAAGTCCACCTGAGGACACGGCCCATTTAAGAGGAATGTCCACAGCTGCCACTTGCACTACCACAACCTC
>NW_011888855.1:2210410-2212275 GCF_000151845.1 Pteropus vampyrus
GGTGTCTCCCTGTAAATCCCTGGTGCCCCCGGAGCAGCCTACCCAGAGCTGGTGCTCAGAATGAGCAGGTCTGTCACCACGAAAGTCCACCTGAGGACACGGCCCATTTAAGAGGAATGTCCACAGCTGCCACTTGCACTACCACAACCTCCGTCCACCTCAGATGCTCCGGACCGGACAGCCTCGCATCCTTGCCTGATCCTACCTTCTACTGTTGCAGGGTGTTTTCTTCTTTCTCTCCCTAGTTGTAGTGCTTCTGTTTGTCTAGATCCCAGGTGACTTTTCTTGCTGTTTGCTCCATGTTTCTGTCACAACTTTGATGTGGTCTCAAGAGGAATGAACAAAGCCTCTCATCTATGCCATTGTTTCCCATCCCAAAAAAGGGATTTAAACTATCTATGAGAAATGCTCCAACAAAGCTATCTGGAAGGCACTGTGGAAATACCTGGGAAGGAGAAGTAATTGTTACTTTAAGGAATCTTGTCAGCCCCCTTTGAGGAGATAGCAGGTAGGGCTAGACAAGTAACTATGGGGGATGAAGAAAGAGTGTAGAGCAAATTTGTGACGAGAATATCTTAAAGCAGGGCACACTCTGAGAACAAAATGTAGATGGCTCTGGGGCTCTTTCTTCTCCTGCAGTCCAGTTTATCTTCTTCCTTTGCAGTATCATAATTCAGCACACTGTGAAGCAGCTATACTGCATTTTGCCACACCACTATCTGTGCTCATGTTTCACAGAAAGAGATTGTCTCGGGGCTGCCCGAGTCAGAAGCTCTTGGCATTTTGTCTGGTTTTCAGGATGACCCTAAGAATCCAATTTTTTCTGCTTGGTTGCTGTTTCTCCTTGATATTTTCAAAGTTCTCTGGTGCCAGAGTTTGGGCACCAGATTGTTTGCCTCTAAAAAGCAGCTTGAAGATGTGGCTCACATAGTGTATGACGTAGCAAATGTTTTCACAGCTCATGCGGTCTTATAGAACTTGTTCTGAGAGCTTCTACATCTCAGTTTTATGACTAAATGCATTTGAAAAACATAAATCAATTCTATAACATTTGTTTTTTTAAAATCTGACAAGAATAATGGGATCTTTCTCCATTCTAGGGGAGAAAAAGAACAAAGAGGATATTCATCACACGATTTGAAAGAAAGATGACTGGTAGGTTAATTCATTTCCTTTCACTAAGAAATTTGGACTTTGTTGCTAAAATATTCTATATGGAACATGATTCACACAAATTACTTAGCGAACCATTGATTTGACTATAGAACTTATTTTAAAATAACTTTTCATTTTTCATTTTTTATATTGTTGATTCAATACTGTTAGGGAAACAAGTAAACTATATAGTTCATCACTTGTACTGTGAAAATTATATAAAAAGGAAGAAGTACACATCAAAGCACATGTGCAGCGTTTAAAAAGTAACCCCCTAAAATTCTTTTACCTTGTGAAAATTTTCAAAAAATCCACCTACAAGCATCAGTTTTAAATATTAATAGATGTATAGATAATGTTAAGTTTGGGATAAATGCATATGTTTATTTTGTGTTCATGTATATCTCTGGATCAGTGAGTGCTTCCTCCTGCTTTTTTGTGGTTAATTTTCATATTTTTATTATGTCGGGAGGTCTCACAGGACCTTTTTGAGTGATAGGCACTCAAGAAATGTTGACTGCTAGCAGCAGTATTATAACACAAGAGTTCATCTATAACAATAGATGAACTTTCAATAAGTCATTACAAGCCTATTGCAAACACCAAGTTTTCTGACAAAATTATCATTCCATTACCATGAGTGATAAGTATGTTCCATGCTTATTTTCTTTCTGTTCTGAAAACAATCCAGATATAATGCTTTCAAGGTT
>NW_011888855.1:2213371-2241209 GCF_000151845.1 Pteropus vampyrus
ATATGTTCTTATTGACCCTTATTTACCTTGTAAATTTCTAATTAGATATACAGTCTTGGCCACATTCAAGTTACAGCTTGGAGGGGGAGGGGGGCGAAGGGCAGGACTATACCAAGTGGCGTGTACTTCATCATCATTCCATGTGAACATCCATGCCTGCCCGATGATAACAGCCACTACTTAATATTGCCTAGACTCATATATGATCTTAGGATAATTAGTCTAGACAACAAAATAGAAAAATATTCCAAGAGTACTTAATAATTACATAGGTCCTGCATAATTACTGTTCATTCCACCTAGGATGCTCCATTTCTACCTGGCACCAAAGGTGGAAATTGTCACATTTTTTTTTCAATCAATTCAAACTCAGGTATATTAAGGTAATCCTTTTTTCTTGAGTATATTATCACTTTAAAATGAAATTCTTAAGGATAAAAACACCCAGTCATATATGAAATTATACTTTTGTTGCAGTAGGGACAAGGAAAAGCATTTCCGAGTCTATGGCAATGCCATCCTGAACGTTCCTGATCTTGTCTGATCTTGGAAGATAAGCAAGACCTGGTTAGTACTTGGACGGGAGACCACCTAGGAATACCAGGTGCTGTAGGCATTAAAAAAAAAAAAGTATTTTCGAGCACAGCCTTGCTTTGGTGCCCCTTCTGATAACACCTCATAAACAGCCATTCAGGAGACTTTCTTATTTATTTGTAAGAATACTTTAGTTACTAATGATGTTAATCACTTCTGTGTATTGTATATTTTATAAATATTTCCCCAATGTCTATTGTTTTATTTTTTAGGGTGATTTTGGCCTTTAGAAGCTTTCAGTTTTGATATTGCTATCAATAATATTCTTTGAAACTTTCCTGGTTTTTCTTCCTTAATAACACCTGAGGATTGGTAATTGTTTAGAGAGTGAGGTTTTCTAAATCATGCTTAGTTTCTATAAGCAACTTTGACATATCTTAAAAATGTATCAGTGTATGGAGTAGTACTAAGCCGATAATTTTAGTTTTTCTATTCCTGAAGCGATACTAAAGTACCTGATTCATTAACTTAATGAGAATACATTAATCACTTGGAGAAAATGGCCAGCACTAAAAGCAAAAGTTCAAAGAGGAAATAGCACACTGATGTCAGATAGGTTTCATTGTGAGTGCTGGCTTAGATCTGTTGGTAGTGAGACCTGAAATAGAATGGCATGAATATTTTTAACTGTTTATCTGAATTTAGGGAGAAACAAAACTCTGATTAATTAATAACATCAACAGTAGTAATAAGAGAAGGGAGTGATGGTACACTTGCCATTTATTTGCTGATCCTTTCCAAAACCAATTCTTTATCAAGTTCTATCTTAATCATTTAAGTCATTTCCTAGAATTACCACCATATGCTAGCTGTATTGAAGAATGCAAGAAAGTATGGCGGTAGCTTTATTCATCTTGATAATAAATTAACCTTGAAAAAATGTATGCAAAGTCTATATGCCAAATATTATGGCTTGATGCCTTTTAAAAATTTATATGGGAAGTATTTGGTACATTGTAGTAATACTCGATAGCCAACATAGAGTTGAGAGAATTCTTAAGGAGAAAATATTCAGGTCATTATCTGGGTACATCTTGAAAAAATTAAGTCCATTCCATTATAATGAATGCACAGGAATCTTAATCACTGGGCTATATCTCATACAAATGTTGAAAAAGCTCTCAAACTAAATGTCATTAAAATAGTCAGACCTCAGAAAATTGGAGGACTGGCCCAACATTCAAAGTAAGCCTATTAACTGGTTCCTCAGAATTAGAAGCCTACCAATCTGAGTTCTGTTAATATTTATCAGCCATGTTTCCCGCCTCTTCACACTGTATATCTTCATCTTCGGTTTATGTTCCCCTTACCAAACCAACAACGTGCTCTTTCTTATCGAGGTCTTTTGGGCTTGTGCTTACACATGGATTCTGTTGACTCTTGTCCACTGCAACCTATTGGTCTCTTTTTTCTCTGATCTTTCACTTCCTGTTCCCACTACAAAGCAAATGACCTCTGACTATTTATTGACAGTTCAGATTACCAAGAGAACGGAAGTTTCTAATTTTCATGCAGCTATTTTTCAGGCTATTGATTGACTGTTCTTGAAGGCCAATTAAAATGTAGTCATGTTTAACTGGAGTGATGGCACCCTTACAACACTGTCAGGTTGAATTACATAAAAGGAAATTCTGAGGCTCGGGGTAATGTACATTTACCTTTCAGAACACTGAATTCTATTATGAAATGTGAATAGGTCTATAATTTGTGAAACACAGATGAGTAAAATTCTATGTTTTAGGTATAAATAAATAGTAAACAAAGAGTTAGACTTAGGCAGGATTCACAGGCTATGTTTGATAATTATAAGTACTTAGTAGCATAGTTATCTTAAACATCAAAAGGAATTGGGAATATTCTATTATATCTGTGGGTGGACGTTTGGGTTGTTTCCATATCTTGGCTATTGTGAATAATTAGTGCAGATCTTTGTTTGGGATCTTAATTTTAATTCCTTTGGATAAATACCCAAAAGTAGTATTGCTGGATCATATTGTAGTTCTATTTTTATTTTTTGAGGAACTCCCATACTGTTTTCCATAGTGGCTGCACCAATTTACAATCCCACTGACAGCATATGAGGGCTCCCAGTTCTTCACATCCTCGCTAACAATTGATATCTACTTGCCACAACATGGATGAAACTGAAGACATTATGCTAAGTGAAATAAGTCAGTCACAGGAGAAATACCGCATGATTCCACCTATATGAGGTACTTAAAATAGTCAAACTCATAGAAGCAGAGTGTAGAATGGTAGGAGAGGGGTAACAGGGAAATTCAATGAATGCCAAATTTTAGTTATGCAGGATGAGTAAGTTCTAGAGATCTGCTCTATCACATAATCCTAATAGGAGACAATACTGTATTGTACACTTAAAAATCTGTTAAGAGGGTGAATGTCATGTTAAGTATTCTCATAACAATGACAACAAAAGAAGTATGAGAAAATTTTTAAGGATAATTTTAAGGGCCTATTATCTTGATTGTAGTGATGGTTTCATGGGTATATGCATATGTCCAAACTCATTAAATTGTATGCATTAAATACGTGCAGTCCGTATAGCAATTATATCTCAATAAAGAAAAAGAAAAGGGAAAAAAAGGAATGAACAAATCAAAAGATACCTAACAGTCATGAAATATATGAAGCTCTTACTATTTGTGAGTACCTAATTTGGTCACCTGTGGGTGACACTCATTCTGGCCTATATCTCCTCTGCCCAAGAAAAACAAGTAGAATCCAAATCTGTTCAGGAAGCTAACTGGCAAGATACAGCTCTGACCAGGTATACTTGTCCCTGCGACTTTCTAATCAAAGAAGTTTGTGTCGTTGGTCAAGGATGCCTTTCATCTGTGGGACTTCTCGCTCAAATTTAATCTTTGACATCAGTAACCACATTGATCAGTGAGGAACACAGAGGTAGAAGAGAGAAAGACAGGTTATATGAATATGGCATACCCCAGGATCAGGTAGCATAGTCCCTTCATCCCAATTGTGCACGATCCTACATGTGTTAACTTGTCTGTCTCTTTCCTTTTGCTTCTTATTGTGTGTTCTAAATATGACTTGAGCATTTTAATTTGGTCTGTGAGCCTTTCTGTTCTGTGAGCTCTGGGATAACTTTTTTATTTTTGTACTTGGAGGCTATTATTGTATCAAAGTAATTTCCCACGTGACATTCGACTTGCCTACAATTCATAAGTAAAACATCTTTACTTTAGGGGTTTGTTGCTTAATATTAACTAAATAAAGTACAATAGTCAGAAGAAATAAATTATTAGTCTACTCAAAACCAGGGCATAATCTGGCTACAGATGCCTGCACAGAAGATACTACTCTAATTTTCCTACAATTTAACAACTCATTGACAACTCATCATAACTTGAAAGGAATATATCTAGGATGTGAGCAGTACCAGGGAACAAAATCAAGTTGCATGAGAAGTAGCTCTAATCTTTATGGAACCCACCACTATTGTGCCAGCATCTCTCCTTCATGTCATGCCTAAGGTTGTTTGGGGACTGACTTAGTATCTAGATGCAAAATAGATGGTGGCTGAATTACCACCTAACTCAGAGGTGTCCTGAGACAGTGGAGACATAGAGAAAACCCTCCTACTTAGCAGTTTCAGATAATGAATCTGATCATCCACACTGTGTTAAAAGAGGCCTAAAGTTAGAATATATTAGGACTAATTGGCAGTGATCAAGGCTTTGGGTGGTTGACAGGGGCCTAGAAGGAAAGAAAGGAAAAAATTGGAAAGAAGGAGTATCGAGAGATATGAGGTAGAAGCTTGCGAATGGCCACATGAGAGTGGGCGTGGGCTGTGAATATTGTTGTATTGTACAGTAGTGCCCACAAGAGAACATCCCTCATAGAAGAGGCAAGAATTAAGATGACCTAGCCAGGGACATAAGCCAGGCTCTCTCATTGGCCACCCCAGTGCTGCTACATGTGAATAAAGTGGCCCTGATGGATGAGGTGGAGGCTATCTATGTGCCCAACAGCATTTGTTCCTACTAGCTGATCTACCTAACAAATGTCGAAAGTCCAAAGAACCAACAATAAAGACCAATATTGAACTTCCATTTGGCAGCTTTCTTTGAGGAGACCAACTGGTTCATTGGTGCCATATTTGTCACTGTTGGGGCCGATCAGAGTTCGGTGTCACCCCAACAGCAGGCATTAGGGAGAGGGATAACAACAGCGCAGAAGCGTAGTTAGCATTTTCCCTTGGTTCTTCATCAAATGACACAGTAAAGAATAACAGGTCATTGAGATTTAATAGTTTTATTATAGTATATTTTAGAAAGACGAAGAATGCCCCAAGAAGGCACATGGTCCCAGTGCTGTAATGAACACAAAAAGGCCACAAAAAAGAGAGTGAGAGAGAGTCCAGAAGGGCAAAAAGGGCCCAGAAGTGGGAATGTCTGCCTTATATTTGGGCCATGATGGGTGATTCCAAAGGCATTCCTAGGCAATTGGCAAGTGAGGTCATTTTGACTGACACGTGGCTGCTCTATAATTCTGCCTAGTATGCATTACATACCCAGAATTCAGTCTCATAATTTGATTCATGAACTTCCAGGCATAAACATAGTTTTAATAATGAAGCTTAAATTGTAGGAAAATTAGAGTAGTACCTTCTGTGCAGGCATCTGTAGCCAGATTATGCCAGCTAAGACTATGACTCTCCTGTCCTTTGTCTCTGGGGATGCAGGAGGGATTCTCTAACTACCAATAGAGTGTTCTTTGGGCAACCTCTAGGCTGAGCCATTATTCCTTTGTTCCCCCTGTCGCTCATGTCTGACCAGCTACCTAACATGTTGATGACATTTGACCTCTTTTATTCTAGAAAGGCCAGCAATTTGTTTCCAAAAGAACACATAAATATTCAGAGCTCGGATTTGCCTTTCCTGTATATAGGGTCTCAGCGAGCACTACTGTTTGACATTTTATGGAGTAATGAATCCACTGGCATGGAATCTCACATTGTATTCTATCAAACCAAGTGACCAGCTTTATAGCAAAGAAGACGTTTGCTTACATGGGGCATACATTATATAATCTTGTAAGGATTGCTTGCAAGAATTGCTAGAGGCCAGGTGTAGGCTAGCATCAGAATGTATATATAGCTCCAGGAGGCTGCTACTTTTTTTCTCCCTAAACCCCAGCAGGAGTTCCAGGAAAGACTAAGGGAACTCTAGATCTTTCCCCAATAATATCAAATGGAGGGAGGAACAATAACTGGTGTCAGAAATTCCCACCAGTTCCATGTCTTACAAAACGAAAGCTTAATTTGCAAGAGAAAGAGCAAGAACTGTCATACTTTACACTAGGAGAAAAGAAAAGGAAAAAAAAAAAAAGCTCTACCTGGGGGCAGGGCAGGGCAGGGCAGGGCAGGGCAGGGCAGGGCAGGAATACTTGCTAGGGACAGGGGCAATTTAAAAAAAAAAGAAATAATATTTGTATTTTTCAGTTACAGTTAACATACAATATTATGTTAGTTTTGGGTGTACAACATAGAGATTAGACATTTATGTAACTTACAGAGTGATCCCCGTGATAAGTCTAGTACCCATCTGACTCTTTACATAGTTATTACAGTGACTATATTCCCTATGCTGCATGAACAGAGGCAATTGAGAAGGCCATATTCCACAAGTTCATAGAGGCTGCTAAGACTGAGACTTAATCGAAACATCAGAGAAGGCCTGTCTTTCCCTGCTTCCCACCAGTAAGGCAACAAACATCCAGCGAAAATAACTAGAATACAACTGGGATTGCTGCGGGAGACAGATTCTCCTCCTTGGGGCTTGGACATAGAGAGTACTCTCTGGTGAACTAGCTCACACCTAAATATGAGGTATCACTGTAAAATACGAAGCTTCTGGGATGCTGAGGGTAACCATAGCAACGCCAAACTTTCAACTCAACCCCTCGTTAGACTAGATTAACACAAACCCCCACATTAAAGTTGTAGAGGGAAAAAAAGCTATGCTCATCTTCAAACATAAGGTAAAACTTGTCTCAGAACCTTACAACATGTCTGGCTTCCAACAAAAATAACAAGGCATTTGAAAAGCCAAGAACAGATACAGTCTGAATATACAAAGTAATTACCAGAACCAGCCTCAGATATGACCCAGATGCTGGAACTGACAGAGAATTTAAAATAACTATGAATAATATGCTAAAGGCTCTAATAGAAAAATTAGACAACATGCAAGAATGGGTAGGTGATTTTAGCATAGAGCAGGAAACTGTAGGAAAAAAATCAAATGGAAATACTAGTAATCAAAAACGCGGTAACAGGTTTTCTATATGCTTCATTTTCAGATTTCTGAAAATGAAATTCAGTTGTTATTTAACTCCTTACTTTATACTTCTACCTATACAAGAACTCAGACTGATTTGACCCATCAAGTGTTTTAACCTCACCCGTATTTCTTTTGGATTGCTTGGTAATAAAATGAATAAAAACAAGCTAATCCAATAGAAAGTTGTTTTATTGACTCAACTGTGTGTGTAAATATATCTTTAAACTGATTTGATCAAATTTAGTAAAAACAACCAAATTAATTTCTACATAAAGTCACTAATTATCAATGGATGGGTTCAGATGTAAATATGGAAAAGGGCTTTGTGTCTGAAAGAATACTGCTTGTTCTAGAAATTTCTGCATATCAGACAAGCATGCAACCTTTCAGGCAGCAACAATTTTATATTTCAGCTTAGACTCAACTTCCCGGAGAATTCCATTCAGTTAAATTATTCTGTGGAAACACAACACCGTGTGTGATGTAAAACAGCCCCTAACAATTTACTAAATTGCTTTTTCATTAAGCTGTATTTTTAAAAGTTAAAATGACTAGTTTAAGCATTTCTTCTCAGCATAATACACATACGACAAGATCAAGAAAATCTTGGATGACAATCCAATTAGTGTTCTGTTGAATAGTGCTATTAAAAAAATAATAATCATACATATTCTACACACATGTACTGCTGTTAATAGTACTATTTGTTATTTGTTGAGTGCTGACAGTGAGCAGACGCAGCCCTTGCCCTGGGGGCTTATAATAGAACCTAGACAGCCCAGAAAATCTGAATAAACTATGCCAGTAGGTGTGAGGCTTTGGGGCTTATGTCCATCTATAAATTTCTCTTCCTTTTCTCTTACAAGATTCTGAATATAAAGTAAATACATTACTGTAATATTTTTTCAGATTTCATGTAATTCTCATTAAACAAGTCACAGGTTAATTTATAATATATGGAGTCTTTTAATATCATTTAAGTCGAGAATACTATAAGTCCATGAAAGCTTTTCACAGAGAATGTGAAATTAAATCCATAGATATTTGTAATACAAATATTTTAATTACTAAAATTATTTTTTTCTCATTTGTGAGAAAAGGAGTCGTTTTAGTTGGATAACAAAAAGAAGAAAAAGAAGTAAGACCTGTTAACTACACACTATTTATTCACAGCTGTTTGATGTCATTATCTTACCTAACAATTTTTCTGTATTGTAGTTGAGCCTTTATAGTCGGATTTTGTTCAAAAGCAAGGTTTCCTTAAGAAATTTATAAAAAAAGCGTTTGAAGTAATCTCAAATATATATGTATGTCTTATATATATACACACATTTAAGTAAATCTTTTATTTAAGCATATAAATATAGTATAGAATTACACATTGAACATTTGGAAATCGTGAGTTTAATGTGATATAAATTAACTGTTTAGATCAACAGAAATACATTGTTGCCTTCCTAGACGGGAACACCACCATTTTTCACAAAGCAGTTTAAAACAAAAATCAAGATCTAGCACATACATGTATGCTTCTGAGATGGAAAACCAGTTTATAATCTATCTTGAATTTTTATGAGTTTATTTATCCTGAGATAACATTTGAAAGGCTTTCCAGAAACAGGAAGACATAAGTTTCTGGTTCTAATTTAAATAGTCATATGATATGTGACCTTAATGTAGTAAGAGGTATTCCGGCCAGGGTAGTTTCTTCTACGGATCAAGCGTATTTTTGTTAAATTGAAAAAATTTAAAACAAATGTCTCCCAAGCTGAAAAAAAAACCTCAAGGGCATCATCAGTCATAGGTTTAAAACACAGGCCCAAATAATTAGCAGCTAAATCATAGTAGAAAAAAATAAGAGCTTTTCCTGAACAATTTGTGGCATTATTTAAAGTCTTCTCTCAGAAGGCAATTGTTCTAGAATGACTGATTTTCTCTGTGCACTTTCGCTCAATAAACATTAATGAGTCAATTATATAAAAGTAGAAATAAAAACAGAGAAGTATTGAGTACTTTAAATTGTAATTTTTTTCCTTCAAAAATTCTTTAGTAGATTTTTAAAAAAGTTACAGAGAGTTAAATGACAGAACAGAAAACATTCTGAAAAGGTTCTCTTTCTCTGTAGCTCTCCCTATTACACCAAACATACATTCACACTCTGATATAGTTCAAGTTTGTTCTATATTCTGCCATTCCTCTCTGTATATTCATAGAAATATACTCACCTGCTGTATATCAGAGGAAATACTATACACGTTACAATATAACTTACTTTTTAAAAGTTTTATAATACAGAGTATACCTTTTTGCATATCAGTAGAAAAAAGGTCAATGCTTTAAAAAAGTAATCAAGCATTTTCCATAGTAAGGTGTGTTGTAAATTATTCAATCATTTGCCTAATGATGGACATCGAGGCTTTCCTGCAGTTCGGTGTCCCTGTAAACAGTGGTGCCATAAACATCCTTAGGTGCCTGGCTTCTCTCTCTCCAGGACCAATTTCTTCAAGTGGGATTGATGGGTCAACGGAATGTGTTGTTTTAAATTTTGCCGAAGATATCTGGTTTCATTTCCAAAGAGGATTTAGCACACATTTTCAGAAACAAGGTTAAGACTGTTCCCATCTCTCACACTTCACCTGCATTATCACTCTTTTTTATTTGGGGGGAGAGGAATTAAAAAAATTTAAACAGGATCTTTTTTGTAATAATCTGCATTAGTTTCCACTTTTCATATGATTGTTTCCCATTTGCATTTCCTCTCCACTCAATGACTTACTCTATCCCTTACCCATTTGTCTTTCTGACTGCTGGTCTTCTTTTAAAACTAATTTGTATGAGCTCTTTTTATATTATGAATATTAACCCTTTGTCTGTCCTATGTGTTTTTTGACTTTTTAAAATATATTTTATAATACACACATTTTAAAAAAATGAAGCCAAATGTCTTTCTTTTTCTTTATGACTTTTAGCTTTCTGTATTACTTTAAAAGGCTTCAGCCTAAGATTATTCAAATATTCCTCTATAAGGTAATGATATTTTTGCCGCTGGTGTATTAGAGAATCAGTAGTTGTAGAGGCCCAATCAAGTTTATCGAAGGAAGTAGCCACTGATGCTTTTTAGTTATACTCTCACTGATAATGAATATGTGAAGAAGGGGCTGGCTGATGTTCTCAGAGAGGGCTGGTTTGTATAATCTGGGAATGAGCCCCTCTTTCACAGAGGGGGCCTTTGGAGGAGCAGTCACATGGGACACAGTATCTTCTACTTTGGGAAGTTTTTGAACTTCCACTTCAAGAAGTTCACACGCATAATTCTTACACAGGCTGATTAATTCCTTTAATCAGATTCCTTCCAAGTTTCTTACCACCTTGGCAAACCATTAACCACCTTTCATTGATCAGTATAGAAACTTACTTCATGCCATGCCTCTTTCCCACAGTGGACGAAAAAGATGTACTGCTTGAAATTTGGCCCGCTCTCCTTCAGGACAGCTCCAGAGTGGGCTGCGATATTACAAGGGTCCACTCGTGGTTGGTGCCAGCAAATTGCACAGAGAAACCTATGAACCAGGCTGCAGTTATTCTTTTTTAGCTGTCAGCTGGTCTTAGAAAATTTCCCATAAAAATGTAGATAAGATTTGTGGGAGGGACTTCACTGAGATAAGGGCAAGCAGGCTTGTATTTGGAGAGAACAGTGTATGAAAACTGGGGCCTTCGAGACCTGCTTAGATGTCATCCCGTTGCAAGTTCTTTTTGGTGAGAGTGTTTCTGGACAAGTGTAACTAGATCCCTTTCTCTCTCTCGCCCTCCCATCTTTCCTTGTTCCTTCCGTCCATCCTTCCTTTTTCCTTTCCTCCATCTATTAGCAAATATTTCCTGAACAATGGTTCTATATCAGGTATTATTCCGGAATCTGGGCAAGAGTGGCGAGCAAGACAGGCCAGCCCCTTCCTTTATGGTGTTGATATTCTATTCTAGTAGAATAGGACAGTGCTTGATTGATGACAGGAAGCTAAGTTTACATAGTTGTCTGCTAGTCCATAATCAGGTATTCAGTCTCAATCATGGCTGAATAGAAAGCCAAGCGCTTCTGTAAATAAGGGGATAGTTTTTTTGCAGAAGAGGGCACGGCAATGCTCCAGAATTTATAGGGTCTCCATTTTGATTTTCTAATCATGGTTTGTCACTGATGAAACAGTGTATGAAAACAGATGAGAGAATGCACACTCGCCTGATGTCCCCTTGATTCCCGTTCCTTTCTAGCAGAGCCGTTTGCACTCCAACAAGACCAAACGGAGAAACTTTGGTGTCTCAGAACCATATTCACCATTTGTCATACTTTGAATTACTAGTAAATAGGTCGAAAAGGCTAACTCAAATGATGTGTATGTTTTCTCCAGAACCCAAAGAACCCACAGAATGTTTTTCTTACTGGTAGGGGTGCAAAGTACAACAAAATATTTCTTTTCTTTGAAAGGGGGATTCTGACCTGCCCCCAAATCACTGGACTCCTAGATACTTCGCTAAGGTGGTAGGCCCTTAATCTCCCAGCCTTTAATATATGTGCTTTTCCTCATGTTTGGCTGCATCATGCTCTCTGTGTTCTATCAGCATTATTATTAATTTAAGGGACAACTGTTGTGTTCCTTGGGGAATGGAAATTTTAATATTCCTGTAGACTAAATTATAGAAAATGTTAGAGAGTAGATATCATCTAGAAGGAATTTGTACTCTGATCTTTTTCAGGTAAAAAATTGTTTCCATTGCTTTACATTTATAGAGATAAAAGAAAAAATATCACCAAATCGACAGCTGCCTATTAATTGTCGGAAGCTATATTTATTTACCCAAGTAAAAAGACCAATCTAGAATAGCAGCTAAAATAGATTAAATAGATTAAATAGAAGCTAAAATAGATTAAAATTAAACAATCATTTATTATTTTCCAGGGCCTGTCACCTGCACTGGGTAGTTAAAAAGTAATATTAAAAAATGTCACCACCCTCGCATCTTCTAAGAGGCACTAAATACTGTAGTTTCATGGTAATCCAGGATTACTTTGATTTATAATTTTGGCTTAGAGGAAGAGCTCAGTGGTTTCCATTTGGTGTCTTATTGCAATAGCCCTTACCCAATGTGTCGGGAAAACCGTGCGGGATAACTGCCAGTTCTCAGTATTCCTCTTTCTAGTATATATTTAGCAAGTGGAGAAAAAGCACAGCATGTGACAGAGATTGCTAGATTTTCATTAAAACCTTGATAAAATGTTAAGCTATATATTCTGCCATCCTTGCATACAGAGATGATCCCATTATCAGATTTTGTTCAAAAAAATGTGAACAGGCACGATGTCCCACTTCTAAACTTGCCTGGCCTTCCCCGCCCATAGGCTGGGTGCAGACAAGGTTCTGGGATGTGGAAGAGCCCTCAGAAGGAAGGAGCCTGGGTCCTAAAGTAGCAGATACACCTGCCTCAACTATTACATAAGTGAGAAATAGATTTTTATTGTGTTTCAGCTATTGTAAACTTGGGAGTACATTTGTTACCATAGTCTTATAAATACAGTGCGGATTCAGGATTTTTACTGGGCCTTTCACAAATATACTGAAATAAAATTCATTTCTAACTTTCAGAAGCCCCCACTGTAACATGTGAATTGCAATGGCTGTTGAGTCCTCAGGTATTAGTCTTTACTTAGAGTTAGCATCCAACAGCAAGACTCAAAAGATCTGGGAATAGTCTATTCTACAAAGCAGTTAATAAGTAGTTAAATGTTCGTTTCTGGCAAGAAAAAGAGAAGATTGGCTTATAGACAATGTTATCAGGTCTTCTCGGGGGTGTCCAGGCTTTCCTTTATTCAAGGGACTGGGAGGCTATGTACTGAGCCAGGACTAGAAATTTGATAAGAAGCATCTGGGTGCATGGCTGGTGGCAGCAATTACTTAGCTGGGGGATCTTGGAGTACATATACTCATTGATGTCTGAAATGGAAGCATTGGGGGTGTCGTGTATTCCGAAGTCTTTCTTTAAAATAGATTTATTGAGATATAATTTATACACAATAGATTTCACCAATGTTAAGTGCATAATTTGAATGAGTTTTGAAAAATACAGTTATGTAACAAGTACTATAATCATGATCTAGAATATTTTCACCACCCAGGAAAACTCCCTCATATCCTTTCGCCCTCTGGGCCCCTAGGCCAGCTCCTGGCACTGATCTTTCTATCATTTAGTTTTGCCTTTTCTAGACTTTCATACAAATGGAAACATTATTCGCTTAAAATAATGCTTTTGAGATTCATCCATGTTGTCGCATGTATCAGTAGTAGTTTGTTTTCTTTTATTGTTGAGTGAAATTCTACTACAAGGAAAGAGCGAAATTTGTTTATCTATTCACCAGTTGATGGACATATGGTGAATGGATAAACATTCCGGTTTGGAGCAATTATGAATAAAGCTGGTGCAAAAATTCCAGTAGTATTTTGTATACACATGTATCCATTTCTCTTGGTGAATATATCTAGGAACTGGGTTTGCTGGGTTGTATGATAAATGTATATTTAGGAAACATAAGAAGCTGTCCATTTTCCCCCCAAAGCGGCTGTATTTTGCATTCACTTCAGTAATGCATGAGAGTTCCAATTATTCCACATCCTTGCAAACATTTGGTATTGTGGATATTTAAAATTTCCTCCTTTCTTATGGGTGTGTAGCGTTATCTACCCCTGGTTTTAATTTGCATTTAATGTTTATTTCTCTAGTTACTAATAATGTTGGCTATCTATATATAAAAACATAAATCTTACCTTATCTTACCTCATCTTACAAAATTAGGCCAAAATGGATCAGAAGCCTAAACACAAGAGGAAAACCTTGAAAACTTCTAGAAGAAAATGTCAGAGAAAAGCATTTGAACTTGGGTTATGCAAATATTTCTTAGATAGCAAACCAGAAGACAAACCATAAAGAACAAATTAATAAATTAGATTTTATCAAAATTAAAATTTGCTCTTAGAAGGACATATTAGTAAACAAAAAGACAAGCCACAGACTCAGAGAAAATCTTCTAGTTTACAAAATATAAATCTGCTACCGGCTTCTCTCTCTCTCTCTCTCTCTCTCTCGTTCTCTCAGTTTGTATCGGTTTTGATAAGAAATTCGCTGTCATTCTTGTATTTGTTTCTCTACATAAAGAGTCTTTTTTCTTTTGGCTGATTTTGAGATTTTCTATTTCTCTTTGGTTTTTACCAATTTTATCAAGATATGTGTTGGCATAATTTTAATGCTCTGCTTGCTTATGTGTGTGCGTATATGTTTGTTTGTGTGTGTAGTTTTCATCAAATTTAGATAATTTTCAGCTTTATTAGCCAAATTTAGACAATTTTCAGAACTCCATTTACTCATATGCTGGATCCTTCATTATACCACAACTCACCAGCATCCAAATTATTTCTTCTTTTTTTCTCTTTATACTTCACTTGACATAGTTTCTGTTGCTATGTCTTCAAGTTCACTAATCTTTTTTTTTTTTTTTCCTGAGGTATCTAATCTGTTTTCAATCCCACTTGGTGTGCTTTTCATCTGAAATACTGCATTTTTTATCTCTTGAATATCCAGTTGGGTCTTTTTTAAATCCCTACTCATCAGGTTCATCTTTTTCTCTATCTTCTTGTAAATTTACAGCATATCTACAATAGCTGTTTTAATGATTTTGTTGGCTTATTCTATTACTTCTGTCATGTCTGGATCTATTTTTACTAATTGACTTTTTCTTTTTTTCTCCTGCTTTTTGCATACCTGGAATTTTTTTTGTTGGATGCCAGATAATAAAAATTTTATATCCTTGCTACTTATTATTTTTCATTCCTTTAAATACAGTGGAGTTTGTCCTGATGGGAAATTAAGTTACTTAGCACCAAATGGATCATTTTATGGCTTACTTTTAAGCTTTGTTGGAATGGGTTCAAATCAAGTTTAATTACAGGTCTAATTTAGTCTCACTAAGCGGATAATTTTCTAAGAGCACTATCAAATGCCCCTTGCATTATGAAGTCTTTCCAGTCTAGCTGGTGAGGACACATGACACTTAAAGTATTGTTTGGCCTAATGCTTTCTGCTCTTCCCGTCCTCTCCCCGACTGTGGGTAGTATCTTCGTATGTATGCACGAATCAGGACATAGAAAATTAGTTTAAAGTTTGCTCAGCAAGCATCCAGAGTTCTCTCTTTTACTTGGTAGTTTAACAGTATTTCCACAAATTCTTTGATTATTCCCCCATCAAAGGGTGGAATTTTATTGTCTTCCCTTTGAGTATGTGTGGGACTCAGTGACCAATGTCTGACAGATTATAGTAGCAGTGATGGGATATCACTTCTGTGGTCAGGTAATGAAAATACTGTGGCTTCCTTCTTGGGTACACTCTGTTGCTCCCTCATGGATAACTGCTCTGTAGGAAGCCAGAACCTTCCAGTCCATTCACATCATCAGTGACTATAGACCATGGCTCTGGCAAACAGATTGGTTGAAACCTTGTGAGAAATCTGGAGCCAGAATTACCAAGATAACCTCTTCCTGGATTTCTAACACCAAGAGACTGCGTGAGATAATAAATGGCTATTGTTTTAAGATGCTAAGTTTTGGGGTAATTTGTTATGTAGCGATAGTTAACTAATACATATTTTGGCACCTCAAAGTAAGTGTTGCTACAGCAACAATTTAAATTGTGAAAGTCGCTTTGTATCTGGGCAGTGGGCATTGAGGAGAGTATTAGTGAAAGCCGAAAGTACCTTGAAGAAGCTTTATTATAGGTTTTATTTTGAAATAATTCTATACTCAAAAATTTACAAGTATTTCCTATGAATCCTTCATCCAGTTTTCACCAATGATAAATGTCTTATATAACCATAGTACATTATCAAAACCAGGAAACTGATATTGGTACAATATAAGTAAACTACAAACCTTACTTGGATTTCACCAATTGTGTTTGTGTGTTTTTGTGTAGTTCTATGAAATATTATCATGTATAAATTTGTGTAACTACAATGATTAACACAGAACAGTTCCATTAGTACAATGAAATTCACTTTTCCATTTATTTATAGATACATAGTCCTCTCAAACCAAATCCCTGATATGTTTTTATCATTATATTTCCATATTTATTAAAATATATTTCCATCACTATATTTTAGCATTTCAAGAATAATATGTAAATGGAATCATGCAGCATATAACCTTTGAGATTGACTTTTTCATTTAGCATAATACCTTTGAGATCCATTTGATAGTTCATTTAATGTATGAGAGTTCCAGTTAATTCAACATCCCTGTCAAGACAGAATTGTCAGTGTTTTGTATTTTAGCTATTCTAATAGGCATGTAATAGTATTTAATCATGGTTTTAATTTGCATTTATCTACCAATTAATGATGTTTAATATTGTTTCATGTGCTTATTGGTTCTGCATATATTTTCTTTTCAAGTCTTTTGCCCATTTTCTAGTAGAATTGTTTGTTTTCTTAGTAGTAAGTTCAAATATATTTTTACTGTTCTGAATCTGTCTCTTGTCAGGTATGTTTTCAAATTTCTTCTCTTAGTCTGTGGCCCATTTTTACATTCTCTTAACAGGGTCTTTTTTGGAAAAAAAAAAGCTTTTAATTTCTATGAAGTCCAATCTATCATTTCATTGTTTATGGATTTATTTATTTTTAATACTGTTATGATTTTACAGATTCTGATTTTGGTATCATGTCTAAGAACTTTCTTTTTAACCTTAAGTCACAAAAGCCAAAGATTTTGTTTCATATTTTTTCTAGAAGCTTTATATTTTATAGTCTTACATTTTATATTTAGATCTATGATTCATTTTGAGTTAATTTTTATATAAGCTATGAGATTCATGTTGAGATTCTTTTTTTTTTTGTCTTTGATGTCCAGTTGTTTCAGTCTCATTTGTTGAAAAGACTGTCCTTTCTCCATTGAAATGCTTTTGCACTTTTGTCAAAAACCAGTTAACTGTGCTTGTGTGAAAATATTTCTAGACTCTATTCTATTCCACTTATCTATAGTAATCTCTTGATTACAATAGCTATAAAGTGAATGTTAATATTAGGTAGTGTCGAGTCCTTTATTTTCCTTTGTCAAATTTCTTTTTCATTAATTTAGTTCCTTTCTGTTCCTGTATATATTTAAAAATAAGTTGGTCTATATCTACAAATAATCCTGTTGAGATGTTAATAGGAATTTTTATAAACAAAACAGAATTTAGGGAGATATGTCACCTTTAATATGTCTATTCTTCCAACCCGTGAACCCACTATGCCTTCCCAATTATTTAGGTCTTTAATTTTTATTAATGTTTTGTGTTCTTCAGCAAACATATCCTATACAATTTGATGAAACTTCCACTTGCCTAAATATTTCATTGTTTTGGAACTACTGTAAATGGTATTGAATTTTAACTGTAGTTTCCAATTGTTCATTGCTAAAATATGGAAATACAATTGATTTTTGGTGTTGACCTTGTATCCTGTGATCTTGAGATCTAAGAATTTTTGTTACATTTATTTTTTTAGGATTTTCTACATAAACAATCATGTCATTGGCAAACTGGGACAGTTTTATTTATCCTTTTCAAGTTTGTATTACTTTTATTTATATTTCTTGCTTTATAACACCGGTTAGGATTTTCAATACTATGGTGAATATGAGCAGTGAGAGTGGACATCCATGCCTTGATCTCAGTTTTAGAGGGAGAGCATTCAGTCTTTCTCTCTTAGCTGTAGGTTTTTAAAAATATATTATTTATCCAGTTGAAGAGTTTCTCTTCTGCTCCTATTCGTTTGCCAAAAGTTTTAATCATAAAAGGAGACTGAATTTTGTTAAGTGATTTTTCTGCAGCAGTTGGTATACTCATGTGGTTTTCTTCTTTAGTTTGATGTTACAGTGAATTATATTGATTTTGGAATATTGAACTAGCCTTGCATTCCTTAAATAAATCTCACTGGTAATATTACATTATTCTTTTTATATATCGCTGGATTCAATTTGCTAATATTTTGTTGATTTTGCATCTATATTCATGAGATATATTGGTCTGTATTTTCCCTTTTTATACTTTCTTTGTCTGGTTTTGGTATGAGGGTAACGCCAGCCTCAGAAAATTAGTTGATAAGTGTAGTCTTCTATTTTCTGGAAAAGATTATATAGAATTGGTGTTACTTTAAAAACAAACATTCAGTAGAATGAGCCATTGAAAACATCTGGAACTAGAAATTTTTATTTTGAGAGTTTTTAAGCTACATGTTTAATTTCTTTAGTACCTTAAAAAAGCTTTTAGTTGAAGCAATATCTTTGGTTAGGCTGTAGGTGAGGGCTTGTAGGAAAGTGAAGTAAATATTGTTAGAAACTAAAGGAAATGGAATTCTTGTTATATAGTGGCATTAAATTTACCAACATTGTTGTCTGCGGTAGAAAATGGGCCTAGTGAATCGGTTCATCAAACTAAGGACATTTCCAAAAATATTTTGAAGGAGCTATATTCTGCTTATAGAATATGTGAAAGGAGAGGAGATAAACTAAAGGAAGACTGTTAACAAAAAGCAGCTAAGAATTTTTTTCCAGCCTCTTTTACTGGAAAATAATGCTAAAATTAAGAACAAATTGCATCAGAGCAAAGATGAAATCCAGGGCACTTTCAGGAAAGCATGGTCTAATGATGAAGCCAAAGGTGTGATTGTAAAATTCTTTATTAAGAAATAAAGATCACATGTGTCCATTCAGAGTATCTTCCAGTCAGAGTGAAGGCCCTCTAAACCAGCAGTCCCCAACCTTTGTGGCACCAGGGACTGGTGCTCCTATGAGAATCCAATGCCCGACGATCTGAAGTGGAGCTGAAGCAGTGATGCTAGCGCTGGGGAGCAGCTGCAAATACAGATGAAGCTTCACTTGCTTGCCCACTGCTCATCTCCTGATGTGCAGCACGGTTTCTAGCAAGCCATGGACGGGTACTGGTCTGTGGCCTGAGGGTTGGGGACCCCTGCTCTAAAACGTTTAAGTGTGTGTCTCCCAGATCCTTTCAATCAAACATTAAGACTTCTAAGAAGTCCAAGAGCGCTGTCTCTTGGCAGTCTTGGCAGAATGGTTTATCTCAAAGAGATTTGAAGGTGTAGCTTTTGCCTAATTAAGTAAACTCCATAAAGATTCACAGAAGACTCACAAAGCTTGAAAAACAATTACATATGCAGAAACATTTCTGGGCAGAAAGGGGCAGAGACTATGTAAAATAACATGGAGTTGTTGGACCCATAAATTCTACTCTCAGGGAGCCAATGGAGAAAACTACTTAGTTGTGAATGCATACTGCCTTTCATGGAAATGGAAGGATGACTCAGAGAGTAGAAACAAATTCTCAGAGAGCAGAGCCCAGAGCCATGGAGAATTATTCCCAGACCTTGAGACATAATCAAGGCACTTTAAATATTCTCCCAGTTGGATTTCAGAATTGCCGTAGACCAGTAACTTCTTTGTGCTTCCTCTTTTCCTCCCTTTTGAATAGAAATGTTTATAGCAGTTGTCCCCTGCCTGTTCCACCACAATATGTTGGGTGTATGGCAGGCAAATAAATTGTTCCTTAGCTTCACAAGTCTATAGAGGGAGGGCTAAAGTCAAGGAGCTCTACTTAATGAACTACACTGAGGACATTCATGTACACCTGGACATGATTTAGATGCTGATACCCTGGACTTTGAGCTGATGCTTTAATAGGATGAGCCCTCAGGAGGGGATGAGTGTATTTTGCACATGGAAGAAATGCAAATAATTTATGGCCAGAGGGTATAAATACCCTTTGATTGTTTTAAAAATATGTCCATAAATTCTCTGATGCTTCTCCATTTGGATGTGGGTTAGACATAGTGATTTGCTTCTAATGAATAGAATATGGTAGTAGTGACAATATACTATTTTCAAGATTAGGTTATAAAAAGACCATAGCATACAGTTTGGGTACATTCTCACTCTTGGGTCATTTGTTCTGAGGGAACACATGCAATGAGCAGCCCTATGGAGAGATCCATCTGGCAAGTTTCCTATCAACAGCCATGTGGCTTGGAAAGCAGAACCTCTAGCTCCAGTTAAGTCTTCAGAAACTATAGCTGTGGCCAAGAGTTTGACTGCAGTCTTGTGAAACCCTGAGCCAGAAATATCCAGCCTAGCTACTTCAAGATTCCTGATCCTCAGAAACCATGTGAGATAATAAATGTTTGTTGTTTTAAACTGCTAAGTTGGTTATGAAGTAGTAGATAAATACTATGCTCTTTATGTAACTCCCTCCTCTCCAGTACTCTGCCCTGTAAATTCTAGTCCCCTTGCTCTGTTTTCTCAACTCTGCTAGTCTTCAGGGCTCTGTTTTGATTCCTCCCTGTGCTGAAGCCAGAACATTGCCTCCAGGTAGTAAGCTGGGAGAATTGTAGTGATCACCTATTTGCTTCCCTTCTCTCATAGGTCATACATAGTCCTAGGCTGCTCATTGTCGAATTTCTAAAAATCATTGTTTTTTACATTTTGTCTGCCTTTTTTTTTTTTTCAATTGCTTAAGGGAAGAGTTAAATCTGGTTCCTGTTACTCTATCATGGCCAGAACTAGCTTAAGTCTTGATGTCGATTTAGACGATTTAGACGTGAGTGCTACTGGGAGTTGGTATCCTCATGCAACTCAGTGAAAGGGTTCTTTGTATTTTTCTAAGATTTTATGGTTTCTTTGAGGGGAAAGGATTTAAGATTAGCTTTAGGTAGTGAGAGACATAGGACCAATGAGGGAAGAGAATTGCTGAAGGCATCAAAGCCAACTTTCTGTATAGAAAAGCATGGGTTATAAAACGCAACATGTGAGCACCTTGTGATCAGAACAGTTGGTTCCACTTACTCCGATGCTTTGTCACTTACCTCCACCCCACAAAAACAGTGCTTGGTTGATGTTAGCTACCATCTGGTGACATATGTATTGACCTGTCTTAAGCAACATATTTTTCCCAGCTGCTCTTTTCTTCCTTCTAAGGTTGGTAATGCACACATATGTCACAGTCCTGCCTTTTCTCCTCTATTTTACCATACAGTTTACTCCATTCTAAAATCAGGCTAGTTTTTTCTTTCACATACATACATAAGTGAAATTTACTCAAACCCACTTTAATTGATGCTCTTTTTTTTGTACATTTAAGTCTCTTCTAGTTAGAGCACAAAAACTTTCCACAAGTCATTTCTTTCTTAGACTTGTTCTCTCTGTAAGCCAAATAAATCATGCTGAGGGTAGCTGATCACCAAGCCATCAACCATTGTAATTCTGAGTCAAGAAATTGAAATTGGAATACCATATAGATTTCAATTGCCATTATCTTCTAAAGCATTTTAGAGAATTTCCTGAGCATTTCCATACCTATTCAGTATAAATCATTGAATTAGGCAGGGCGATGTTAAAACAAACAAACAAACCATATAACAAAAGAAATCATTCCTGCCTTTCAAAAATTTAGTCTAGTAGGAGAAATATGTATATAAGTCACTACAACCCAAAAGATTTATAACAGCCTTTGAAAGTAAATTATAACAGTATTTCAAGTGGGAGAAAAAGAAGAGCTTGCTGAGAATTAGGTAAACCTTTCTGTAACGATCATGATTAACCTCTACCATGAGGAATTGATAGGGATTATGTGTTACTAGGGGGTGGGGAGGTAGGGAGAGATGGGAACTTACATAGGCAACCTGTGTTTTTATGTAGCATTTTAAATTTAATCATATAGCTCATCTAGTTTTACAGAATCACAAATGTATTCCAATAAATACATATACTTTAATATGTATTCCTTCTGTAGTTTTACATTTTTGTTGTTGTTCTTGTTAAAATTATATGAGAAACATTTAAGACATATTCTAGCAGAGGTGTTTCATTGAAACTAGCATTCCATCTTAATGGCTTGCTATATTTCTTAAGAATAAACGCCTCTGACTTCTTGCTTAGAGTTGTCTATATTACTGAATCCCATAAAAAGAAGTGTGTAGGTTCTTAAGTAATTCAGTTATTTCTCAAGTGTCTGGATACCAATACCCACCACAGTAACTTATTTTAGAGCTTTTGTAAGACAAGGTTTGGAGACAGACCACTCTTGACAAACACACCTAGACTGTCTTCACGTTTGTTTTTAAACTCTGGACAACTCAAAGAAAGTATTCTAGGACCCAGTTTATTCAAACAATGGCTTTCCTTTGAAATAAGATCATTTGCCTCCCCTAAAGGCATAGTAGTCACCTTTGACACTAGGAACAGAAGGTAAAACAACAAAGGATGTAGGGAACCAATCTCAGTGCTGGCATTTTTAAAAAACAGATTTGCATCAACTCTTATTTCTAGCTGTCTGGCCTAGTCCAGAGGGAGCAAACGGCAGGTTAGATCAATCACCCTGGAGTCTGATGTGCAAGGTTTGATGTGGCCAAGAGAAGAGGTATGGAAAGGGCATAGGTACCAAGAAAAGCTGCAACAAAGGAAACAATAATATTTAAAGTTAAAATTCCCCAAAAGACAGAAATAGCCAAAATATATTCGTTAATGTACTAAAAAAGTAAAAAAGGCAACTAATCTCACCTGGTCTCAGATCTTTAGAATACAATATTTAACATCGTCCCTTTAATCTCACCCTCTTTAGAAGTGTGTGTGGAGCCTGAGAGGGAGGGAGGGGAAAAGGGAGAAGAGAAGAGAAGAGAAAAGAGAAGAGAAGAGAAGAGAAGAGAAGAGAAGAGAAGAGAAGAGGAGGGAGGGAAGCAGTGAGGGAGGGAAGAGGAGAGAGGAGAGGAGAGGAGAGGAGAAGGGAGGAGAGGGAGAGGGGAAATTGATAGCATTGATGAATGAGAAGCAGGAACGATAAGGTGGGAAATGTCAGGGTGTCTACTGTCTTGGGAACCTTTGAAGCACTCTCCATGACGAATTACATTATTTCCAGGCATAGAAAATTCCTAGAGACAAAAATGGGAAGAAAAATCAAAGGTCTTTTGGCCAATGGAGCCGAAGCTTTGTGCTCCCGCCTGCACTGTTTGCTTTGTGTGATGTGCGATGGGGGAGAACTCGACCAAAGGAGGAGCCTGAGTAGGGGGGTGGGGTGGGAAGGGGCAGGCACGTCTACCTGCACGCACCTCCGCTGGGGGTAGGTGAGTGGGTACTGTGTTAAGATGCAAATCCGGCTCCCACAGTAGCCAATCAGCAGTCAGGTGAGGAAATTTGGGTCCCCACCCCATCTCAATCCGGAGTGTGAGCACGTGTGCGGTGTTCTGGGACCTTTGTCCCGCAAAGTCACACTTGGCGGGCACCCCTTAGTCTCTTTTTCTTGTCGGATCTCTTTGCATCTTTTCTTCTCCACACCCCACCTCTCGAATCCTGTCTCCCCCTCCCTCTCCCCTCCCCAATTCCCTCCCGCGCCGTGCGGGCAAGAGCCTGCAGCACTTCAGTCCTGAGGCGGTGTGCGGAGACTGGCACACCAGGTTGCTGAGACTGCGGCACTAGCCCCTGGCAGTACCGCACGGGTGCAGGCGGCGAGCCTCAGCTCCGACACCACGGCTCTCTTGCCCGCGCGGGGCAGTCCTCCCCGCGTCTCCAGGCAGCGCTGCCCGCCCTGCGCCTGCCGGCTCTCGGCTGACTGTGGGTCGGTCCTGTGGGGCTCCGGAAACTCCTGCAACGTCCAGAACACAGAAAATAGAGTCATCACCTAATTCGCCAGGGAGCCGGAGCGCTTCGGGGCCGCGGCGCTGCCTGCCCCCGCTCCTTCCCCCCCCCCCCCCCCCCCCCGCCTGTGCTCCAGCAGCCTCTCGGAGTCATACAGCAACCCCCCCTTCGCCCCCCCCGGCAGACAAAGGGCCTGGGCAAACTCGCCGCCCGGCCTCCTTGCGCTCCGGGAGGCGGCGGCGCCCGCGGTGGATCGCGCAGGGAGGCGCGCGCGGGGCAGGGAGCCGCGGCCGCGGGAGCGCGGGATGGGGAAGAGCCGCGAGATGCGCCTGGCTCACCTCTGCTGCTGCTGCTGCCTCCTTTACCAGCTGGGGGTCTTGTCGAATGGGATCGTTTCAGGTAAGTTCTGTCGTGACTTGCGGCTTGCTTTCCAACGTCCCCAGCGGAGACCTGGAACGCACGAGTCGGCAGGGCTGGTGCAGCCCGTGCGCGGCGAGCAGGGCTCAGGGGCAGCAGTGAAACAAGCGTGCGGGTGCGGAGGAGGGGGTCGCGCTCGTGAGCCCAGAGCTGTTCTCCAGGCCTCTTTTTAACGATCCCAAAAGGATTAGTTTTTCTGTATGAGAGTAGTGGTATTTGCAAAGGCGCGTTTCCAGCACCTGGAGGAAACCTGGGAAGCACGTAGATGGATGGCTCTGCTCTGATATGTACTTAAGAAAAATCATTTAATCGTGCTGGAGTCTTCACCTTTCAACAACCAAGTGCTGTCACCAGACTTGACTGCCCCACTCCTCCCCTCCCCCCGCACATATATCGTACTTTTATTTTGAAAACGCTGGGGTCTGTAATCTGATCGCAAGGCTGCAGGGGTTGCTGGAGTTTCAGGGGCTAGACGGGTGGTCTCCAACGCCTGAACGCCGGAGCCCTGGGGCTGGACGAGTGTGAGCCTGGGCATGCTTGTGCATTTTCAGCCCCGCACTTCTGTCTGTCTGCCCCGCCCGCAGGGCTGCAGTTCGCCCCCGACCGCGAGGAGTGGGAAGTCGTGTTTCCTGCACTCTGGCGCCGGGAGCCGGTGGACGCGGCTGGCGGCAGCGGGGGCAGCTCCGACCAAGGCTGGGTGCGCGGCGTTGGAGGCGGCAGCGGAGGCGCCCGGGTGCTGGCAGCAGGCAGCTCCCGCGAGGTGCGCTCGGTGGCCCCGGCGCCGCCGGAGGAGCCCGCGGAGGGCCCGTCCGAGCCCCGGCCCCGGCCCCCGCCTCCGGGGGGCGAGGAGGACGAGGAGCTTGAGTCGCAGGAGCTGCCTCGGGGATCCGGTGGGGCTGCCACCTTGTCCCCGGGCGCCCCGGCCTCGTGGCAGCCGCCGCCGCCCCCACAGCCACCCCCGTCTCCGCCCCCCGCCCAGCAAGCCGAGACGGAAGGCGATGAGGTGCTTTTGCGGATACCGGCCTTCTCCCGGGACCTCTACCTGCTGCTCCGGAGAGACGGCCGCTTCCTGGCGCCGCGCTTCGCAGTGGAACAGAGACCGAGTCCCGGCCCGGGCCCCACGGGGGCAGCAGCCTCCCCGCTCCCTCCCGCACCGCCCGACGCTGCCTGCTTCTACACCGGGGCGGTGCTGCGGCACCCCGGCTCTCTGGCCTCTTTCAGCACCTGTGGAGGTGGCCTGGTAAGCGCCCTCCTTCCCCACTCGCCACTTCTCCTGCCACCCCTCCCTCTCCCCGGGTAGACCAGGCTGATTTGCATGCGCCTCATCCTCTTCCGAAGTGCTCGCCCTGAACTTCACCCTGGTCCGCGCCACCCGGGAGCCTACAGCTCTTACCTCCCAGGGAACGCATCCAGGGCAGTCGGTGGACCTGAAGTCTCACTGGGTG
This sequence comes from Pteropus vampyrus, assembly GCF_000151845.1. Lineage (NCBI taxonomy): Eukaryota > Metazoa > Chordata > Mammalia > Chiroptera > Pteropodidae > Pteropus > Pteropus vampyrus. The sequence goes on from NW_011888855.1 coordinate 2,238,863, forward strand.
GATTAGCAGCCTTTTCCTTCCAAGTGGTTGGTTATACGTTTCTTCTAAATACTATAGGAAACTGTCTCCTTGTGACTCTTTCCCCTGGTTTTACTTCTTTCTGTTTTCCAAAGTAAGCCCACCACGTGGTGTCTTTCAGGAGCTTGGAAGACAACCAATCTGCTCCCTGCTGAATCTCCTCTGTGTGTGTCCCCCACCCCCAGTTCCTCATCTATTATCTTATAGTTTTTTTTTCATGTCCTACTTAAAAGTTGTCAGAACAGTTCTCTAAATTTACACTCTGACAACTGCGTAGAATTTAAATACATCTACAACCACACTGGTGAACGGCAGGAGATGAGCGGTACCAACTTAATGACCGGATGACATTAGAATCCAGTCAGTATTCAAAGGGTTATGGTTCCATGATTTAACATTTTCTTTTCTAAGATTTACATTTTATTTGGCAATAGTTCCTTTTCTCCTCTCCCTTCCGTGGAGGAAAGTAGCAAGCCTAAGAGCCTTGCTGAGAGGCCTGTTGGAACTGGAGAGAAAAAGCCATTTGCTCTGTCTGAACAATAGAGATCATCATCGGATTCCCCCCACCCCCATTCTGTCTTGACGCAGGGTTTGGTATGATTGTTACCTCCTGTACGTTGGCTTTCTTTGTGGTAAAGTATACATAGCATAAAAGTTACCATTTTAACCATATTTAGATGTCCACATTAGTGGCATGAAGTACGTTTCCATTGCTGTGCAGTTGTCATCACCATGGCCTTTGTGACTGGTTTAAGGCACACCTCACAAAATATTGAAAACACCCATGTCATTTGTGGCTTCATTTTGTTGTTCCTAGTGAGCCGTTGATGGAATCCACAAGGACTCGTCTGAAAGCAGCCTGCCTATTTGGAGAAAAATCTAATAGTAATTATTTAGTCCTTTTCAAAGTACCTCGTCATTCTGGATCTCATTTTTCCTATTCACAGCAGAAAATATCAGCACATTCAAAGCTACCTAAAGCCAGGAAATGTAAAAAGATGGTTAAAAAGACAAACAAAATGAAACTGGAAATTTTTACCTCTGCCCTCCTAATGACCGTTAGTCAGATGATATAAATTGCTGGACAGGGCTATATTTTACCAGAAGCTCATAATGATGAATATTCAAATAGGGACATTTTTTGCCACAAGTGAAAAGAACTGGCATGGCAAAATACATGAAAAGCTTTTAAAAATGTTTTTTATGGAACTGATGCTTGAATACTTCACTGGGGGAAACATTTTGTGGGGGATTTCATTGTTCACTAGTTTTTGTCCAGGGATTAAATAAGTACATATCGAAAGTTCTCGATTGGTGGAAGGAATAGGGGATAAAGCATTTCACTGTGTTGAAATTTGGGCTTTCGGTCAGATTTTCCAAATGAGCTATACCTTTCTCTCCATATTTAAGGGAGCAAAGTTAGAATTATGAGTAGGTGGTTCATAGACTAAATAGGAGCTTGACATACCTCCCTGTTTATCATGTTGGACTTCTGCTCATTTTTCCTATTAGCCACATATGTGTATGTTCTGAACTGGGAAGTCTTTGTTATTGAGGAGAACTGATGTTGCCAGCAATACAGTGCAGCAGTCAGACTCTGAGTAAAAAGTTAGTAGGCAAAAAGCCAAGAAGGGTGGGTTTGCTACTCCAGACTCCACTGTGCCAGCCCTTTTCCCTTATGGGGTGGGTTAGGAAAAAGGGAGCATAATTTGTTATCTGATCTAACATCGGCTTGTTTCCTGGTGATTGACAAGTCCTATATCTCCCTGGGCTTCAGTTTTCATAAGTAAAAGAAGAGAACGATGATTTAATTAATTATTAGATGGTAGAATTAAAATTCTGTTGGATGTTAAATGTATTCTTGGTCCTGTGTTAGCGGCTTGCAGATTAGGAGAAGGACATCGTATACAAGTAGATATGATATAGATTGTCACGAAACAGTGACACATCGACATGATGAATCAAATGTTATGCCCACGGTCAAGTCCTGCTTGGGGAATTGAAGGAGGCTTCCCAAAGCAGATAGAGTTTAATTGAATTTATAAGTGTGGGGAGACTTTCTCTTGGCTGTAAAGAGTTGAAGAGTGTTTTAGAGGGAGGGAAGAGACTGAGTGGAGAAGTGGAAGTTTAGAGTGTATCAAGGGAATGAAAAAAAGTCTCCCACGACTAGGCCAGTAGGTGCAATAGGGAAATGACCCCCAAATACTTGGTGAGATCAAACCTCAAAAGCCTTATATACTGGAGTATGGGCTTTTTTCTGGCTAAGTGTTGATTATCACAGGACGACATTTTTGCTCCTCTATATTTCTAGAATTCTTTGATCCTGTAA